>NW_027526203.1:10931794-11361901 GCF_048455015.1 Haemaphysalis longicornis | reverse complement strand
CTCATACAAACTAATACTTGCCCCCCCACCAAACTATTTAGCCGCATATACCCCGAAACGTACACCGACCAATGTACAAGATGCAAGAACGATAAAGCCACACTCGCACACGTAATCTCGGCTTGCCCGAAGGTACCACCGAAGTTCATTAAGAGTCATCACGACTGGGAGGCAGCTCTGCACAGCAGCCACCCGTAGATCCAGCTGCGGGTGGTTCGCCTGGCTCTGGACGCGTCAGCACAGCTGGCCCGCCCTCACGAAGGTGCCGGGGTGTAGGGGCGTGCGGGACCGAGGGGTCTTGTCCTTTCTCACACGGGTCGCTGAGGTGAGGGAGCTTGCCACCGCTGACGCTGAGACTCCAACGCCTTGGCTGCTGGGCCTCCCGCAAGGGGCTGAGCAGAATAAAAGTTTCTCTCTCTCTCTCTCTCTCTCTCTCTCTCTCTCTCTCTCTCTGGGACCACTACAGCCTGCAATTTACGTGCAGAAAAATTGTATACAAGATGTTTACAGTTTCATTTTTTGCCTAGTTCAAAGAGATTGGTATACAACCTTTTGATGGAAGCTGGAGTTGGCCGTGCTTTTATTTGTATTGGGGGTTTTTGTGTAAATTTGTAATTTATTATTTATTTTACAAATTTTTTAACTGCTACAGGAACGTTAATTTGTGGAAGTAGTTCCATGTATTTGGTGTTCTATGTTTATGTATTCTAGATACCCTTATGGCCCCACGGGCATTAAAGATGGGTGTGGCACTTGAGCAGATTGAACGAAGTATAATAACATCAGAAAATTCTGCATAGCGTGTACAAAAAAAATAACAGGTAAAAATACAGCAGAAACGTCAGTGTCCATATGCATACTTAAAAAACGTACACGCAAGGAACACAATAATAGTATTCTGTGCTTAAGATATTTGGTTATTCTAATTTTGAATGGGAGGCTCCTAAGGAAATATATGTAGTCCTTGACCAGTTTTCAAAATGGTATTTCTTTTTTCTTTTCAGTGATGGGGGGTCTCAACGAGCATGTGGATGCACCTGCAACGTTTTTTCTGGGCACCTCTGATATCTGTCGTCTTCTAAGGCTGTGGAGCTGGGAATAAATAAAACTAAAACTGTCTCCTTCATTTGGTATATTCCTTTTACATAATGCGGGAACGTGGAATAGTGAAAAATAGTGCAGGAACGTGGAAATAATGTGGAGGACAATACTCGAGCACTTGCACGTCATTGTACCCTGGTCTCCAGTGGCGCAGCCAGGGGGGGGGGCTGACCGGGCTTCAGCCCCCCCCCCCCCCCCCCCCCCCCGAAATTTTTCCGGCCGTCGCCGTGCTGCCTGTATGCCCGGCACGCCGCCTGTGAACAAAGGTGCATATCCTTCGAAAGTGCCACTAATAGAAGCATTCACGACTCAATGTCTGCCTTACCAAAGGGTGTTTACACAAAACCACGGCGGACTCGACTCTTTTTCCGCGCTGAGTAAAGGGAGTCGAGTCCGACCGTGACAAAACGATGTGCCTGAGGGGTCCGAACCGCTGAGGGATGATCGCGGAGGGGGCAGCCCCGAAAGCCACGACGCCTTCGGGTAAGCTCAGCGCACGGGAAGCCAAAGGCATGCGTTGTGTCCCTTTGTGCGAGACATGCAGCAGCACAGGGAATAATTGGCCGGATGAGTCATTCTCAGCAGAGATTAACGCCGGCCATTGATGGTTGAAGACTGTTAGGATGCAGGCCTGAAAGGGAACAGTCGATCTTTGTATGCAGAACAACGTGCAAGCGGCGGTGGCTGACCACGGCTGCTCCATCTCCTAGAAAGGAAGAGATCAAGCGGCAGTGGGCACACATTCAAGACTCGTGCAAGGTAACTGAAGAATGCCATGGGGCTACGTAATGGATGAAACATGCAGTTTAGCTGGATCAATGTAGTGCGCGGACAGAGGGCCTTTGCGAATGAGACACAAATCAAGGTATGCCCCTCTTCCTCGCGTCGGCCCTTCATTCTTCCTTTTTCACGTTTCTGTCGATGCCGGGAGGGTATTGTTGGAGTGGGCTCAGATTGCGCGCACTGAGTGTCCCCTTCCGACGGCGATGTTGCGACAATCAATTTCACCCCTGCGATTAGGCAGCTTTGTTCGGCGGTATTCTCCCCTAACCTCGGAAACTGGAGAACAGCGGGTCGACAAAAAAGGCGCGCTGCGGCTCCTCGAGCTAGTCCCAGACTTAAGCGCTGGACACATGTACGACTGGTACACGCGATTCGCATGCGACTGATCGTTACGATTGATCGTTAGGACCCGTTTTGGCGTCGATCGCTGGTCGGAGGAGGCTCACGAAGTGCGTCTGGCAAGCCAGATGCAGTCGTGCCATCGTTGCAATCGTCGTGAGGCCACAGCCAATGAGAGCCCGCTGAGCCCCAACACCCCCGCAACCGGCGTGCGTTGCTCTGGTCGGCTCGGGTGTTGGAAACTCTAGGCTTAGCATCCTGGCGGATATTTGATCCGTCATGACTGCGAATGACAATCCGTAACACAACTTTTCACCACACTATCATCCATTTTCTCGCATAAGCTACTTCTTTTTAGCGATCAGATTGATTCAGAAGAGCAGCGACAAGCGCGGTTGCTACCGTGGTCTGCGCCGGTTCGAGCCGCTGAGTGTGCCGAGCTGGCAGGCGCGACCGGCGTGTGCGCGGACTGTTTCCGAAGGCAGAAAACACTTCGCGATTGCCTGCTTTATCAATTTCTTGCGAACAAACGCGCGGAATCTACAAATTCAGCTCAGCGATCGTCGTAGTTGAACATCTGCGTAGCCTGTTTCGATGTTTCCGCGCAGGTATTGCCATCTCTCGACCGGTCGGCGCACCGTCCGCCGCGCTTGCATCGCGGCAGATATCTGATCGCCGCTTTTAAAATAAGCCCTGATAACAATCCCAAGCACAATTTTTCACCACACTAACACCTACTTTCTCGCATGTGGAACGTTTTAGCGATCAGATTGATTCAGCAGAGCAGCGACAAGCGCGGTTGCTACCGTGGTCTGCGCCGGTTCGAGCCGCTGAGTGTGCCGAGCTGGCAGGCGCGACCGGCGTGTGCGCGGACTGTTTCCGAAGGCAGAAAACACTTCGCGATTGCCTGCTTTATCAATTTCTTGTGAACAAACGCGCGGAATCTACAAATTCAGCTCAGCGATCGTCGTAGTTGAACATCTGCGTAGCCTGTTTCGATGCTTCCGCGCAGGTATTGCCATCTCTCGACCGGTCGGCGCACCGCCCGCCGCGCGCCGCGGGGGCCGGTCAGCGTATACGCTTGCATCGCGGCAGATATCTGATCGCCGCTTTTAAAATAAGCCCTGATAACAATCCCAAGCACAATTTTTCACCACACTAACACCTACTTTCTCGCATGTGGAACTTCATTTTAACGACCAGATTGATTCAGAAGAGCAGCGACAAGCGGTTGCTACCGTGGTCTGCGCCGGTTCAAGCCGCTGAGTGTCCGAGCTGGCAGGCGCGGCCGGCGTGTGCGCGAACTGTTTCCGAAGGCAGGAAACGCTTCACGATTGCCTGCTTTATCCATTTTTTGCGATTAAACGCGCGGAATCTACAAATTCAGCTCAGCGATAGTCGTAGTTGACCATGGAACAAAAACGGTGGGCGGAGCGACGCCGACGGCGCGTCGCATGCACGCATCGGGTCATGTGTCTCAAATTCACGCGTACGACTAGTCGTGGTGACAGTCGTAACGATCAGTCGCATGCGAATCGCGTGTACAAATCGTACATGTGTCCAGCGCTTTATCCTAAATGTGAAGGCACGACGGTCACCAGCCCTGCCACAGGCAGACGGCGTCGCGACAGTATCAACGATCAGATGGCCATATTCTACCTCGATCACAACTAAAGCCCCTCCATTGCGTCCACGGCCGCTTTTTCCCTGGACGGCGGCTGCCCAGAGCAGTGTATATTCAGGGGCCTGAAACACAGCGGCAATATGCCGCGAGGATAGAAGCGCCCCTGGTTTTGAGAAGCTCGTGTTCCAAGTGCCAACACCCAAAAGAGGCCTCGAATTGTAAGTCATCTTCTTCCAGTGACTAATCCTTGCATTATCACTGATGTCTTTTGGCGATGGAGGTTGCATTGTACGTTAAGTTGTGCAGTGCAGATCAGTTATGCATTCTCTGATATTTAAATAATCATTTCCTTATATTTACACGATGCCACAGTACCTTGCGTCTGCGAGCTAGAAATGTGTATCTCGTTTTATTTGGAATGCAGTATTTGCGTTAGAATTGGTCGTTGAAAGAGCCCGCGGTGGAGCGGATAGGTGATTTTTAATGAGGGAAATTGTATATTCAACCCCTGTAAACGCCTAAATATTTTATTATGCACGAGGTTGGAGAGGGTTACTCAGAGTGTATCGGGGCAGCGTCAGTATGAGTACTTGAAGAGTGAAAAATATATCTGTTTTGGCTGCAGTTTAAATAGTTTGCTTTTACTAGGACGAAACTTCATGTGGGGTAGCCGCTGTCGCATTGTGTGCACGTTATCGGGACTTTTGTTAGCGCGTTTCATATCTACGCGTTCATCCACTGCTACATCCAATTTTAAACCCATAGCAGCGTGCGCAGCGCAAGTGAAGGACCTCCGTACTGGTGGCGAAGAAACGAACGTGCCTTTCTGGTAGAATTTTCCTTTAACTCTTCCTGGCCTTCTTTGAAGTTTTGTGGACGCAGGAGTATCGTTCTTTCATGGCTCCATTGGTCGTGCAAGACAACAGAATTTCCTAAATAAATAAATGGGCTACAGGCCGCAGGCCCTCTCAAGAGCACCAGCACATCTCCGCCCTCCTCCTTTTCTCCCCCCCCCCTACATACGGGTGCGCGCTGTTGTCTTTCTTCCTGAATCCACAACTGCTACGTATGCATTCTAAAATGTTGCATGAAGGACATTTTGAGCAATTGTCAGCATTTCTTAAGTAACCGAAATGACCGAGGAATTATCACGGTAAACATCTTTGCAATTTTTAGCCAATCTATCCTGTCGTTGCCTGAAACCATGCTGACGTTTCAACATCACGGTCGCTGTCAACCAAGGAAATAGTTTAACTGTGCCATTACTGTCCGCTTCATGCTGAAGCATGGTCTTTGGGCTTTCTGAATGCGGGGCCATGCCAATACGCATGTTTTCTTGCATGGTGCACTCCGGGAAACAAAATGCTGACTTGTTTCGAGCATCGCACCCCACCCTAGGGTGTCATGCTGGCTCTGTACAACTGCCCAATCCTTCGTTTTCTGGTGGACCAAGGAGATTCCCAAGATAATTTCCATTTCCCGCGTCTCTAACGAAAACTGCAAAACTCCTGTGCGCCCTATACATTGCAGAGCCGCCCGTGCTCATGCACTGATACTTTTTTATCGTTTAGCTTTAAAACCGGCAGTGTGTACTCGGTTGAAAAATGGCAGTGCACGCGTCTGCTACAAAAGTATGTCCTTTCATTAAAGTTTGAAACCAAAATGGTAGGACCGCATTATAACTCTTTGCTCAGATCTCACGACAAAATTCAAAACAGCAATATTTTGCTCAGATTGCACAGAACATGCCTAACCGCAAAGTATGGTCATACATCGTTGTCTTTGCACGCGCTACTATTTTTTCTTGCTAAATATAAAATTCGATACAGCATCGAATAGTGAACTTTGCAGTGACTTGCTCTACCTCATCTGGTAGTGCTAACTAAATGGGGTGGCTGCGCCAGGAAAGTTACTGGATAGTACGCGCCTTCAGGCAGACTATAGGGCATTTATGCACGAAGCATTGAAAAATTGACAGGTAATCATGCAACTATTTGAGAACACGAAACTCACTACAGCAGACTCTACATTTGGGCTGTGCCGAAATGTAAACCAGATCCATTATGTTACAAAGCACAAGCTTCTCATGCCCGCCCGGAGAACTGATAGAAGCTACGAAATGGACTGCGTTGAGACTCAAAACAGAATCACAAATTTAAACTGGCATGACTTAAGAAATACCGATGGCTCAATTATTCCGCTTTGCGTGTGGACTAATCCTGCCATGTTCGTGTAATTTTCGCCCTCAACAGCGCTGTTATTGCACGTGATGTCTGTGTGTTTAGTGTTGATATTTGTTAAAGTTATTGCTAGATATATAACGCTTCTTGTATGCATAATTCATAGCCTCTCGTTTTTTAAAGATGAGACCTGCGCTACACATAACGCAAGCGCATAGATTCGATGTATACTGCACAAAATGAGCTCCATTGGCCTTACACTGACCGCTACTGTACGGGCGTTGAATGCAAAACATTTTATTTTGCATTGTGAACAAAAACAACTCAATAAAAAATCTAATTCTTACGGCCTACGTCATTTTATTGCGGATGTCACACTAACCATACTCCACACGTTGAAATAAAGCAAGTAATTGCATGAAACTATGGCCGTTTAATGCAATGCCTGCACAAGGTTCCCGTGCGTGCAATGTACGTCCCCTATCACGGGCAAAGATTTGTATCACGCGGTCGGCGGATTTCCGCCCAGTTTACAACTTCAGCTGGCACAAATACAATCATAATAAACACCAATATTATGACAGAACCTTAAAGGGCCTTTTAAAGACAACTAGCCTTTGGTAACTCGCACAGCTCCATTCCAGTCACAGGCGTTTTTTCAACCGAAGCAATGCAACAAATGTCAAAAATCTTCAAATATAGCGCTGCAGTGAAGTGATATCAACAGGAGTGGTATATATAGAGGCTGGCACTAAAACGTAGTTATGAGTGTGTTAACTGCACGTTAGAATTCAAATGATAAGATCAATGGAGTCCCCTCTACAATCGCGCAATCATGTTCCTTGGCGGTGACTTAAGTCGTTGGGCGCCAATCGTACAAACAAGATCCTGAACTGTCATAGTGAAATCTCCGCTGGAAAGTGGGCGGGGATTCGCCATTGCTTCAAACGTTTAATTTAATATATCGAATATTCCTTTGAAGTTTGCGATAAAACTGGTATCATTGTAGTCGGGACAAGGCAGACGTTTTAATGAAACAAACAAGTATTTTATCTTCATAGGCTTTAAGGGCGCTTGCAAACTACCGCGCTTTTTTTCTTTGGGGGGGGGGGGGGGCGGAGAACAACCTTAGCCCCCCCCCCCCCCCCCCCCCCTCCGAACAAAAATCCTGGCTACGTGCCTGCTGGTCTCGTATGTGGTATTTATGCTGCAGTTTAAACAACGGACTGCCAGATATGCAACATTAACAAACATTTCAAGTTGTACCTCTCAAGCTTAAAAGTTATAATTAATTTGTCCGAGGAACATTTTAAAGGTCTTCAGAAGAGCACATGATTAAAGATTGAGATGCTACACTGCAGGTTCACTTACAACAGCAGGCTCTAAAATTTTGCATATTTTAATACTGGCCTTCACATCTGTTCTTGAAGCGTGTAGGTTGGAAACAATCTAATGCTTGCTCTACATTGGTTACTACGAGGGGCTGGTGTCATACAGTGTTGCGGAATGGGCGTCCCCATTCCATTCCGATTCCGTTCCGAGGAATTAGAACTTTTCTTGATTCCATTCTTTTTAGTTCCTCGGAATGACAGAAGTTAGCTCATTCCCATTCCTGGAATTGACAGGAAGTTCAATTCCATTCCTTTGATTCCTCAACGTACAAACTGCCTCAGGTGCTCTATCGAGTTGCAGAGGAACGCAGCATGAATCTGATGTTATCATACGGGTAGAACACTGCAAAAGTATGCAAAATGTGTCGCTTGTCACCGAAGTTTAGAGGTGGTAGCAGGTTGGTTACATACCTCGTGCACAACTACCCTCGTGCAGAACTACCCCGTGCAGAACTACCCTTCCTAACGAAAGCAGAGAGAAGCACGAAAGTTAAAAGTGCGTCCAACTTTCTCTGAAAGTGCGTCTAACCGATCGTCAAATCATCAGACACCCAAACCGCAAGCGAAGAACGAACCCAAGCAACGATTTTTCGTGCACTAAGTAAACGCAGCTACGAACGATCTAAATACACACCGTTACGTGGTTTATGAGATAAGGGATTACTATTGTACTCCTTCAGGATCGACGCATGTGTTGTCTTATTTAGAACCGTTCGATTATGCGATTTTCAAGTTAGTATTTTGACACAATGCAAGCACAGTTTCTGAGCGAGAGCGAGAGAGAGTCTAAATCTGTGGCCCCCGGTTTCACGCACGCGCCGTGTGTGCAGAGACCTTTTCAGAGCTTTTCGGTCGCGTACCAGTCTAAAGGGTAATGAATTAAGTTTTCCGACCGAGTGCGATCTGCTCCACTAAAAAAGCTGTAGCTTTAAAAAGGGGCAGTGTCACACTGCTCCTTTTTGCATAATAAGAACAGGGATCCAACTACTTATTATAGTATTCACATGTTAGCATGTTTTAACGGTTTGCTCTTGCGGGACGCGAGGTGAAGCAGCTATTACGTTGATGACCGCTTTTTTCCGTTTTCTTGCACAGTCTCTGGCATGCTATCTTGCTATGTGCATTGCGTGCCGTCATACCAGAGTAATTAGTATGCTGTGGATAACTGATTGATTGTAGGGTTTAACGCGCCGACGCAACGCAGGCGATGAGGCGCGCCGTAGTGGAGGGCTCCGTAATGATTTTGACCACCCGGGGATCTTTAACGTGCCCCGAAATATCGTACACATAGGCGTTCTTGCTTTTCGACTCCAGCACATAAGCGGCCGTCGCGGCCGGGAATCGAACCCGCGACCTCGTGCTCAACAGCGCAACGCTGCTGTGGATAACTCACAGTCATGTCGCGCGGAGCTTGCTCACATTTACACGCTTTCAACGTGCTTACTTGAATGATTTCAAGTGAATGTACAACCTTGAGCACTAATGCTACTGTACCAACGGGAGAGACGGGAGGGCAGCTGCACAGAACACCATTAGCAGTTCTTGCAATCACCGTACGAAAGTCGCGACCGCTTCCACGTTCACCTCCACTGCGCTTGTTTATTGTCCTTGAACTACCTCAGACCAATGCGCTCAAAACGGGACATTATTTATGACCCCCTCATTTAAAGGGAGCGAACCACACCGTGACGGGAGCCCTGTCAAAATAAAGAAATCTAGTCAGGCAGTTTGTGTCCATGTAAGCGGAACCAATATGCACGAGGACCGGATCAAAAGTTTGAAATGAGACCTTCCTACCTAAATAGTGGCGATGCTCCAACTTTCAAGCCGACGACTAAGGCTTTAGTAATCAGGTATGGTTGTACCCAGGCGTAAAGGGCACGGGCACAGAAGGACAACAACCAAACCATGAACAAGTTTGGCACGACTGGAGGAGAGGGCCGCACATTACTTTTGAAGCAAACCACGGTGTCGCACTGCTGAGAGCTGGCAAAGCACTCGCAAATAGGCGCGCTATTGGAGCGGCAACTATTGCAAACAAACGCCTTTCGGCAGCTGTGTCTTCTGCATTGCCTTATAGCACGAGGACGCGGGTTCGATTCCTGGCCGCGGTGGCCGCTTTTCTGGTGCAGGCGAAAAGCAAAAACGCACGCGTGTGTACGAGATTTCGGAACACGTTGAAGATCCCAAGGAGGTCAAAATTAATCCGGAGCCCTCCGCTGCGCCGCGCCTCATCGCCTGCGTTGCGTCAGCGCGTTAAACCTGACAATCAATCAATCAATCAATCAATCAATCAATCAATCAATCAATCAATCAATCAATCAATCAATCAATCAATCAATCAATCAATCAATCAATCAATCAATCAATCAATGCATTGTCTAAAAATATCTAGTGTAGTGGTATATATCCCAGCTGCCCACTACCAAAGCTTGGAGTTAGAAAGCTCAGTAACAGATCCGAAGCCCGCTTCTTATGCTCACATTGGCTGGTGCCGGGCACGGAAATTCATCACCCGCAATTTTTTTTCTGCCTTTATTTTGATTTGCTGGAGCCCCGGGGCCCCATTGCAACACCCAGACAGACGGTGGAGAATTTGGCCCGTATTCCCGCGACATGCCTACCAGGTCGGCTTGCAAGCTGCAATGCTACTCACTGCGCGCTGGGTACGGAGGGTGGAAGGAGAACGCCAAAAAGACTCGCTGTTTCATGTTTCATACGCGAACCTTTGTATTGTTAGCTCCAGGATTTCGCAGCATCAGCTTGTGGTGAGAAACACTTCGGCTTCTGCTTCTGGATGCTATTCCCCGCCTACTGGCCTGGCAACAGTGCGCCGGCCATTGAGACGCCGGTCTGCCATTGGCGCCAGGAAGTGTTGTAAACAGAAAGCTATGCCTCAAAAAGCCTTCCGAAGCACGAAGAGCCGACCTAGCGGAGCCACCGGCCATGCGCGCTTGCACTATAGTGCCTAAAATATACTTCTAGGCACTATACTTGCGCGACTCGCAAGTTCATTTTCAAACGCGCTGAGGCAGGCTGCGCGGATTCAGTTTCTTTAGATGCCGGGTATGCGTTCTCGTTGACGTCGCCGCTGCTCGCTTTGAGATATACCAACGCAGTCGTCGCCACAGACTACTTAAGTAGCGCTCCAGCGATGGTAACACCGTCGTCTGAAAATCACCATTACATTCCCATTCCATTCCGGGCAAAAGGAGCCTAATCCCATTCCCATTCCATTCCTCCAAGCGTTGTCCTCATTCTATTCCCATTCCATTCCGGCATCTCGAAAAGGTGGAATGAATCTGGAGTCATTCCAATTCCGGAATGGTAACTCCGCAACACTGGTGTCATAGCAATCAAGAATCTTTCAATAACATAAATTTGTTTACACTTAGAGCCCCTAAATAAGCTACACTACCATCTATCGCCAATAAATGGGCATTTTGGTATGGCCAGATCTGGAAACTGACTTGAAGGGGCAATATCTCATCCTACGTTTTTTTTCTTTTTTTTTAGTTTAGAAGTGGCACACTGCACAAGTAAAAGTGCTATGGCGATGACTGTTCTCCCCAGCCGGTACACGAGCGCCGCATACCTCCCGTTGCGGCCAGAGTGTCGTGGGATCGAAACCGGGCGCCGCCTAACTATTTCTTTTTATAGTGGACTGCGCTGACTTCAGGCCAAACGCTGACGGGGCTGAAGAGACGCGCATGCGCACTAGAGTGCGGACGGCGGAAAACAACCACAAGGAAGCGATGGACACAGCCCCGAGCATGAGATGCTTCGCATGTAATATATTTTACATGACCTGCTCGAGGCAGCGCACCGCTGGCGTTGTCTTATTACCGCTGTTTCCACAAAACTGCACGCGCACGGCTTGCGTGCTCAAATACTTCATCCTCGTTTTCTACCGTCGTCGTCTTCTTCCAACGTGGCACGTGAGGAGCACACAACGAGTTACCATATCTGTTCTTCAAAATGTTTTCGCATCGAAATGCTTCTGAACCGAGAAGTCCGTGCATCGGAAAGCCCGTGCGCCGAAACGTGCTTCCCCGAAATGTCCCAGACCCCGTCATAGGCCAATCGGAAATAGGCCGGTTCGTAACAGGGAGACACTGTGATCGGATGATTTGTTTCAAATGAGCTCGATGGCATAGGCGCCAACCAAGTGGGCGCTGATAGGTTCGATCTCCCCCCCACCCCCCTTCCACTCACCCTCCCCATTTATCGAGGTCATCGTGTGCTTGAGCCGCACCCGAGGATGGGAGAAATATGGGTATACAACTTTTCAACAACAAACACAAATCAAGGTGTTGAACGAAGTTCGCGTAATTCGAAACTAGATATTGGTTTCTTGCCCTTCCGCTGAATATCAGGGACGCGTACTCCATAATCTGTTTACCCTTGCCGGTGTGAAGAATTCTGGCTTTCAGTTAGCACAATATCTGCAAGGCACAAAATGGGAAAAAGGGAGACATTTCAATTACATTTGAACCCGGATGTAACAAACCTCTATGTAACGAATTCCTGGATTTAACAACGTTTTTCAAATCCCCATTTCTAGCCCCATTGAAAACGATTTTGCGACCTGATCTGTATATAACGAAGGCATGGCAACCGTTACACCTTGATGTAACAAATTCGCTACGCTGATGAGCCATTTTTTTGGCACTTTATCTGAAAAATTGGCTGGAGATATGCAGTAATTTAGCGAACATTGCCCGCACCGCAAACTACCGTGCGTTTCCAGTGTAAGTGTGGTGTCGGTTACGTGCTAGGCCCAACTGCCGGTGTACGTAGTGGCGCGTCTCCACTGCTTTCTGAGGTGTAGGTTCGTTGGTGATGAGTTCTACTACTAGAAAAAGAAAAGCTTCGTCTTTTCAAGACATCTTGCAATGTCAGGTGCCGTCTTCGCTGGCAAGAAGGATCAACGTTGTCGTCTGGTACAGAATCCCAGCTAGCACCCACTCAAAAAGTTTAAGTGCGGGAAAGAGCATCAAGTTCGCGAAAAGGCGCTCTATTACCATACGTGTGGTCCTCAATTGAAACTCGTTAAGGCAGACAAGAGGGTCAAAAGGCAGAATTGATACTTAAGGCACGTTTGCAAATACAGGGGTGAGTGACCTTGATTTTCTGGAGTTCCGTGTACTCAAAAACCTCGGGGTAAAGCAGAAAACGTAAATGGCGCGTTTTGACACTGTAAAACACATTCTTAAAGGGAGAGTTCAGTATACCTCAGAGCCGTACCCCAAGCAGCACAAGCCTGTGCGGCTTAAAATCAGCCGAAGAACTTCAGCCGGGTAATTTCTGCCGGGCCTTTCTCCAGTCAAAGTGTAAAGCGCGCACTTAAAGGTCGGCCTCTGCCGCGTGTTTAAAGTTAACTTCTCTACACCCAATGGCCACTCTCCTTTTACCAATTCATTGCAGAGGGGTCCACAACGGTCTCCGGCCGTACAGCTTTGCTGCAGATCAGCCATTAACTTTTGCCGGAGGCTGGCTGATGAACCTTTGCTCGAGGCCGGCTGTTTAACCTTTGCAGAAGGTCAGCTGTTGACCTTATGCCGATGGTCGGCCGTTGAATTGTGTCTAATCAATGGCCCATAAGCTTTAGCCGAAATACGGCTAGTCAGCGTTTCCTGGTGAGCGGCGCGTGAACATATTCTGGTGCCTGGCTGTTCAACTTTAGGTATATACTAGCCGTTCAACCATAGTAGACATTCTGCCATTTACATCCCGGCTGTCCAACCCCAGCAGCTTTCAGTTCGAATTGCGCACATGGGTTCCTAAAAACAGGACATGCTGTAAGTTCGTACTGCATGCATAAGCATTTGTGCCCTTTTAAAGAGCACTGTTTGACCTTTTCAGGGACAAATGTAGTGATTTACAAAGCCTGTGGTGATTAGGTTTCTTGACTTAATTTATTTTGCTCAGTTCATGCTGACCAGTGTCTTCCGGTTCGTTATTTTGTTCAGTTCACACTGTCCAGTGTCTTTCGCTTCGTGCGGCCGCCATCCCGGTCACCGGCCGAGTATAGCCATTTCTTAATAACAGCTGCCACAGCGACCTTGTTTGCGTAGGGGTACCTGGGCTGTATTGACACTGAAAGAAAATTGAAAACAGACAAATAATAATATACTACACTGTAAAAATATCCACACGCTTAGCAATGCCCTTCCTGAAAAAAAAAAATTCGATTGATTGATCATGACGTTTAACGTGCCGAAACTACGCAGGTTATGAGGTGCGCCGTAGCGGAGGGCTCCGGATTAATTTCGACCACCTGGGGATCTTTCACGTGTGCCGAAATTTCAACACACGGGTGTCTTTGTTTTTCCAAGATGGCAAGCTGGTCGAGTTGGTATTGGTTCATGGTGATAGAAAATAGCCAGCGCAAGGAAGATGAGGACGAGGAAAATAACAGACACAGCGCGGCACTCACAACTGAAAGTTGTGAGTGCCGCGCTGTGTCTGTTACCTTCCTCGTACATCATACATTTCTTAAATTGAATTTAAATAGTTAAATACAAATACAAATGTTACTGTATTTAGTCGATTATAACACGTTTTTTTTTTGCAACCTGAAGTCAACCCTCGCGTTACAATCTAATACCGCAACTGAAGTTGCCTAAAAATTGCGATGATGCACAATTGCCATCAATGGCTACAGTTTTGACCATTTCGCAATCTATGTCAGCAAGATGTGTCAGAGTTGTTCGGGGACACTATAAGCTAAGATCGACTTTTTTCGTTTCCTTGCTTTTTTCTTGTGGTGGTTGACAGCGTGCGCAACGTTTTTACTTTGTTTTTGTGCCGTACTTTTGTATTCAGGCATAGGTAACTTTCATTGCCCTCAAGTGTTTCAACACTTCTTCAGCTCCCCTTGTTACGGCAACGTATTGCACTCAGTATGACCCATGCTATTTTAATGAATCAAGAAATCGAGAATTCGGCAGCTCCCCGAAGAGTCAACATCGACCGTCTGTGGATGGCAGCTACTGCGGGAGCACCTTTTTATATGCGAACCCTGCCCAAAAAGTTTCCGAGGGCCTTGCTACAGCTGACACGTCGAATTACAAAAGGGTGTTGCTGATTTCGTCACCAAACAGTGTAACCGCCTTTTGGCGGTCAGTGTTCAGCTGATACAGCTCAAAAACAAGTGATATCGCTCGACAGATGGGCTTCCTGCTACGTTATAAGTGTCAAAGGTGGGCGCCTAGCCCAAGTGTTTGAAAAATAAATGTGTTTTTCCATAATTCCACTGGCCTCATGTGAGTACTTTGGCGGCTCTTCTTTTTTTTTGGCGCGACAGAAAGTTACCCCTTGAGTTACTTTAGTGGTTTTAATTTTTCTTTCTGGATGCGATGAAGTCACCCCTCACACTACAATCGTGGTCACATTAAAATTCAGTAAACATGGTACGTGGTTGTCTTTGGCATTATTATTGCAAGGGCAAAATTCAATATTACAATACACTATGTTCTCTGTGCTTTTTTTAGACCGATCTTGATCAGAAGAGCAAATCTTGAACAGAAGAGCACGAACCACAGCGTGAGACTGACGCGGAAACGAGAAATCAAGCCAATTACACGTTTCTGTTACCGAACCTCAGTCGCGCTAGAAAAGGTCCAGCAAAAAATTACTTACCGAACTTCTTTGTCCGGGCACAGGAAAACGCCGCCGTTCTTCGATCGTTTGCCGCTGTATTTCAGCTTATCCTTAACCTCGCGTGTTTCCAAAGTGGCAAGTAGTCTTTATCCACAAAGGGCGAACACATTTTACGACGGTATATCGCACAAAAAACATGAATAACAACACGGACAGCGCGCAACCACCGTCGACATTACCTTGCCGCCAGCACTCGTTGATGAAAAAATTAAACGCAGTGTCTAGAGTTACGTCCGATGGAACCGAAAACCGAAAACTAGGGTTACGTCCGACGTAACTTTAAGCCAGTTTCTAGAGTTACGTCCAACGTAACCCAAAATTGAAAACTAGGGTTACGTCCGACGGAACTTTAGGCCCGTTTGTAGAGTTACGTCCGACGGAACCCAAAATTGAAAACTAGAGTTACGTCCGACGGAACTTTAAGCTGGTTGCTAGACTTACCTTTGACGGAACCCCAAATTGAAAACTAAAGTTACGTCCAACGAAACTTTAGGCCAATGTTTTCAGTTACGTCCGGCATAACGTAGCACAAAAAATTTACAGCTCTTGAAGACTCTTGAACCAATTTACATGGTTCAAGAGTAATTAATAGGTTTGGGTGTCAGTTAATATTTCAACCCGATTAATTGGCATCGATTAATTTGATTATGCATGGATTATTCGGTTGTGTGGTTTTTTTTGGACAAAAATTACCAAAAATAATTATGTAGTAGTACATATCAGATCAATATGCTCATACACTTGTTCAGACACATTCCGGATGAGGTAAGTACGTCATCATCACGGCGCATGATGCGGACGCGACGCTTCTCAGCTCGTTCATCACTCACATTTTTTTACATTGTTACCGGGTTGATCGGGACCCGTCTGCGCCGCGCACGCAGAAGGGCGAGGAGGCGCGTACGTGGCGAAGGCAGGCCCGTGGAACTAATCCTCCTACCGCGACGAATACACAAGTGCCCAGACGGGTCACGGTCAACCCGGTAACCCATACACGACGGAACAGATGGACTGTAGCAGTCCGTCTGTTCCGTCGTGTACGTAGTTACCGTGTTTACCGGGACCCGACTGCGCCTGCGCGCGCGGAAGGGCGAGGAGGCGCACCCCGCCGTGACGAATGCGCGGACATGGCGAAGGCCGGCCCCCGGAACTATTCCCCCTACCGCGACAAATGCACAAGTGCCCAGACGGGTCCCGGTCAACGCGGTAAGTACGTACACGGCGGAACAGACGGACTGCTAAAACTCTTTAATATTTCATCGACAACTCTTAGACTGTACCTCTCAACTCGTGTATTTTCATGCCACAGGCCAAAATTTCAAATAAGAACTACAAATATACACGGCACAAAAAACCCATTGCATAAACTATTTCGGTATTAAGAAAAGCCTGATTAATCGGCGCCATCGGCACTCACGGCGAGTGCTGATGTTCCTGATTCTAGAAAAGTGTGAGTGACGAACGAGCTGACAAGCATGTCGCCCGCATCATGAGTCGTGACGATGACGTACTTACCTCATCTGTGGAATGTGTCTGAACAAGCATGTGAGCATATTGATCAATAATTACTTTTGGTCTTTTTTCTGCCAAACCAACACAACATCTATGCATAATCGCATTAATCGATGCCGATTAATCGGGGTAAAATATTAACCGACGCCCAGCCTAATTAATTACATGTGTTAAAAGACTCTTGACCCATGCAAATTCGTTCTCGGCACAAACTGCAGACTCTACAAACTGGCACTGCGCTTAGGGCAAGACAATCTATTTTTGTAATTCCTGCCTTCTCCTTTCCTTGCATGTGTTGGATATGGAAAGAAGTCTACAAGGACTAGTACAGAAAATTTTTGAATTCTTTAATTGAAACATCCATCAACCCAGCTGGGATTCGAACCCACAGCGCTGCATTGTACATCGTATGTCGTGTATCGTACAAGTGACAAATTACACCTATGGAGCGTCATGGTATTTGGTGCCGTTAGCTGTAATTTTTTTAATGCTTTACGTTCGCCGGATGTAACTCAAAACATTGGCCTAAAGTTCGGTCAGACATAACTCTAGAAACCAGCTTAAAGTTCCGTCGGTCGTAACTCTAGTTTTCAGTTTTGGGTTCCGTCGGACGTAACAATAGAAACTGGCCTAAAGTTCCGTCGGACGTAATTTTAGTTTTCAATTTTGGGTTACGTCGGACGTAACTCTAGAAACTGGATTAAAGTTACGTCGGACGTAACCCTAGTTTTCAATTCTGGGTTTCGTCGGACGTAACTCTAGAAACTGGCTTAAAGTTCCGTCGGACGTAACTCTAGTTTTCAATTTTGGGTTCCGTCGGACGTAACTCTAGACACTGCGAAAATTAAATCGGAAACGACCGCAGCGCCGAAACCCGAAACGGCCAAATACCTGAGCAGAGTTACGACTTTATATTTTAATTCAAAGTGATCATACAACATTGCCAAATTTTTCAATCTTCAAAGAATCATTCATTCAAAATTGTCCTTGCTTTCGGTGGTCACAAGTATTCCAGTTTAAATAGAATCCGGATCGGAAACGACTGCAGCGCCGAACACAAGAGCAGAGTTCACTGTTTGTATTTTCATGCAAAGTGATCACACAACATTGCCAGATTTGTCAATCTTTAAGCAATCATTCATTCAAAATTAATTATTGCTTTTTGTGTTTAGAAGTATTTCAGTTTTAATAGACTCCTGATTGCAACTTTCCGGATCACTGCCTTCTTGCTCCCAGTCTTTTCCATAGAGTTTCATACTTATATGTATATATTAGTATGAAACTTTATGGTCTTTTCCGATTGGCTGCCAGTTTCGGCCAGAAGATCAGGCTGTATTTTTGGCGCGTGGCAGCGCCCCGAAAAAACCTTGAACGGGGATGATGATGGCCAGTAAAAGTCTTTGAATAGGAGTAAATGTCAGGTTCGTTGTTGATGACGATGATGATCTGTGTTGGTGCCTGATGGTGGCGGCACTTGATGGCACGACGACGATGGTTGACGGAGGGTTTTCAAAACTGTATATTTACACAGAAGATATATACAGAATATTGACAAACTGAAGATAGAGTTAACAAAGTAAGCAATAAAATGGGGTTCTAGGTCAGCTAAAACTTTGTGCACACGGCACCCCCGTCAGCGACGGACCCTGACCTTAAAACTACCCAAGTGGTGAGATCCTCCCTAGCCTGACCTGGCGAGCCCGGCAATACGCCGGCCGTGCATAGCACATTAAAACCTTGAGGATTCGACCCCGAGACCTCGTGTCTCGTGGTTTTAATGGGTTACTTAGGCCCCACCCCCGATGCACAGGCCAATCAGCATCCCTTGGCGATCTGATTGGGCGGGTTACCACATCCGGGTTTAAACCGCGGTGGGCAACGCCCCCCGTAACCCCCAGACATCGGTCACCCTCTCTCACAACAGGAAAAAGGAAAATATCAAAAGCAAACCAAACAAATACAGCAAACACTCAAAAACCCGCGAAAACAGGTGCAAGCGCCAAGGACACGATTCCACGAACGTGGTCTGCATGCCTGTTCCCACGCACCTCGTCCGGACCGGACAGCTACTCAAGCCAGCTGAAACCCATAAAAATCCGTCTTAACGACCCGGTGCGTCCCCAAGATTCTCCACCGTTGACAGGCGATGCCCCGTTAATTGGACCGTGGGCCAGAAAGGGCGCGTAGGGACAAAAGGACACGGCGGCCGGCTCAGGCGTCGCCTCCGCCGCGCCCATCCCGGGCCGCAACACGCGCACTGGCCAACAAAAGGAAAGCTACCGCCATAAATCGGCCACTGTCTAACCACAGTTGACAGCTCCACGCTCCCCGTCTCCAGCCGCTCGACGGACCAAATGGTTTTACAACCTGCTAATGGAAAAACGCGCGCGCAGGCGGCCCTCGAAGCATCCGACCCACGCTTTCTCATGCTCGTACTGTGTGTGCCTTGCAACACACTGTTCAAAACAATGTTGCAGCCCAGCTGAGGCTCAAGACAATTCGTCTCCGCGCAGTCGGCCTGATCCAAAGCCCGCCCGCTCTTAGCAAGCTGGCTGCTATAAAGCCCTTCAGGGAACCTCCGCTTCCCACGCGTTTGACTTTGCCGCGTCGCTGACGCCTGGAACCCTTACAATAGGCATGTTCCATTTCACCTGTCTTAACTATGGCTGCGTCTGCTGCAACCCGGGGCTTCCGAGCCGGTTCCCCCCGAACTGGATGCTGCGCCCCACGGAAGTGACGTACGTCAACAAAAAAATTGCGTAATTGCATTACACTGCAATTATTTCAATAGTATTGCATATATTTTTGGCAGGGACACATTAATATTACAATGTGAAAATTTATTTTTAGCCGGAGTTTATTGTCTTTTAATATGACGTCACCTAGTCACCGTGACGTCATAGACATGCTTTGTAGATGTTTGCATTATATTTTTCTCTGCGAAACTCGAGTTTGTTATTGTTTTGGACACTCGCGTAGAAGAAGTTGTGTGTAAACAAATCACTTTTTATAGATTTACAACGGGTTTTACGGATGACCTACGGACGAGCGGCATCGAAAAGAGGCCGAATTCGATCGAAGAGCGAATTTTGGCGTTTTGGCCCTGTACGGCCATCCGTACGGGGAGAGTTCACTCTAGTGCGGGCTTGTCTGTTGCGTGGTACGTCTCTTCCGAGTTTGTTACGTTGGCCTGTTTCAAATATTCCGGCTTCGCGCGGTGCCGAGGCAAGCAAGAATGTACGAGCGTCGGCGTTGTACGGAGTCGCTCACAAGTGGTGCGGTGCTGCGCTGTGTTTTCGTTTCATATGAGCTAGGTGTTCAGCTCCAAGCCTGTGTCTCCGCGCTTGTATCTTCTGCAGTAATTCACAGTCACCAAAGTCCAATGACTATTCGTGGCAGCAACGCGAAGTGGTGGTCAGCGCTTGCGCAAAGCGCAATGATTTTAAATCAAATACGTACAGTTACGTATCAGAACCAAATGTTGCCCCAAAATGTGCAGCAAGGTACGAAGCACCGTGTTGCCTTCAAAACGTGACCGATGTGTGTGGTGCGTCGTAGTTTTCCAGAGGTTTATTGTTTGTGTGAAGCTGCTTCCGCCGCAGTCATCGATGCTATCATCACAGTCATCGTTATACACGGTGTTGTGTCGGTATCACAACGTGAGGCAAATATTTTGATACTGCTCCGTACTCGACTTGCAAGTGTCCAGATTCGTGTCGCAGCAGGAGTGTATACGTAAATAATCTAGAGCCCCATCAGTTAGCAATGGTGCGTCGCAATGACAGCGAGTTCTCGTTCGTGCGCTTCAACTTGCCGTGATCCCTGTCGTTACAAGCGTGGCGAAAAAATGCGCCGGATATCTGTCGTGAGTTACTGTGGCATTTTCCGTGTGTGTTGTGTTCGTGTGCTCCAAAATTTGCGATGTCGCCAAACGTACGTGATCGTGCCCATTTATGACAGGCTAGGTGATGCGTCAGTGACTTCAGCAATAACAGGTGCTACGTGCCGTGTTCAACTGTTATATCTACATTCTAAGCATACCATCTAGATGACTCTGCGCAGTTGCTGTTTTAAGTGCGAATGCACTTTATAAGCGACCCCAAACCATCCACCGCCGGCGGCGGCGGCGGCGTCCGCAGTCCTCCTCTCTATATAAAAAAAAACAGGATCCGGCGCCAGGTTTCGATCCGAGGACTTTGCGGCCGCAGCGCGACGCTCTACCGACTAAGCCACGGACGCGACGCTGATATCAGTGTTAGTAACGCGCCTTATATGTTTAACGCATTCAAACAACGTCGTCAGCGGCGTGCGTTGGCGACTCAGCGGCGTTATAGCGGCTTGATAACTGCGTGGTGTACACGTGATACTACAAACCCGATGGAAGAGATGGAAGAGAAGGCGGCGAGGCGGTGGGCTGCAGGGGCCGAGCGCAAGCGCCGCAAGCGGGCCGACAACCGTGCATTCGCACTTTCACATTCTCCCCCTCGGGGAAATAGGGGGGAATTTTTTTTTTGCTCTTACCTCATTTGCCTTGTTCATCTTTTTTGCAGGGTATTTTTTATTTACGTGTGCATGCAGCATATTAGCACTAAATCAACCTTACACACTTACCTGTACATTCCATAACCCTCTTTGCAATCACGTGTGCATGTACTACTGTTACCCTGCAGTATTTCCTCATCTACTATGCATGCTAGCAAAGATTCTGAACCATTGCTAATAGCCTGAATTTCCTTTAGTATTGACATACCTCTTTCTTTCTCACCTGCTGGCTTCGTGTTGCTTTTAAAAGGAATTGATGATTTAACACTGCGTCCAAAGATATTTTGGACAAACTTGCAAAAAACGTAATTCACGGGATATACCTGCTAAATTTCTCAATGGCACAAAGCACGTGCACTGATCGCGCAGGCTAAAAGTATGTCTGACGTGCTCCACACTCTTCGTCTGCCCCTCAACGCAGTCATGCTTGATTTTTACCCAACCGGCAAAACCACTTCTGCTCACTGATGAGCCAGGGTCACTGTCACGCCCACTTCACAACATATGGTGAAAGCTGTCTATTCTGATTTTTACCAAACAAACCAAAACACTTCCAATCACTGACTAGCCGTGCAGAGTCACTGTTAATAATTAATCGTTGCTAATAATTTCAAAAATGCAGGTGTAACGCTAGGGATGGTGAAGGCTGTAGTGGAAGTCCGGGGTGGGCGACTTTGACGGCGCTTGTGGGTTTCAGTGCACTTGGACTAAGAACGGCTCTCACGGGGTAGAAGCCCTAGCATCCTTCTGCTCGCAAATCCATAAAATATTTCTCTGTCTATTTGTTTAGTGCAGTGCATAGTTCACGCCATTGAAAAGCACCATCAGGGGAACATGAGAAAGCGTTCCTTTTGCCTTTGTGGAATGAACCAAGGCGGACCCGCTAGGTATCTGCATCTAAGCATACACTGGGTGCTACTGCACAGCCGACTGGTACCTGTTGGCAAACCTGCTTCCCACACAACAACGCAAATACATGCCTGTTGCATGCGGCCTGCGCGCATTTTGTTTGTCTGCGTGGAATGGAATGGCTGTGCCAGCAGGAAACAGTCGCCAGAAAAATTTCCATCGGTAGACTCGCATACTTCGAATGGCAACTGGCAGGCTCCATGGTTCGACACTGGTAATTCCAGTGTGCCACCGATGCACCAAGTCTCCATAGTATCAGGAGATTCGAATATAGGTTAACAAGGGCGGTGTGACAACTGTCGCCGTGCTGAAAAATGCCGCAACAGGGGCTGTACTGTTCACAGATTTTTTGTTGCCACTCCCATCCCACTGAGTTGTGCCAGCTTCCAAGTTTACCCCGTATCATTTCAAATTAACTGATGTTTGCTGGTGTTTGACAGATGCAAGCACCAGTAAATTGTGTCTGTCGTCTCTAGCACTAAAATTATGTTCTCAAGGGAAACTGAGTTTAACGAGGTTGCGGACCTGAAAGCTGGCAGTGCTCATGGGGGTCATAGCAGAAAGGTTTCAGAATTGTGTTGGGCTGTTTTTGCTATGTTGATGTTATAAAGCACATGTGGTATTTATATGGGTCATAGGTTTCAAACTAGTTGGAAGTCGTTGCTGTCTCTTCCCTTTGTTACACTTGGTAGTCGTGCTCTTTATTTGCAAGAATTATTCGAAACTAGCTAGTGTAATTACAATTATAGAACTAATTTTCTGGGAAGGAAATGCTGCCTTGTGCCTGCTAAAGGATATACCCTCTTTTGGTAGGGATATACCCATCGTAAGACAAGATAGCAACGCAATACTCTACAAAGCCCGTGCACAAGCTGCTGCATTGCATTGGTCTGACCCACAAAATTGACAGGAACAGCTCTCCAGGACTGATCCCGAGCAAAGGTTCTGGCTCGCTCATGCCCCTCAACTTCACAGAAGTTGCGAAACTTTTTTTTATGGTCGGTAAATATGTTATGCGAATTATACAGTCATTAGTCTGTTTCTGCGCCCCATTGCATGTTATACATGCTCTAAGTGTACAAAGTTCATTGGTTGATTTCACTGTCATTTCTCATACCCTCAGTATTCAGTAACTTCCTTGCCCCAGCAGGATTTAAGTAGCAGGCCCAAGTTAAGTTTCTCAGGCTGGCCTCTTCTCCTTTCAAAAATCTTTTACTCTCGCTACCTCTCTCTTGCCAGCATGCCAGGTGCTTGTAACGGTTTACTAGGATTCGCAGCGGTCAACATTCGATAAAAATCACTTATGACTACTTTCATTGCTGAAGTTCACTGCACTAAGTGTACTAGGATGTTTGGCGCACAATAGTAATTATGACTGCAGACAACCTACAGGCAACCTACAGTTCTTAAAGCCCACATTGAAATCTTGCCACGCACTCGTTCTTGCCTTCACTTCGATAAAACTGTCACAAATTGGTTGATCAGCTGAACATGCTGGAAGGGATGTTTTTCTAAACTCTGAATTAATGTTTGATCAACGTGCATACATTAAAGCATTTGGCGTGATTCTTCCTTTTTATCTCTTGACACTCAGTGCAACCAATGGGCTGGTCAAAGCTGTGGCTTGTCATATGTGTTTCCAGTACATAATGGTGCATTCTGCTTGTTGCCAAAGCCAACTGCAGAAAAGTTCTTAAGCCCTAATGCAGTGCTCGCAATGGTCTTTTGTGGGCTATAAAAGAAATGTACTGGTTGTCGATCAAATAAAGTGAGTCATTAAATGTTTCTTCCCAATGCCTGATGTGTTTTCTTGGAGGTTGTGTGTTTGCTTAGTCCTTTTGGGAACAGAAGGGCATGTATGGCTCATGTGTTGGCCATGAGACTAATCAGCATTTGAAGGTTCATGGGACAGGTACAACTTGTACAGCTGGTGAGCGAACGGATATAATTATTACATTTTCATTTTTCTTGCAACATGTTACTAGCATACAACAATTACGACTTATAATTCAGCTGCAGTTCTTTTTTACGACAATACTGCTATTGTGGTCATAAAATGAATAATAATTCAAGAACAGTTATACAATGTCAAAGATGTTTCATTTAAATGTTGCTAGTGTTAAGACTCAAAAGATAAGTTTGTAGTATAGCGTTCTGAAGCAGCACCATGAATATGAGGCATGCCATATGGTGGAGGGCAATGAATTAACTTATACCACCTGGAAGTGTTCAATCAACAGCAAGATCACTTACTCATGGACAGCTGTGTTTTCCGCCTCCTTCACAAAAACTGGTGTGCCCAGGAAACTTGCTGCCTCGTGTTCAGTAGTGCAACACCTCAGCCCATGGGCTGCTACTTTGGATTGGTGTTTCTGTTGACATTAAATACATTTAATGCTCTTAAATTCCGCGTAAGTTTTTACGAGTGCCCTTCCGTGTGCATAAATTAAAGGCCAGCAACAACAGCAGAGCTGTTGTTGCTGGCCGTAATGTGTGCGGCGTCATCAGAAAACATCATGTCATAGTTACTCTCGCCGTTTACCGCGCACGCGTTTTGCGATGAGCGTCCGGCATCGTCCTGGCTTGCGCGTGGCGCTCGCAAAAATACCAAGGAAACAGTCACGTGCGTCCGCGGCACAAGGAAGAGCACAAGACAGCTCGCAGACGCCCAGCTCGCGAAGCCGTTTCTAGCGCGTGCCGACGCGTTCCACTCTTGGAGGAATGGGAAAGCCTGCGGACAAAACGATCCGGGTCAGCCAGTCATGCATGCGGAAGATAGATTGATATGACGATGACTACTACTGCCACAGTGAGAAGCGACGACGGAACACGTGAATAAATTAGTGTCATTCAGTGCTTACATAAAAAGAAATCCCCCAGCTTCGCCTTGTGCAAGTTTCACCAATTTTAAAGACGAAGGTGTAACATCAAACGAGAAAAGTGACCGTATATATACGTGGCCGTCGGCGGGGCCACCGCTGTATGGACTGTACGACTTGAACTCATTTCGCCAGAGCAGCAGCCAAATCCTCTCACCACGGCGCTAAACCGGCACCTTGGCAGAATGGAACCTTGCTGCCACGTGCTGCCAGGTGCACGTGGCAGCACGTATACGCGTAAACGGATGCGCACACATAGATCTTACTGCGGGGGAACTTCAGCGTGATGAGCATCCAGTCTGCTTGTCAGAAAACGAAGGCCTGAGTACCTCTTTCTTTTTGGACAGCAAGCGTCACATGGTTGGCCGGCTCTTCAGCATGCAGTCGTGGCTGTTGGACAGCTGCTGCTGCCCAGAAGCAACACTACTTACATGACGTTTGTAAACGTAATTATGTGCAACAACGCTGTTATCAATTTGGTGTTAACAGGAGCTGTGGGCACAGTTTGTGTGAAAGACCATTGTTGGCGCTACATTCGCTGCGCTTACCAGCGTGTGGTACAGAGCTGTGCTCTCGCTGTTTATTGATTACGAGCACAATTTTTACATCGGTGTGAAGTTGGTGAAATGAAGTACAGTGTATCTCCTGGATTGGTCGGTGCTTCCTGCTTCGGCGTGGTTCTTCCCAGGCCATCACTAACAAGGGTGGCAATGGGAAGCCAAAAGCCAAATTTTTTGACACTTTGTGATCAGTACATGTAGCACTGCAGTGTATCCCTTGCAACATTGGAAGCTCGGAAAAGTTGGTACAACATGACCAAATATACAGAGTTGTAGACACGACGAAAAGAGGCAATAACAGTGTTTACTCCAAACGTCTTTTTGTCACATCCAATAAACTTTAATTCAGGCCTCTTTTGTACCAGATGTGCTGATTTCACCCCCAAAATAAGGCTCCTGCTGGTCGTTCTATGCACAGAAAGTATGAGGTTGCAAAACATTTCAGGTTGCTGCGCCAAAACTATACGGACAAAAACGCTGGTGTTGAGCGGCGCGTACAGGAGTGCGAGCCACTAAATAAGCCTATTTAGTGGAAGATCCAGTGGGCACCAGTAATCTAGGCCCAAGAGAACTCTTGTCAAATGAGGGCCTTTAAAGGTATTCCTTCCGCCTATTCTTCTCCCCACAAAAGCCACAGATTCTATGATCTAAATGGGAGCGCATGCAGCCTTCGTGCAACACTATTTAGACCTTTACCGGCAGCCTAGCTCTTCAGCCAGTGCCCACGTTTGAGGACACAGACCCATTCTTCCCTGTTGAGCCACAGCAGATCAAACCTAATGGCGTGAAATGGCGCGCGCACACACCTTTCAAAATAAAAAGAAAGAAAGAAGTGCGTTTACAAAAGCCGGCGAACTTAAACGTACAACGCAATCCTCCGAATGCTCTACTCGGAGTGGTTTTGTCTTGCCCGCAGGTGCACCGTAGATAACACAACACTGAACGACAGCCGATGTACCCAGGAGGAGAGTTATCATCCTGCGCTTACGGCGCGTACAAAAAGCGCGTGCTTTTCATCGTAAACAGTGAAAAGCACAGCCAACCTAAACATGAGTGCCGGCACGGCCACTTTGCACGGCCGGCATGGTACTTGGTACTAGTTTCGGCGATCAACAAGAACGACCAAATCCAATAAATATTAACAAAAAACAGGTGACGTCACTTCCGTGGGGCGCTCCAGCCGTCAGCGATCGGGCGAGGCTCGAGCACCCCGGGGGAAAGGATCCACGGGGTGCAGCAGCCTTTGCCCTTAACTATTTATTTTGCCTGGGACTTGTCTTAGCTGCTGCTATCTCTGGCTCTGATTCGCTGCGCCGTACGTGGTCTCGTGGACTTGTCTCGGTCATAACCAGACAAATGAAAATTCACGTGTGCCTTACGATTCTGTACAGCTCGGACAAAATTTGGCATTCGGCCTGCTTCAGCGCCGGCTTGCACGGGAGCCCTGAATCATTCGGCTCGCGCGTTTGCAGATCGTGATGTTGCATTAATCATTTGAAGGTGTCATCTGAGACTTCAGGGTGCGCAATCATTCTCGAGGGAAATCTTTGTCGCAGGTGTCGCTCGCCTTACTGTTTTTCAACCACTTGGTTGGTAAATCTATAACTTCTCGTAAAAGGTACAGCGTTTATGTGAGTCTTTACTGTACTCGAACAGGACTATTCACTAGTATTTCTTTTTTTGTCGGGTGTTTTCTTCGTAACTTCTGCGAGGAAAACTGGGAGGGAGGAATGCCTTTATGATACGGAGAAGTCAGCCTGGAAACAAGATGGCTTGATGAATGAAAATGACGACAAGGAATGAATACACCAGCACAGAAAAACGCACACATACACTATAAGTACTCTAGAAACGCCAATCTGAAAGACGCGCACACAGTGCAAACGTTCACAGAATTTCCTCAAAGCGCGGTCACGGAGAAAGGCAAGGCCTTCGCAGCCCTTGTCGCAGACGCAGTCGAGGGCTGTGAGCCTATGCTAACGCTGAGTTTCAGCACACAGTGCAGGTTCAATGTCCTAATGAACACTACAAGAGTGACAGATAGGTGATACTAGTCTCGTCTTATGCATGCAGGTAGTCGTTGGCGAAAGCGATGTTGAGGCTTCCTCACGTTTCCGTAGGTCATGCTGAAGTAAC
Source organism: Haemaphysalis longicornis (assembly GCF_048455015.1). NCBI lineage: Eukaryota > Metazoa > Arthropoda > Arachnida > Ixodida > Ixodidae > Haemaphysalis > Haemaphysalis longicornis. The sequence continues at coordinate 11,334,280 of NW_027526203.1, read as the reverse complement.
TGGAACTGGCCCATGCAGCATTCGGAAAGCCCAGGCGGGGTCATTTCTGTAGTGGTCGGTTGGCAGTTGTAGCTGCAGCGGCGGCTAGCGGTGGCTTTTTGTGTTTGCGTGACAGCTTACTCACCCCGTAATTGCGCATATTAGGTAATAGACCCCCAAACGAACGAGTTCCTCTAAACAATTACCTTTGGTTAAAGCTAGTTTTGTATAAACGAAGTTATATGCTGTCAATCAAAAGTATTAGAAATCAAACATAAAGAGCTAGCTCTTCTGAAACGTTGAAACTGCATTGCTGACGCCGTCATACGACTATACTTCTGATGGAGGCCAAAAACGAAAACGCCCGTGTGTTCGAGATTTCGGCGCACGTTGAAGATCCCCAGGTGACCGAAATTAATCCGGAGCCCTCCACTACAGCGCGCCTCGTCGCTTGCGTATCTATAGCGTCAGCGCGTTAAGCCACATAATAATAAATAAACCAATTACAGAAATTTACGTACCAGTTTATTTTTTTTCAGGGCTATAACAAAATACGCTCAAATTAAGCACCGTTCTTACTGGTCACGTCTGAGGGGTTGTAAAGATAAGATTGGGACCACTTCGCCTTCCACAGAAACAATGAGGGAACTAAAATTTAGGATGCCCACGTGGTCTAATTAATAAATCGTTGCCTTCATATTTAGACTGCTATCATGGCTTCGGCTGGTGAAATCCTCGTTTTCTTGACGCGTGAAAAAAAAAGTTATCTCTTACCTGAATTTCGGCAATTTTTTTAGTGGCAGGTCTTATCGGTAGATAGATCTGCTGTCATGTTTAGCGTCCGCCGACCGGCACATTTGTTTGCACATAGCTGCTGGCCTTTTCTCAGTCCAGGATGCCACAAGCTTTCGCCGCTGTTCGGGCCCATGTTGGTGCATTTCTTGACTGCTACCTAGGTGCTAAAGCCTGGAGCTCGTTCAATAGCACATACGATTTTTGCTTCTTTCCATCAACACACACGGCGAATGAAAAGGGTTGCTTGATGGCACGACATGGGCCAGTTGCATGTAATTACTGCTATTGCGATGAATGCTCCAAAATACAGATTCTATAGAATACATATTTCCGCATAGTAGTATTAGGTTGCTTGTACGAGCAAGGAAACTTGCTGACAAACGTTCTGCGTAGAGTGATTTTGACGTCCCAAGGAAAAAAGAATGCCAAGAGACCGCCAAAAGGGCGGTCTTTTTTACTCTAGGTAATATGCGTTGTGCGCCCGGAGCATTGATCCTTAACCTCCTCGGCGTCGCGGTTCGTTACAAAGCTTACGTTTTTAACTTGTATCAGAAATTTCAATACCAATGAGGTCAGCGTCTGTACCAATGCGGTCAGTGTATATGCAGGCTCTCAAAGCATGAGTTGTTTTACGCGCACTTCTTCTTTAGTCCAAAAAAGTGACATTTATTTTTGGTTTCAAGTCTAAAGAATGGCCTAAAACGTATAATGGACAAATGAAACGCGAACACGAAAATATGAACCGGAACGCACAAATAGCGCGATTTCTTTCCATGCAAGTGAAATAATCGCGCCGCTATATAACAGTAACAAAGATTGAAAATGTGTCTTTCCAAATATACCACTAGCGAGCCATTATTTTGCATTCACTATCCATATTGCATTCACTCTAGAGCGTTCCGTTTATTATGTTCGTGTTTTCATTTATTCGTCCATGAGTGTACATGTATATACAGCACACTGTGTTCGGTAGCTAAGCGCTAGCCCACGCATGACCTTCGGAATTCCGGTGATTGGTCAGGGGCGGTGCTAGACCTGCGACAGACATCAGCCGTTCACCTTTTGAAGAGCAGGAGCGTGAATATTTGGTTCCGAATGGATTAATGCGATCGGAAGCCTGACGTTTTCTTGTCGTCTTTTGAACATTAACTGCCATAGGAAAAACGAGTACTCGGCTACGGCAACATATTCGTTCATCTTTTATACTCCGGCAGGCGAAAAGAGGTTGGCCGCTCGGAAGACGGGTACGTGCTGCTCATCTTTTGATGACCGACTTACAAAGAAAAAAAGAGTACTCGGCAGCCGCAAGCTTGCCGCACGTCTTGTGATCAATGTTGCGGGAGCAAGCGCCGTTCCTCGGCGGCGGGTGACTTACCAGAGAATTTATAAGCAACCCACGCCGGGGAGAAACCGTGGTTATGGCAAACCAGTGAAAGGCGACCAACATATGAGCATTGGCTGCCGAAAACGTTCTGAGGTGACGGCAGCCGGATTCGTACCGTCCATTTTATTATCAACGGCAGTCAATTCCTTTCCTCTTGCCGAGCATTCCGGAGAACAGCCATAGGTTGACCGGTCAAGAAACGGACTTTCCGTGCTGCCTGGGACCCAGAGGCGGGGTTTGGGGGTTCGAAACCCTCCCGAAATCTTTTCCAGGCAGCACGTAAGCAATACGTACTGTTGCTTTAAGCAAAACTATCCCTTCCGAACCCCCCCCCCCCCCCCCACTTGAAAAACAAAAAATTCTGGCTGCCGCCCTGGTACTCCTGATGTCTAGCATTGTGATTTAGTTTCAGCTTCATTTACGGGAGCCTAGCTTAAATCGAAACTTGCATGTAATTAAAATCTGCATGTAAAGAAAAATCGAAATGTTTATCAACTTGTTGTACCGGGGTCTTAGCGCCCGGCCGCGGCTCCCAAGAAAGACACCGAGTCCCAGAAAACCACACCTTTAGTCAGGTCAGAAGCGAACCTGTCCTCAGATGTCCGATCTCCTCGAAGCCCAGGCACGCACTGCCCCAGTCCCTCGTCTCGTTCCAGCGCGCACACGCTGCTCGTGCCCCGAACTACCTCTTTCCCCTCCTTTTCTGCGCGCCGTTCCCACACTGGCGTTATCTAGTGCAGGCTTTTGTTCTTAGCCGCATAGTCTACGCGACGCCCTTCTTGGCACTAAAGGCCGGTGAAAGAAAAAAAATCAATAATATCATTAAGCGAGCCTACAAGCAGGCATAGGTATACCCATTACGGCACCAAATGAACGCTTTGGAGCGATGGGGCTGCACAATACCATAGACGAGCTTGTAGAAGCCCAAAAAATAGCACAGCTAGAAAGACTCTCCAAAACCACAACAGGCAAACACATCCTACAAGAGCTTCAAATCACCTATGCGGCTCAACAAGGGAAAAAGGTGGATATCCTTAGCGAGCAGAGGGCACGTATATACACAACCCCTCTGCCCAGAAATATGAATCCCGTGCATAACCTTCAGCGCAGGAATGAAAGAGCCAAAGCCCTCCAAAAGCGATTCGAATGATCTGATGACGTGGTCTACGTGGACGCGGCCGAGTACTGTGGACACAACGCCATGGCCGTGGCAGTAGTCGATCGGCAGGGCCATTGCATGGCCTCCGCAACGATCCGCACGGACACCCCGGAGGTAGGAGAAGAGGCAGCCATTGCACTGGCGCTTTCTTATACAAGAGTAAAATACATAATAAGCGATTCCAAATCTGCAATCGTAAACTTCGCAAAGGGAAGGATCTCACCCGAGGCCCAAGGAATCCTTAGAGGATTCAAAGAATTAAGACTCCGAGGGGTCCAAATTATATGGGCACCGGCGCACTATGCACTTCCGGGGAACGAAAACGCTCACGAGGCAGCTCGAGGTCTGAGCTTCCGAGACTGCCCAGAAACACCTGAAGCATCGTTTCGCACGGGGGGTAGGGACCGCATGGTGACCTACAGGGAGATAATCGACCATTACAGATTAGGGAGGGCCAGATATCCCGCAGCTCATCGCACCTTGGGAAAGTGGCAGTCAGTAGCATGGCGTCTACTCCAGTCCTACACTTTTCCGAACCCGGTGACGTACAGTCATTGTTACCCCGGTCTATACGAAAATAAGTGTAAATTATGTTCAGCAAGGTCCGACCTTGAACACATTTTATGGGCCTGCCCCCTTAAACTGAACACCACACCTCAAGCACTAGACATCACTTTCTCAGAGCAGTGGGAGACCGTGCTTCTCAGTTCAGACCCGGACGTTCAACTCCCGGCCGTCCAGATGGCCGAAGACGCCGTCAGGGAGCAAGGACTCCTGGCCGCCGTCTGAGGGGGGAAGAATGAAGGGGACTCTCATCTCACTTCTTCCCTTACCCCCGTCTCGGGCTCAATAAAGTTATGCACTCACTCACTCCCCGGCAAGTATCGGATGTCTGAGATCGGACGTCTGAGGACAGGCGTCCGATCTCCTCGAAGCCCAGGCACGCACTGCCCCAGTCCCTCGTCTCGTTCCAGCGCGCACACGCTGCGCGTGCCCCGAACTACCTCTTTCTCCTCCCTTTCTGCGCGCTGTTCTCACAAACTTTGTTACATTTAGGTTTAACTGTACACGTAACCCTGTATCTCGACGTGGTGCGTGCTTTTACGCGGCGGATAACCATACACTTGCACCAAAATTGAATTGATTACGTCTGCTGCAAAGGGAAGTTTTCGAAGTAACAGTTTCGTCTCCTAAATATTTTTACAAAGTTTCATCAAAGGCCATTCACTTGTCAAAGATTAAAGCTTTTGCAGTTAATTAACAAGACCGCAACAGCAGTCATAAAAATATTTAGGCAGCAACCGTGCCTTCTAGTGCAGCGAAGTGTAGCGACAGCGGAGTGTAATTTACATACGTGGACATTGTTGGAATCCCCTCTAGGACGACAGTCATGCGGCTACAAAGGAAGTTTGTACAGCTTTGTTAGATACTTTGCAAGGGAATAAGAATTGGTCCCTGGGCTTGATTTCACCTTGGGACCACTGCCCGTCGACATCAGGCAGTCGATTCGCCAACTACACTCATAAAGAAGGGTAGCCGTTTGTAGCGTGAGCGCAAGAGTATACAGTATCATCGGTTGGGAGCACGTGCTCATATAGGCTCGAGGAAGGAGCGCGGATATATGGTTTGCAACCGCCACCAACACGTTACGGAGAGAAAGACGTGAATCGAAGATGTATTGCAAGGCGTATTGACACCCGCGGTAGTGGCCCAGTGGCTAAGGCGTTGTGCTGCTGGGCACGAGGACGCGGGTTCGATTACCGGCCGCGGCGGCCGCTTTTCTGATGGAAGCGAAAAGAAACAACTCCCGTGTGTACGATGTTTCGGCTCACATTAAAGATCCCCAAAGGCTCAAAATTAATCCGGAGCCCTCCACTAGGGCGTGCCGCATCGCCTGCGTGGCGTCGTCGGGTGAAACCCTACAATCCATCAATAAACAAGCCGTATTTACAGTACGGAAGGCCCCGCGCAAATCACGAACGCAAGTGCTTCGTCTACTTCCTTTTCCATGTACACCTCAGGGTCTGAGCGCTCCCAGCGTCTTATTTTGGCTACAATATAGCACATGTCCACAAGGCTTTAAGCAGGCTAGGTACTGGCGTTCCTCTCTTCTTCCTCTGATGCTGATGCTCCATAACAATACTGTTGTGCTTACTACTTTATATGGATAATACGAAACAAAATAACGCGAAACTGCGGCGTCGCAGTTTCGCGTTGCATGCGAAGGGCAACTCTGGCTTTCACTGAAGGTATGAGTTAGTTAGAAATCTACCAGATCATCCAATGGGTGTTAATTCGATCACCATAGATACGAACTAGTTCTCACATTTTTGTGTTTTCTGCTTTAATAGCGCATAATTGGCGGTGCAAACGTGACAGGGATGTAGAAAGTACATATAAAACTATCAATTCCTGTTCGTTTTTCCAGTATTACAGTTTTTTAAAAATACATTTCACTTCACATTGCTTACTGAAAATAGTAAAAAGTGTGTTTTCTTCTATATTTGAAGCAACCTGCATTTGACTCTCAAATACAGGTGTTTTCTGGCCATAAGAGTGTTAATCGATGAAGCAAAGCAACTTCTGCTGCTCTGTGTTGCCGCTCTTTTCTTGCGCTCGGTGCTGATGACCGAAAAGAAAAATACCAGGCAGCCTCACGCCTAATACAAGACACGAGAACAGGAATTTGAGGCATTTCCCTTGCGGGTCGTGAAAGGGAGACGAAGCCCCCCCACCTCCCCTCCCCCTCCCCGCGCTCTCTCGCATGCAACACTGTGTTCATGGCTTGCAAAACGAGAGGAGCAGCGGTGGGCAACAATGGGACTGGTCATGAATGGGACCGGTTGTTGACGGACCTATTCCTTCATTTGAACAGAGGGAACAAAGGCAGCTGAGAGTAAAGTCGCGTGTGGGCCCGAAAAATGTTTTGCGTGGACTGTCAGCGTCCAAAACCACAAGTGGTGCCCGACTGGGGCAGTTATTTATTCTCCTCAAAACGTTGGCGGCTGGACTCATAACACAAAATAAACACGCGCGCACACACTTACAACCGTTGTGTCAGCACATCTCCAGCATGAAAATGCACTTAAGCGCTGAAATAATTTTACTGAGATTTGTAAAACGATTGGCATAACCAGGATTTTATATCGGGGGGAGGGGTCGTCAGGATCCCTCCCCGCCCACACCCGTAAAGCTGACCCCTTAAACTGCCTTTCTGTCTCTTCGTCAAAACGCCTGCTAAGACAGTTGGCTTCATTCGCTTAGAGCGTCCTCTTTTTTTAATTTGAAGCCTAATTCGAGATAGTTGGGTGATTGTGTTTACTCTTTCATCCAACTTAAGAATATAAGAAGCGGGGACCTTTCTTTAGGTCCTAACATATAAGTTACGCCAGGGCTCGCGAGTTGAAGAGGCGGAAGGGGTTCGACCACGAGAAGCGCGGCACATTTACGAATTGAGAACAATTTCAAACAGCTGCCTCTCCCTGCACGTTGACCAGACATCTGATCTTGCTAATGTCAAAGAACCAAACAATTTAAATATCTGACCTGCTTGTCTCTACAGTCATCGACCAATGCTTGTGTTATTTTATGGTACCTAGTTTTCATGGCGCAACGCATTTCTTTATGAGCTCTGACAGGAGGTAACGAAGGTTGCGTGAGGGTTGTGGAAAAGATGAAAATGAAAAGCTGAAAGGCACGTGTCGATAGCGGAAAAGAAGATAAGAACGTTGCCTCTTCTCTCTTTAGCTGTACCATGCGCGCATCCTTAGTACAATATATATATATATATATATATATATATATATATATATATATATATATATATATAAGGGTTGACAGTCAAGAAAACCTCGGAAAGCAAAGGAGACGATGTGGTAAGTAATTGAAACAGATAAAGAATTTGGAAACAAAGAAAGTGGTGAAAAAATTCCCGCCGGGTGGGATCCAAACCCACGACCTACAGAAAACCGGTCTGGTGCGATAACCACTACGCTACCGGCGGGGCTATTTCCCCTCAGCTTTCTGGGGTATTTATGTCAATGTAATTTTTTCCTGTGCTTGGGGGTGGTAGCCAGCGCCACTCCGACTTCTCGGGGTGAAGGGGACCTTCTTTTTAACCCCTGGGTCGTGACTGGAGTGTCTACGACATGTCGGGAGTGGTCGACCAGCGTTGAACCCTCTTAAGCTCCCTATGGCACCAAGACTGCCAGAACAGAGGCCATCGCAATGCATGTAGCGAATCCGAATAGCCCTTATGCAAAAGTGCTGCCATGTACCGGAAGAAAAATGAAACGAGCACGCGACGCCATGTTGGGGGAAGGGGGTCGCGGGATTGCCTGTACGGAGCGTGTGACGGGCTTTGTGGGCTTGGCGATCCTTTTTTATTCACATTCAAGCGCAGTAAATCGAGCCACGAGTGATCTGTGGACCTTTCTCTGTTGCCCACATTTGCGAGGGATTCGTAATTACGCATTATGCATCGAAAAAGCAGTCAGGGAGGCACCTGCAGGGAAGCTTTTGGAGGCTTCGCGTTTCCTCTTTTTTGGGGGCTTTGAGATCGCAAACATTGAAAGTACATCCGTGTTGGTTCACATCCTGCGGGTTTCTCAGAAGGTTATTCCTGAAACGCTTCGAGGCGATGCGGGCTGCCCTACGGTTGAAATCGGGGAGGAGGAGAGGGGAGGGTAGCACAACGCGATATAGCTATATGCTAATCCTCTGGGACACAGAGGAAACCTGCAAAAAAAAAAAAAAAACTGAATAAAATAAATTGCATAACTGGCATTTTTTAACAGTGGAGCTGTTGTAGCTGGCCGTAATGAGTAGCGCGTAATGCCTGTGGCGTGTAACGCGTTAAACATTGCCAATAAACATTGCCAATATTACCAATAAATTTCCAATGAATAAATAAATTACCAATAAATTGCCGAGCGCTGGTGAGCGCCTGCCTCGCGGCGACCGCCGAGCGTCCCAAGCACACGCAAAGGCTTTAGAAAAAAAAACCTGCGAAAACTTCAAAGAGCGAGAAAATGCTGAGCGCTCGTGAGCGCGTGTCTCGAGGCGACCGCTGAGCTTCCCCTGCTCGCACCCTGGACAACAAAACCGGGTGCCCACTACCGCTTAGAAAATTCCGCTAGAAAAATTTGATCTTGGGGAAATAGGCTACGGTCAAACAGCAGGCGACGAGCGGTAAATGACCGATACACGGGTTACTACGTATACGTTACTTGCCCTCTGGCGCTACGTGAAGGTTGCAACTCTCGCGGATCCCTTATTTCCTGCAACGTTTGCCAAACAAAAGAATGTGTAGTACTTCCGTAGAAGCCCACAGAACGTCCAGAATAAAAAGAAAACACGGGCGCGCAAAGCACGAACGGCCGACTCAAAACATCCCACACGATAAAGTACGAGCGGACCGCCGTAACTACCAGCAGGCCGGAGTGCCCGGCGGCAAATACAGGGCTAAGTATAGCTCACTTTGGCAATTTTTAGTCCTGTACATATTATTCATTTCGTGACTATGCATGCGATCTAGCTATAATATTACTGCGCAAAGGGAAGTCGACACCCGCAAGAGACTTCACGCAGGGCTCGAATCATGCTTCCGTTTAGAAATAAAAAAAAAAAAGATGTGTACGCTATTTCCGTGGTCGTCCTCGTATCATCTTTGTGCGCAGCAGGTTAGACGGCAGTATTTAAGCAACTTGGACAAAGATAAATGCCGACGTGCGCGTCGCTAACCCCGGGCGGAGATCCGGGAATCCCCCAACATGGCGTAAGCGCACACGGTTCCCGCAAGAGGGCGCCAGTTTTTGCATAAGGTCTATAGGAAATGAGGGGCTCGTTGAAATAAGACAGAAATAAGGGTTGGCAGCCAAGAAAACCTCGGAAAGCAAGGGGAGGATATGGTAGGTCATTGAACCAGATAAAGAATTTGGAAAGAAAGAAAGGGGACAAAAAAGCACAGGAAAAAATTACATTGACATAAATACCCCAGAAAGTGGAGGGGAAAAATAGCCCCGCCGGTAGCGTAGTGGTTATTGCACTAGACCGGTATTCTGGAGGTCGTAGGTTCGGATCCCCCCTGGCGGGAATGTTTTCTCAACTTTCTTTCTTTCCAAATTCTTTATCTGTTTCAATGACCTACCATATCCTCCCCTTCGCTTTCCGAGGTTAGGTCATTGAAACAAATAAAGAATTTGGAAAGAAAGAAAGTGGAAATTACCGTCAGGTGAGATCCGAACCCACGACCTCCAGAATACCCGTCTGGTGCGAGAACCACTACGCCACCGGAGGGGCTATTTTTCCCGTCCACTTTCTGGGGTATTTATGTCCCTGTACTTTTTTCCTGTGCTAACCCTTATTTCTGTCTTATTTCAACGAGCCCCTCATTTCCTATTCTGATTCGCTACATGCATAGCTAGGGCCTCTGTTCTGGCAGTCTTGGTACCATAGGGAGCTTAAGAGGGTTCAACGCTAGTCGACCACTGTCGACATGTCGTAGACACTCCATTCACGACCCGGGGGTTAAAAAGAAGGTCCCCTTCACTCCGAGAAGTCGGAGTGGCGCTGGCTACCACCTCCAAGCACAGAAAAAATTACATTGACATAAATAGCCCAAAAAGTGGAGGGGAAAATTAGCCACGCCGGTATCGTAGTGGTTATCCCACCAGACAGGTAACCTGGAGGTAGTGGATTCGGCTCCCACCTGGCGGGAATTTTTTCTCCACTTTCTTTCTTTCCAAATTTTTATCTTTTTCAATGACCTACAACATCCTCCCCTTTTCTTTCTGAGGTTTTCTTGACAGCCAACCCTTATTTCTTTCTTATTTCAACGAGCCCCTCATTTCCTATTCTGATTCGCTACATGCATAGCGAGGGCCTCTGTTCTGGCAGTCTTGGTGCCATAGGGAGCTTAAGAGGGTTCACCGCTGGTCGACCACTCTCGACATGTCGTGGACACTCCAGTCTCGACCCGGGGGTTAAAAGGAAGGTCCCCTTCACCCCGAGAAGTCGGAGTGGCGCTGGCTACCACCCCCAAGCACAGGAAAAAATTACAGTGACAGAAATACCCCAGAAAGTGGAGGGGAAAAATAGCCCCGCCTGGTAGCGTAGTGGTAATCGCAACAGACCGGTTTTCTGGAGGTCGTGGGTTTGGATCCCACCCGGCGGGAATTTTTCCCCGCTTTCTTTCCAAATTCATTATCTGCTTCAATGACCTACCATATCCTCCCCTTTGCTTTCCGAGGTTTTCTTGACTGCCAACCCTTATTTCTGTCTTATATATATATATATATATATATATATATATATATATATATATATATATATATATATATATATATGTGTGTGTGTGTGTGTGTGTGTGTGTGTGTGTGTGTGTGTGTGACGGTGAAAGCTGAGGAGAGAAAATCCCAACCCAAAATTAGTTCATGAGAGCACTGTTGCACGGCCGCAAATTGGATATGATGACGATCTTTTCCGAAGAACACTCATGCAGTACAACTTGCGACAGGCGGCATAATATGTCCGTTTGCCTTGAATAACGAAGGGCCAAAGTAAGTGGTCTTCACTTTTCGTAGGCGAGAACACAGGTTAGATTCCATAACAGAAAGGCTGGCTCCGGCGTCAACTAAAGCTTGGACGCAAATACCTTCCACTTTAAGTGATAACACATTTGAAGGACGCCCTGGAGGAGTTTAAATCAGTTGAAACGATGCAGTTTCCCCTCCACAAACTGCAGCGCCTAGTTTTCCGGTTAAAGGTCGGGGTCACGAGAGACGGTGCCAATGGGTGAAACGAAGCGACGGTACGGCGAGGGTGAACGACGCCTCGAGTCATGGCCACTGCGGGAATGGTCGAGTGAGTCCTGAGGATACAGAGACCGTTGTTCACGAGAGTGGGCAGGTCCTCGAGGCGCGTAGTTGAACCGGACATAACGTTCGTAAGGTGCGTAACCTCGCCGTTCATCTTGCAGGCGGTGTCGGCAGAAGCGCGCGATGTGGCCTCTCATGCCGCTGTAGAAGGAGACCGGGCGTTCGTTGGGACGAACGTAAAGACGTTGCCGCCAGATCGGATACACACTCTGAACGGGACGTCGGGGCGAGACGGAGCATGGGCGGCGGTGACGAAAGTTCAGCTGGCGCAACCGGTGGTCTTTGCTGTGCGTCCTCCTAAGAAGCGCCGATGGGAGCAACTAGGTGACTGTTGCGAAGACTGCAAGTCATCGATGCCAACTCTTCTTGGATGACTTCGTTATCTGTTTCAATGAATTCGTTATGTTTCAATGACCTACCACATCCTCCCCTTTGCTTTCCAAGGTTTTCTTGACTGCGAAACCTTATTTCTGTCTTATTTCAACAAGCCCCTCATTTCCTATTCTGATTCGCTACATGTATAGCGAGGGCTTCTGTTCTGGCAGTCTTGGTGCCATAGGAAGCTTAAGAGGGCTCAACGCTGGTCGACCACCCTCGACATGTCGTAGACACTCGAGGCACAGCCCGAGGGTTAAAAACAAGGTCCCCTTCCCCCCGAGTAGTCCGAGTGGCGCAGGCTAACTCTCACGAAGGAAACAAAATTACCTTAACATAAATACCACAGAAAGTGGAGGGGGAAATAACACCGCCCGTATGTAGTGGTCATCGCAGCAGAGCGGTAGTCTGGAGGTCGTGGGCTCGGATCCCACCCGGCCGGTATTTTTTCCCCACTTTCTTTCCAAATTCGTTATCTGTTGCAATGACCCACCACATCCTCCCCTTTGCTTTCCGAGGTTTTCTTCCCTTCCAACCCTTATTTCGCTCTTATTGCAACGAGCCTTGCATTTCCTATTCTGATGCGCTATATATATATATATATATATATATATATATATATATATATATATATATATATATATATATATATATATGTATATATATATATATATATATATATATATTGTAAGAGGGAAGCAGACTGGAACAAGGAGACGGTAATCCCGAGGCAGGTCTCTTTACTCAGCCCGCAGGGAACTAGGTGACTCAACCGAACGAACCCAGACGGTGATGATAATCCACAAATGATGATTGTAATGGGTATGTACAGGTGAGAGATTGGTCCCACTAGCGAATGGCAATTAATTCATTTCATGAGTCTTCTTCATGAGTGAAGGCACCAATAAACGCTCACACTTCCCCCCCCCCTCGCTGGGAAGCGGCCGCCTGGACGCTTGTAGCTAAGGCGCACGCGTGGTAAAACGCTTCATACGAGGAACATGGACGACTTCACTTCCACGTCTGCGACGGTCGTTGGAGGCAACTGCAGGAGACACTCTATAGTTGAAAGGTGAAGTTTGTTCAAAGACGGTGTATGGACCAATATAGCGGCTCAGAAACTTCTCGCACAGGCCCGGCGATCGTATCGGGGTCCACAAAAGCACTTCTTCACCGGGATGAAACTCGATGTTGCGGTGCTGGGCATCGTAATGAGATTTTCGTTCCTGCTGCGTTGCTTCAGTGTGGATGCGGGCTAGGTGTCGACAGTGGTTAATCCGGGAGATGAACTGAACGGGAGAGACCGGTGCAGATAAGAAAGCGGTATCAATAAAGAAGGAAGGGGAACGGCCAAAAACCAAGAAAAATGGTGAGTAGCTAGTGGTGCGCTGAATTGCTGTGTTGTAGGCAAAGGTTACAAACGGAAGAATTTGGTCCCAGTTGGTGTGGTCTGGTTTGATATACATAGAGAGCATATCGGAGAGGGTCCGCGGAAAGCGTTCAGTGAGGCCGTTCGTCTGAGGATGATAGCTGCTGGTTGTTTTATAAATCGTACCTGCCGCTTCAAGCACTTCAGCCACAATACGGGACAAGAAGGCGTTGCCGCGGTCGCTTAAAAGGACGCGGGGTGCACCGTGGCGCAAGATGATATTCTGCAGCAGAAAGTCAGTGATTTCTTGGGCGCAGCCAGATCGTAGAGGGGCCGTCTCGGCGTACCTGGTTAGATGGTCGACAGCAGTTACTATCCAGCGATAGCCGTTTGGTGTGCTGGGAAGCGGGCCGTACAGGTCAATGCCCACAGCTTCGAAGGGCGCCGAAGGACAAGGTGCCGGTTGTAGTAACCCGGCTGGCGGAGTCGTAGTGCGTTTTCGGTGCTGGCATTTGGTGCATGAAGAAATGTACTTTGCCACGCTTGTCGACATCCCAGGCGAAAAGAAACGACAACGAATGCGATCGTAGGTTTTGTCAAACCCGAGATGTCCTGCTGTCAGATCATCGTGAAATGCCTCTAACACAGCTTCGCGTAGCTCCCGAGGTAGGACAGGGACCCACCTGGCCCCTGTAGGGTGGTGGCTGTAACGGGGCAGAACCCCGTTTTCAAGCCGAAACTTCTGGAGTTGGCGACGTAACCGGCTGTTGGGAGGTCGCGCGGAGCCGTCTATCTGGTCGATTATCCTGCGACAAAAAGTATCGTCGCGCTGTTTGGCCAGGAGACTGATGTCATCAACCGTGGAGTAAGCAATGGGCGCCATGGGTAAAGTAGGCCTGCTTGCCGGCGAGAAGCAGACGGCCGATTGCGATAAGGGACAGCGCGAGAGGGCATCTGCATCTAAATGCTTTTTGCCGGACTTATACGTCATGGTAAAACGATACTGCTGTAGACGGAGAACCCAACGGCCGAGGCGGCCGGAGAGGTTCTTCAACGTCGACAACCAACATAATGCGTGATGGTCAGTGACGACATTGAAAGGTCGACCGTACAAGTAAGGGCGGAACTTCTGGATGGCCCACACAACAGCAAGGCATTCCTGCTCCGTGATTGTATAGTTTTGTTCTGCCGACGTCAGTGTGCGGCTAGCATAGGCGACCACTCGCTCCCTCTTGCACGAATCGAGTTGCAACAAGACTGCACCGATGCCTTGACCACTGGCGTCCGTGTGTAGAACCGTTGGTGCAGCGTCATCGAAGTGGCAAAGCACAGGGCTCGACGTGAGTGCGTTTTTCAGAGCTTGAAAAGCCGTTCGCAATCTTCACTCCAAACAAAAGCTGTGCCAGGACGCAAGAGGTTATTGAGAGGAGAAGCAACTGTTGCAAAATTTCGTATGAAGCGGCGGAAGTACGATGCTAGTCCGAGGAAGCTGCGAAGTTTTTTTTGCTGTAGCGGGCGCGGAAAATTTAGAACTTTAGAAAATTTAGAAAATTTAGAATTTAGAAGCGCGGAAAATTTAGAATCTTCGCAGGGTCTGGTTGTATGCCGGTTTTGCTCACGATGTGCCCTAACACCTTTATCGATTTACTGGCGAATGTGCACTTTTTTTGTATTAATCTGGAGTCCGGCATTTGAGAGACACGCCAGTACCTCGTCGAAGCGTTGGAGATGTTGCTCAAACGTAGTTGAAAAAACAACAATGTCGTTGAGATAGCAGAGGCAAGTTTTCCATTTCAGGCCGCGGAGCACGGTATCAATCATGCGTTCAAATGTCGCGGGCGCATTACATAGCCCGAAAGGCATAACATTGAATTCGTAAAGCCCATCAGGAGTGGCGAAGGCCGTCTTTTCGTTGTCATCTTCGTGCATCGGGATTTGCCAATAACCGGAGCGTAAATCAAGGCTGGAGAAGAACTCCGCTCCTTGAAGCCGGTCGAGAGCGTCATCCATGCGCGGCATCGGATATACGTCTTTCCGTGTTATCTTATTGAGGGCACGGTAATCAACACAAAAGCGAACTGAGCCGTCCTTTTTCTCTACTAGCACGACTAGCGATGACCACGGGCTCGATGATGGACGTATAACGTCACGCTTGAGCATGTCAGCGACGTGGTCTTCTATGATCTTCCGCTCATGCGTAGAGACACGGTAGGGGCGACGTCGCACAACCGCCAAGCCATCGACCTCAATCCGGTGTGCGGTCACAGACGTTCGTTTTAGCGTGGATGAATTCACATCAAAAGATGCAATGTGCTTCTTCAATACCTGAAGCAACTTTTCTTTCTGTGTGGTTGTCAGGTCTGGGCTAATTGTAGCGGTAAGAGCTGACAAACCATCCGAAGTAATGAGACCACACATGCCTCAAGACGTTAGGGAGCTAGAGACGACAGAAGCGGGCGCGACATCGACCACTGAAGCGATGGTCATGCCCTTTGGTAATAGAATGGGCTCACCCGTGGTGTTGATGACGGCCAAAGCTGCAAGTCCCCGTGAAAAGCGGAGAAGGCACGCCGACATGGCAATTCCTCGAGAAAGCAAGCGGGTTGACGGCGAGGCCACCACATCCCCGTTAGAAATGCTGCTTGAGAAAACAATCAGGACCTCTTCACTACTGGGCGCCAGAACGTGGTCGGCATGCAAAGTCAAAAACTGATGTCTCGGACTAGGAGCAGAAGGTTCGGTGTTCGTAATGTGAATTGCTGGTTGAGAACAGGAGATAATGGCTGAAGCTGACGAAAGAAAATCCCAACCGAAAATTAGTTCGTGAGCACACTCTGGCAGAACCGCAAATTCAATATGGTGTCGATCGTCCCCGATGAAAACGCGTGCTGTACAAGTTCTGACAGGCTTTATAAAATGTCCATTCGCGCTGTATAGTGCCGGGCCAGAGTATGGGGTTCCACTTTACGTAAGCGTGTACACAAATCCGAATGCATCACAGAAAGACTGGCCCCGGTGTCCACTAAAGCTTGCGCAGATATACCTTCCACTATAACTGGCAAAATATTTGACGGGCGCTCTGGAGGAGTGTGATTAGTTGGACTGATGCAGTTTCCCCTCCATAAACTGCAGCATCTAGTTTTCCGATTGGCTGCCAGGGTCACGTAGAACGGGGCGGAGAGGTGACACAAAACGGCGCGGAGGCGTAGGCGAACGGCGTCTCGTCTGATCACGGTAACCGCGGGAAGGGTCGCCCGAATCATGAAGAGACGGTGAGCGCTGTCGAGGTGGATACGCACGTTCCCTAGGACCGTAGTTGTAGTGAACGTCGCGTTCGTACGGAGCGTAGCCTCGCTGCTCATCTCGCTGGCGTCGTCGACAGAAGCGAGAGATATGGCCTCGAATACCGCAGTAGAAGCACACTGGGCGGTCATTAGGCCGAACATCCAGACGCGGCCGCCAGTTTGTGTAGCCAGTCTGAGCCGGAGGCGGAGAGGAGACGGCTGCGATTCTACCGAGCACGGACGGAGGCACGGAGAGAGAGAGAGAGAGAGAAACAACTTTCGCTGAGCCCATTTCAGGTGACGCTCGCAGGCGTTAGACGGGGTGGAAATGTCCATGTTCGAGACCGGCATTCGGGAAGCTGCTTCCGCGTAAGACGGCACGTCGAAAACAACTGGGGGCCCATTTCGTGGATTTCCCGTTATTGACGCCAATTCCTCCTTGATAATCTCCCGCAAGCTAGTCGCAGGCTTGGAGCATCGGTCTCCATGACCACAGGGCGAAGCTTGTAGCTGAAGTTCCTCACGAATTCTGCTGCGTAATATGCTGCGTATTAAGTCCGGTTCGGCAGGAAGACGAGCTTGTCCATGAGCTGGCTGGAGGCGCATTGCTTGAAGTTCATCAAGACGCTGGCATGTGGTCCGTATGTCATTCACGGTGGATGGATTTTGCAGCGCAAGTGCATTGAATGCGGACTCTGTGATGCCCTTGAGGATATGGCGAACCTTGTCAGCCTCTGACATGTCAGGGCTGACCCGACGGCAAAGGGCAAGGACGTCCTCAATGTACGATACGTACGTCTCGTCAGAGCGCTGCCAGTGGGCTTCAAGTGCACGCTTCGCTCCATCGGAGCGAGCAGGCGGCGTGCCGAAAATCCGACGCAGCTGCTCAGTGAAGTCGGCCCAGTCAGATATGCCACCTTGGTTGTTGAGGTACCACGTCTCGGCAACCTTGGTCAAGTAGAACCTGACGGTCTGCAGCTTAAAAGTGTCGTTCCACCCATTGAATTGGCTGACGCGGTTGTACTGCTCAAGCCACTCCTCGACGTCATCACCTCGGAGGCCAGCGAAGAAAGGAGGTTCGCGCTGGCGGCAGGTCACCATCCATGCCGGGGCAGAAGCGGAGGTATTCTGCGCTCCTTCTCGCTCCATTGGGCGGGTTGGGGGTAGCACACGACGTCCTGAACGAAGCTCCAGGGGTGCGGCCGGTTGAGGTAGAGGTCAGGGTCGAACGAAACCTCCACCACTTGTAAGAGGGAAGCAGACTAGAACAAGGAGACGGTAATCCCTAGGCAGGTCTCTTTACTCAGCCCGCAGGGAACTAGGTGACGCAGCCGAACGAACCCAGACGATGATGATAATCCACAAATGATGATTGTAATGGGTATGTACAGGTGAGAGATTGGTCCCACTAGCGAATGGAATTAATTCATTCCATGAGTCTTCTTCATGAGTGAAGGCACCAATAAACGCTCACAATATATAAATATAAATATATATGAGAAGAAAAACTTCGAACAAGGTAAAAGCACATATATATATATATATATATATATATATATATATATATATATATATATATATATATATATATATATATATATATATATATATATATATATATATATATATATATATATAAATTTCGCACGGGAGCCGCTAGGCGAGGACTGCATATATATATATACATACAAATATATATGCAGTCCTCGCCTAGCGGCTCCCGTGCGAGAAAGATAGTGATCCCACCCGCGGCACGCTGCAGGTTCGGTCGAAAACGGAGATCCGGACTCTACCAAACACATTTAATGAATCACTAGAACGTACAAAAACACACTGGCGAGATCTTATTTCGCTAACATAAAAATAGCAACGTCGGTCAGCCTTACCCGGGCTGGGCATGCTCCAGCAAAGAACGAAGGTACCTTGGTCGACGGATCGGGGGTGGCCTACTTCTGCCTCCTTGGGTGGTCCGAACCCGAGAGAGCGACCCCTCGGGTTTTTGGCGGAAAACAGAAGACGACACCCCCCCCCCCCCTTCCTCCGCTCACTCGAGGGACAGCAGCGCGCCCCCGTGGATAACGCGGCGCACGGGAAAACGAAACAGCCGTGTCTCGCCTCCCGCCGCTCATGCACGCCGCGACAGCCGTCGCGAGAGCGGGACCCCTTTGGAGGAATGCGGGAATAATTGAGCATTCCCACAATATACATACGTGACTTGTTGAACGAGCATGTGGCTTCCATCGGACTATCAACTGAAGACTGGTATTATACTATTAGGAACTGTTAGCCAAAGCCGCCAGAGCTGCTCAAACGTTAGCCGCGGAAGACACGCCAGATATAGCAGAATCATTAGCGACACGCAGACGGCACGAGATGCAAAGTTGTATATATGTGAAATCGGGAAATATCCTGAAATATCCTCCCCCGTTTTAGTATGCCAAAATGGTGAAGAGGGAGCCAGGAGAACCGACCGGTACGCGCTGGTACCTGGAAGCGTTATCTGGCACGTGCGATTCACGTACGCATGAGGTGCACGTACGCGCAGATTCACGTACGCGCGAATCTTCCCGTCCTAGATCACCCCCCTTCCAACGAAACATATCGGGGGGAGGACGTATTTTGAACTCCTTCCACCCGTCCCCCCTGGTGCACCACTGTGTAAAACCAGCTAGAATCCTTCAATGGAGGACTTTGGTAAAAACCAGTTGTCGTATTGTGCACTTAGTTTGAACATTGCCTTAATGTTTGAAGCATAACATTACTCTACCGTTCTAACTTAAACGCTGTAGTTATGTTCAGATTTATTACGTTACCTGACAGTATTACGTTGAGCATTTTAATAACGTTAAATTTCGTACGTTGCTTCTACGTTACGCCTGGAACATTGTAATAATGTTGCAATAAAGTTTTTACCTAGAGCGTTGCATTGTTGTAACGTCTTAACATTATAAGAATGTTTACATTCTCTGCGTCCCACTAATGTTTTGTCCTGAACATGCCCTTAACGTTATTAAAACGTTTGGATATTTACATTACTTTAATGTTGAGTCCTGAGCATTGTAATAACGTTAGCATTTCTAACATTAGTTTCCTGAACATTGATTGATTGTGGGGTTTAACCCGCCGACGCAACGCAGGCGATGAGGCGCGCCGTAGTGGAGGGCTCCGGATTAATTTTGACCAGCTGGGGATCTTAATCGTGCGCCGAAATCTCGTACACACGGGCGTTTTTGCTTTTCGCCTCCATTGCAAAAGCGGCCGCCGAGGCCGGGAATCGAACCCGTGACCTCGGGCTCAGCAGTGGTTTCTTGAACATGCCCTGAACGTTATTATAATGTTTATGTATTTACATTACCTTAATGTTGAGTCATGAGCATTGTAATAACATTAGTATTTCTAACATTGGTTTTAAGTTGTTTCCTGAACATTAAATAAACGTTGGGAACAAAACGTTAACGTACACGTTTGTTTTAAACGTAAAAATAATGTTTCTAACACGACATAAATATTGAATGTTCTTTTTAAACCTTACATAAACATTGCCACGTAACATTTAACGTTATTTAAAATTTCGCAACTTCCAGATGACGTTCTTCTAATTTTCTGTGCTACTTCGGATCGATCATGGTCTGCAATAACATCGCAGGAACCTACTGCTCTGCAGGCTAGGATCCCTTGGTTCACGCATCCGCCGTACAGGGTGAAGACTCGTATACGCATGCGCCGCTATTTTAGGTCAGTCGCTCGCACCAAAGCATAGAGTTAATACGCCAAAGCAAGTCATTGTATCAAAACCGCACTGAAATTATCGCCACAACGCGGTTTACTGGCGAAGTTTGAATCATCTTATCTGTTTTGCGTTGCTGTGTCTGGTGACAAACAAAAATAACAAGCCGTTGAGCACGTAAACCTAATTGCAGCGGCACGGGACTGTTCAAAGGGTGTCTCCACCCCGTACTCCGGCCCTGGCATGGAGGTACTCGCGCGTTTGTTAACGTTACTGAACCTAGATGGCGCCACCATACCATGGCAAGCCGTTTTCTGCCTTTGGTTTGTTTTTGACCGTATTTAAACCTGTACTATTTTTGTTCTGGGCGAAAATCGTGTCGTGAAACATAGTGCTAACTCTACAAATGTGGTCACGTATGACACCGTTGATTGATTGATTGATTGTAGGGTTTAACGCGCCGATGCAACGCAGGCGATGAGGCGCGCCGTAGTGGAGGGCTCCGGATTAATTTTGACCACCTTGGGATCTTTAACGTGCGCCGAAATCTCGTGCACATGGGCGTTTTTGCTTTTCGCCTCCATCAGAAAAGCGGCCGCCGCGGCCGGGAATCGAACCCGCGACCTCGTGCTCAGCAGCGCAACGCCTCAGCCACTGAGCCACCGCGGCCGGTGTAAGACACCATTGCTTGCGGCAATCGGCCAGTGTCGTCTGAGACAACCCCAAAGCCCCTTAATGTTGTGCAGCTAAACCTTGCATAGCGCGCAGTACCAACAGCAGTACGCATCCGTACTTCTATATTTGCATGTGCTTTCGTAACTTCCGCTGTTTGTCCCAGCGTTCTTATTGCTTTAAAAATAATTCGAACTACATTCAAGCACAAATAGCTCGTTCTGCAAGCTTATAAGCTCAGCCTAATTTGCGTTTGCTTTTGTCGTCCTCTACCAACCGCAGAGCAGGCTGGTATGACATCATGGGTTCTGTTGCGGGAAATGGGCGAGTGGGTCGCATGGCCATTCCCTTTTTCCTAATTATATAGCTTATTTCAGTGAAGTTTACGTTAAAAGTGGTGTCAGTGTGATTCTAACGAGGCCGTCTTTTGAATGAACCAAACTTTTGTTTTGTCTTCATGGTTCCTTTAAAGCAGCCAGCAGCATTGCCATGCGGAAAAGACACGAAGTCCCTGAAAAATCCAACTCAATCCAATAAAAACAATCCGCAACACCACGCGAGTGGATTTCGGCACACTAATTACTCAATGCCATTCCGGATGCTTCATACCTTGGTCAGCTGTTGCACATTTTTTTTGTGCTGCTGCAATTAGCCCGTAACGCCTAGAATTATGAAGATCAAGACCCAGCAAGAGCAGGGTAAGCGATTATATGAAGCACAATCATTTTTGGCTTCCACAGCTGCGTACGCGAAATAAAATATTCCTCTTCCAGGAACATGGTGTCATGTCTTTTCCATGTGCGCAGTACCGTCAGTGTGAAATTAGTTTTTTCTTCGAGTTTTCCTGCGCGAACTTACCCGCGCATTACGATTGGGGGTGCCTTAGAACCGCGCAAATACGGTATTCTGCTTCCCGCGGCCCACCGACTCAGCCCGACGAATTCACGAGCCAACCCACCCCCTGCCTCCGGGTCGACTGGCATCGCCGCGATGGCTCTCCGACCCAACCCTTCCGCTTATACATGCGGGGGTTGAGTACAAAAAACCTGTTTATTTCGACTCGACGCGCACTCGTCAGGTCAATATAAACAGGGCTTTAGCTGTGGTCCGCCTGAGGGTCTCGCCCTGGGTGGCGTGTGTGGCTGCCGGTCGTTGTGGCGGGGCGCCGTTCGTTTGCGACGCATTTTGGGTGAACTTCGACCATGCACTTTCATCTTCGGGGCACACGGAGTTCACCGCTGTCTTCACACAGGCGCCCCGCACACAGGGGCGGATCCCGGGTGGAATCCATCAAGGGGGCAGGGGGGGGGGGGTCACTACAGCTTTATAGTAGACAACAGGAAGGCGCGGAGAGCGAGACGAAAGTAGCCCTCTGAAGAAATCCACGCAAATACTCAATGCTTTCCATGCTGGGACGTGTGCTAAACCTGTGTACCCCAAGCATGCATATTGTAAAGGCGTATAAGAAAACAAACCTTGCGGCACTACATAATGGTTTTGAGAATGTGCTGAGCTATTTTTTGATGAACAAACTAGGGGAAAGAAGTTCGCAGTGTACGCATGCGACTGGTCAGTGAGAGTCGCAGGGGCCTAATATGTTTGGAAGACAAATCCCAGCACGTCTTACGTGATTTCTGGCGTTAATAGTCACAGCTGAAAGCACAATCTTCCGCCACACATTAAATAAGGAATGATTTACTGCATATATATGTAAAGTACGGAAATGTCGTATATAGAGCAAAAGTCAGAATACAGTATTCTGATAATTTTTTATTGCAAAAAAAAAATGTCGGTGACTGAAACACAACGCAATGAAGCGCAAACGGAAATTCCAGTAGGGTATACATGACAAACATGGAATCGTTCAAGCCCAAGACAGCACAAAATGAAGATGCATTGTGGTTAAATAAATGTTTCAAACAAATTTCTCAGCTTCTAAACACACAAATGATTGATGTGAATGAAAGAAACCTTTATTAACAACAACAGGTGCAGTTGTTAGGGCACCCGCCGGGTGGAGGGGATCCCTAGTTCGGGATCCCCTGGCTGCGGCTGGCTGCGCGGGCCCTTTGCATCAGGTCAAGCTGGAAAGTAGGGTCCTTGCTGATCAACCGCGCTGTCCACTGTTGTAGGGAGGGGTTGGGCATTGGTTGCAGATCTGGTGTCTTTTGGCACTCCCACACCTGATGGTTAGGGTACCGAGCGCTGGGCAGTAGTTGCAGGTGGCTGGATAGTCTGTCAGATAGATGGCATAAATAAGGGTACGGTGTGGATACGTGTTAGTTTGAAGTCGTCTGAACGCTGTTGCTTCATCCCTTGTGAGTTGGTGGTGTGGAATAGGAAAAATTTGCTCTTTGTGTCGGTAGTCCACCAATATATCTGTGTAGCGCAGGAGAGGTTGCGGGTTAGGTGGAAGAGGTGGTGACTGCCCCGTGAGAGAAACGGCCCGGTGTATGTAATCGCGGGCAGCGGCGTGAGTCGCCTCATTCTCATCAAGGGATTGGTGTCCTGGCACCCAAACTATATAAACCTCTCTGTCTTGTTAAAAGAAGACGAAGTGCCGTTTTAGAAATTCGACCTTCTAAGTAATTTCTGCACGCTGCCTGAGAGTCGGTAAGTATGGTGATTGGGTATTGGGCAGTGATGATGGCGTGGGCTATCGCGGCTTCTTCGGCGATAGCCCACGATCGATGTGGTATTGACTGTGCGGGATGTGATTTTTTGACCCCGTCCATTCACTACACAAGTTACGTGGGCGGGATGATGCGGATAAGGGGATGCGTCCACATAACAGGTACTTTGGTCGCTTGCTTATCTGGCGTACAGTCGTGTGCAATTTGAAGGTAATCGCGCGAGCTTCGACCGACCACGACGATAACGCCCCCGCACGGCTTGTTTTACTGCGCCTGGTTCCTAGATGACGCATTCTTATCTCCTCGGTCGTTGCTTATTCAAGCAGCCATCACTCCCGCGGCAAAACCAGTAACCCCTTCCTCTTTTTTTTTAATCGTGCACGCGGCGACGTCATCTCACTTTGTATCTTACAGCAGTTCTCGAAAAGGTGCGCACAAGCACATTGGCGGGAAATACTGGGCTATTAACAATGAGTAGAATCGCTGCTCACGATAACCAAGAAGAAAGCGCACACGTGATTACAACCACACGACATCACCAAAAGCAGAAAGGGTGTTGACTAGCCGCGGGAGTAACGACTGCTTGAAGTAACAGCGACAAAGGGAGAGGAGAATGCATAAACTAAGTCCCAGGCGTGCCGAAAAATGTCGCGCGGGGCGTTATCATTTGTATCGGTCGAAGCTCACATGATTACCTTCAAAACGCGCACGACTGTACATAGTTCGTGCTCGGGCAATTCTTCTGGCTTTGTTGTACTCCGGATGCATATTTCTTGGTATTGGGGCCACTCGTATGGGCTGTCGAATCTTCATAGGTATGCTTATTTTCTGATCTTTAACCAGTGGAGTCGTATAACCTAATCGGTAAAGAGTTGCGCGCCCCGTCGTTGTTGTCTTCAGGCGCTTTATCTGAGAAGGGTGGTGCGCTTCTTGTAATTCCTCCCAACTGTTATGTACGCCTAACTGTAATAATTTAGATGTCGATATCTTCGAGGGCAGCCGGAGTGCAGTCTTGTAGGCTTGGCGAATAATTGTATTTAATCTGGCTTTTTCGTTCGTTTTAAGGGCCAAGTACGGTGTTCCATAGGGGATTCTACTTCTAAGTACTGCTTGTATTATTTTGAGCGTGTCAGGTTCTTTGAGGCCATATCGACAATGTGCGACGCGCTGAATTATGTGTGTCAGGTGTTTGACAGTCTTCTGGAGAGGAGCGATTGTGTGGAGCCCAGAGCCACTTTTGGGGACAACTCCAAGAATTCTCAAGTGCGGCACAGTTGGGACGGGTTGCTCATTTATGAATAGGGCCGCGTCTCCGATGGTGGACTTGTTTTGTTTCTGGGTACCAGCACTAAGTGTCAAAAGTGCCGATTTCTCAGGGCACATTGAAGACCTCGTTCTCGAAGGTATCTTTGCGCCTTGTATATGTAGCGGCTTGAAGTGCTTCTTGTTGCTCACCCATGGATCCTGTAGGGGTCCAAAAGGCGAGAACATCTGCGCAGATGGCGTGACAAAGGTGGGGAATATCTTGCAATAATGGTGGGAGGTCCTTCATGGAGACGTTGAACAAAAGTGGCGAGATGACTGACTTCGGTGGGATACCATGAGCGATCGCCTTGAAAGGGGCAGACTACAATTGTCCAATTCAGATGGTCGCAGTGCGTTTCGTGAGGAAGGCTGCGAAATTGCGAAATATACACTCTCTGCCCACAACCAATGGATGAAAGGCGCTGAAGGACAGCGCGGTGGCTGATGTTATCGAAAGCACCTTTTATGGCTAGACCAAGATGCAGAGCCTATGGTTCTTGGGAAGCGGTCAAGAATGTCTTGTTTAATTTGAATGAGTACGTCCTGAGAGAGAGAGAGGGAGAGGGAGAGAGAGAGAGAGAGAGAGAGAGAGAGTCTTTGGCAGCAAGGAGTTACTTGTTTCCACTGGGGAATGCGTAAATTATTCGAGCCATGTTCTTGTGAGACTCCGTCTTACAGGCCACCGGATTAATGAGGTATCGAAGCAATTTCCATGTCGTGGAAGTGCTGAGCGTGCCCCTCAACCCGTCGCAAAGCGTTAGCCAGTTCTCGCGCCTTAACTTGCTGGCGTATTCAACCGCTTGTTTTGTGAGCTCTGCTATACGTCCTGAGTGGATAGGTGTGGGCGAAAACCATACATAGTGTTGGGAAAATGGTCATGGTCTTCAATGAATGGGGAGAGACGATTCTGGACCATATGTTTAAATAAGTTTCCTACGCAAGATGTAAGTGTGATTGGTCTCAAGTTCCCTGTTGTTAACAGCTTTCCAGGTTTAGGTATTAATGTTACATCGGCAAGTTTCCAGTGAGGAGGGATTTGTCCAGTTACCCTATTGCTATTTATATAGTCTAGAAGGGCTTCTACTGCTTCACAGTCGAGATTTCGGAGGAGCTTATTCGGAAGTTTGTCCTTCCCAGGTGTAGTGTTCCGGGTGAGGTTTCGTGCGGCGGCTTCTATTTCGGCAATGGTAAAGGGCGGATCCAGTTCGGTGTTAGGGACGCCATTGTACGGTGGGAGAGGAAGCGTAGGTTGGGCGCTGTCTTTCCATGGCGTTTGTAGCTCCTCGAGGAGTTCCGCCTCTGTTCTCGGGTAGTTATGAATAAGACTTTTTAATTGATGGGATGTGGATGATTTTGATTCCTTGTTTCCCATGAGGGATCGAAGGAGATGCCATGTTCTACGGGTACCCAGTGTACCCTGCAATTTCGTACAGAATTGAGACGAGTTTTTTTGGCTTAGTGTTTTAGCGTAGTCAGCTGCTTCCTGCGTTAATTTAGCTATTCTGATACGTATTATTCTATTTGTTTTGTGCTTTCTCCATCGCTTAGTTAGCCCTCTTCGGGCCTCCCACAGATGTAAGAGGTGTGCATCTAGAGCGGGGCAGTCTTGCGTGAGAGGCAATTTTCTCGTTTGTTTTTGGAAAATTTCTAACATTCTCTGTGCCCATTCCTTAATGTCTTGAATGGGACCGGTTGGTGCCGATTCGCGGAATTTCTTCCAATTAGTTATGCGGGCAGTGCCGATGACTGATGGGAAGGATAAAAAAGGAGGGAGAAACTAACGCACCCAGCACAAGAAAGTCAATCTAGAGCCATTCGTATTTTTCTTATATACGGATCACAAAGATAACAGCAGTCAATCTACACCCATTCCTTTTTGCATTATAGGCAGATTATAGAGCTGAAATCTGGTGTCGCTACCATGCGAAAATTGCTCAACTACACTATTTACGTCCACGAAAATGTCCGGATGCGTAGACAGTAAAGCAAGTCCTAAAAATCTATCTTCGCACATGGTGGACCGAATGTACATCTTCAGTCTGCGAAGAGTTGAAAGGTACCTTCCTGTTGTCGCAACGTTGATCGGCAGCGTCCCCAGGACCTGTAGGAGTGTGTGAACTGTCAAAAGGAAGTCCTTGTCACAAGCCCGAAGGCCTCAATGTCTGTTCACGGAATGCGCGCCCCACAAGTCGTCCTCAACGCGGAACGCCTGTTCAGGATTAGTCAGTGGCATGCGAGTAATTGAGCTGTATTGCCACGCTGCTGCAAAGCCGGATGACTCCGGAAGTGCAACTAGCGCGTACTAAATTATAAGGCAACAAAGAAAAGAGTTGGAATATATTTAGCGTCTCAGATAGAAATCTTCGGATGATGTCCACGATCATGTTGTTCAGCAGAGACACGTAGAGAGTGTCTCTGAAGTATTGATTTGATTGATTGTAGGGTTTAACGCGCCAACGCAACGCAGACGATGAGGTGCGCCGCAGTGGAGGGATCCGGATTCATTTTGGCCGCCTAGGGATCTTTAACGCGCGCCGCAATCTCGTATACACGGGTGTTTTTGCTTTTCGCCGGCATTAGAAAAGCGGCCGCCGCGGCCGGGTATCTAACCCGCGTCCTGGTGCTTAGCAGCACAACACCTTAGCCACTGAGCCACCATGGCAGGTAATTTGTCTGAAGTAAGTGGTAACGTCATTCGTGGATATATTTCGGGAGCAAGCCTGTCTTTTCTGTGCGCGCTTTAGGCGAAGCTCTGAACCGATCTCCTGAGCGAGTGCAGTGGCCTCGTTGAAAATGTTAGAAAATCCGAAATGCGAGACTCTGAGAAGTCGACATGCGCCTATTATGAGCCCGAAGCCGGAACATTGCGTTGATGGCGGATGAAACGGATGGCTAAAGATGGGTATAAAAGGGGAAAGCGAGGGGGGAGAACAGGTGTTTAGGCCCTCCCCCCCTCTGGATCCACCACAGCCCGCACAACCGTCAAGGGCCGACACCGTGTCCCGACCGTCCGTCCGGCCACCGCCAGTTCTCACTCCATTCTTCCCCGTGAACCCCGGGCTGGGAGAGCATTTTAAGCATGTTTAAACCTCTGACGTCATAATGTCGCGTGACAGCACCTGTTGACGTCACTGTCTTGGCGTGCCGGCTTGCCTTGGTGCGGCGAGCACGTGAGGATTCCCGAGGCCACGACGAAAGCAACGAAAGGCCGCCGGACCCGAGTTTCAAGCGAATCCTGTGGCGAATCTGCGTAACTCAGCATGCTCGCGTTTCCGTCCAAGGGTCCATTGCTCGCTCGTTCACAGTGTCGCTTCAGAACATCGTCTGTCTGCAATGGGCTGTTGTTAGTGCACTACTTAGGCTAAATTTATGCTGAAGGAATTGCTAAATTGCTAAAGTAATGTGCGGGAGCCGCTTAGGTATGTTTGGAGCGCGAACTGCCTTGTTAAATTTGTCTTGTCAAGGTAGGAACGGCTCAAGTCTACGCAATTACAGTGTGATTATAGAACGATAAATTGTTATCCTATCTGGGAGGAACTAAACTTCGTTCAAAGGTTACAGCTGCTTATATAAATTTAAACTTTCTTGGTGTATAAACGCTCATGGAGTTGCGGCTTTCTCTAGCCGCAGTAAGGTTGTTGTGTTTGGTTCAACCTTTTAATGTGTACAATGTTCTGCATGCAACACTCTTTAAGTTTTAAATCACCTCGATACGGCTATTCGTCTTTTCTAGCACTCCCCCACTTCAGCGTTTTCTTGGGTCAAAATAGTGTGAGCTAAACTCTGCACAACCTTCAGAAGGACCGCAAAATTCATTCCTTGTGTGTTGTTGCCCCATGTGGTGGTGGAGCAAGGAAGTTACTCCGCAAGACAGCTTTTCGCCTGAGTAGTCTAGTAGTCTGTCGGAATCAGCCGTATGCCATTTTTGGCAACCAAAAAGGGCATACGGATGATTCCGGCAGCAGCTAATTACCTTGAGAATATATAACGTTCATCAAGCCCTTGCACGCCAACGCATGCCAGTCAATTACCAGCCTGAACAGAAACAGGGCATATGGCAAACATGTGGAGGCTGTATAACTAAATTAGTGAAACATTGCGTCTTTCGTAGTTGGAATTTCTTAGTTGACAAACAGTGTTGCTCGTTCAGAAATACATACTTGAAGCTGACGTTTATTTTTCCCGTATTCCGCATTTTTTTTATTTTTTTGTGTGGCGTGAATCAACAACTCTCACAGCGCACCCTATTTCTTTCCTGGAGCTGGGAACTTTGAGACAGTGCATAATGATCCAGCATGGCTGGTGGAGTCCTGTTACTGAGAAGAATGCATAGAAAATATGTGCATGGGCTAGACGAAAAGCTGACAGCCAGCTAAACCTTCTGGTAGACTCAGCTTATTGTGCCACATTTTAGAGTTGAAAATAATTGCACAATGGCATATTACAGACAGAAAAAAACTCGTGTAGCAGAAGTAGGGCTGAAGGTATCTCATATGAAGGGGTGTTGAGAAGAGGGTGAAATGTCCTCTACACCTCTGAGCTCTGTGTACCAAGTGATACTTTTTTAAGTCGGCTCGACTATGTTTATCCCCCCCTCCCCCCAAAAAGAGAACCTGTGCACTAGCTGCAGAAAAGGAGTTAGCCATGCATATCGAGGAATGTCTTGACTTTAGTGATGTCCTGTTTGCAGGCCGTAATCTGTGGTAAGCCAGAGGACGCAATAAAATCGCTTCACCCTTACGGGGTTGTGTTTCACTGGTGTCTTGCAGTTTGTTTCACTGTTGGTGTGACCGCAAAACTAAGAGAAGATGCCCCCAACCCCTTTTCTTCCTTCATGTGGGATTCAGTGACTGAAAAATTCAATTAAACTAACCTGATGACTTCGGCATGCATGTACAGTTTGTAGTATACGACCGTATGTTTTGCACAGCCTTCGTGGTTCTTATGTACCATTGTGGCGTGTTGACCAACTGGCAGTACGTTTTGATGGAGCCCACAAAGGCAAAAACTGTGGAAGAACGCATTCATGTGAAGCAAGTGTAGCAACTCTGGAGCTTAAGCCACTAAGCCATGGGTTATTTAGCCATGCAGAAGAGGTGCGTAATGAATGTGCATACGTTTGTTTGTTTTATTTGACAAGAAAGTATTACATCAGCCCACGAAATACAGCCAACAAGTGTGCTAGCCAGTGACACAATGTAACGTCACTCTTTACTGGCGCGTACACAGTAGTCGCAGTGAAATTTACGTCAACGTATCAATCAAGATCAGTTCCAATCAAGATCAGCTCAATCTCTCTCAATTCAACACCGTTTTGGCACATATACTTCTTTGGCTGCATCATGCGGCACCAGTTTTTTGTTGTTGTTTAATATTTGTCCCGACACCCCTATACAAGCCCTTCCGTCTTTTCATCTCAAACTACCCGAACAGGATACAAGATTTTGTTCGGGTAGTTTGAGAAGATGACTACCCGTAGAATCCAGATGACCACTTTCCCTGACCTCACTGGGCTACACTAGCGTCACTAGATAAGATACAGAGTACCGTCATTGAAACACGCAAGTGAGCAAAGGCGGTCATTTTGGCGTTTTTCAGTGTAGCCAGATTGCCGCTTCTCCGGCCTCACCGCTAACATTACCGAGGTCATTTGTAAACAACACTGCCGAAGACGCAGAAACACAGCGACTATGGACACACTTCTGCAGCTACAATGCTGCTAAGCACGTTATCTTTGATTCACGTTCAGGACGATGCCAGTCTCACGCAGCCGCAGAGCAGAAAGGACAAGCTGAGGCTACCACAGTTGACCGACAGAAAAAGCATAAGCGACAAAATGGCGGTGCCCATGAACCGGCGCAGTGTCAACAAATGTCACATAATGAGAACTGACCAATGATCATGGCGGCCAATAATAGGAGAAAAGGGTGCCGTTACTCTGTAACCTTATCTAGTGACGCTAGGCTACACCACAAACGTCGAACACAATATGTCCCGCAGAATTCCTTTCAACCAGGCACCCATGTGCATGTCATTAACGGATGTGCTCCCAACCTAGCCGTCTCACCTCTTTCCTCTCCTCCTTACCCTCCTCAAGCTGCGAATGAACCTGACGATGAGCCTTAACCTGCACGTCATAACTACTGGTCAACAGGGGAGAGACCGCAAAGTCATCACCGGAGCTTGTAGAGTGAGGAGCCATATGCACTTTGCTGCATAAAGTTCTTCACTACTATTTCTACAGTTCACCTCATTCCATGTTCAAATGGCTATTTTAGATTTCCCAAAAAAAAACTTCTAGCGATGTTACACATTGCTTAAATTTAAAAGGAAAGAAGTTTAAGTGCACAGCACACTCTTCTTTTTTTTCATTCTCTGTACTTAGATTTTTCGCTTGGCAACAGTTCACTTGTCCATCTGTCTAGAGTGGAAACTACAAATTGGGACTTGAAAGCAACTTTGAAGGTTTTAATAGATCTGAAAGCTCGAGTGGTCCCTCCATACGTCGCGTATATGCGTTTCCTAGTCAATACAGCCAGCCGTCATCTAAGCTTCATATCGAGGTTACATCACAGCAGAAACCTACCTCAAGTTCCCAAAACCCATCGAACTGGAATAAGTAGCAGCCGAAACGGACCGAAACTAGATGAAAGAACGCAATTGTAAAAAAAGGCACGTAAATGCTTATCGCAGTTAACTCAGCCAGCTGTTGCTGTCATATATAGGGAAAGCCGAAACTAACTTAATGTGGATAAAATCACCCAAATTGAAAAAAAAATATACCGAAACTTATCAACAGGGGAACAGCCACAGTGTTTAAAATATTCTACAAAAATAGCCGAAACCGACCTAAACCAGGCAACACCATTACAACGGTCAAAAAATAGTAGCTGAAACTGACCTAAAGGTAATGAAACTACTGGAAATCTCATTTGTAATTCATGAAGGTGTCGTAATAGATTATATGGCGATAAAAAATACTAATCTTCAAATATAACAAACCGTCGAAACAAAAATATACAGCGTTAGCGGTATTTAAACTTAGATTTGTAATTGTGTGTTAAACAGGCGCACAATCACTGCACCACGAAGGCAAATAAATTGAGTGCCAAGCACGTGGATACGTCTTTGAACCAGTGGCGGTCCCAGGAAGGGGGGGAATGGGGCGAAGGGGTGATCGCCCCCCCCCCCCAAAAAAAAGAGGTCCTAAGCTTTTTATTTTTTTATTTTTTAAGCATTCCACTTGGGCCAGGTTAAACCCCGCTTGTGCGAGGCCGTAAACATGTTGCGATTGTCAGAAATGCGGGCTCGAGCCAGCCGTTGCACCGCCTAAAGGGCGCCAGAAACCACTCTGTCGCTAAGTGATTTGTGCTCAAGCGGGTTACACAGCATACACGCACACGCCTGCACGTTTATCACTTCCTCCGTAGAATTTGCGCAACAAAAGACCCCCCCCCCCCTCCCAAAAAAATAATAATGCGACCCCCCTAAAACCAATCCTGGGATCGCTGCTGCTTTGAACACGGCCCTAGATGGCGTCATGTGTCCCTCGGCTTTGCTGACTAGGAAATGGCTATACGCCAAAACGTCATTAATATTACCCAAAGATGTCGGCACATCTGCGTTGGGCAATGGGAAGCAACCGGTGTATTTTTTGTACCGTAACTGGGCGACTGAAAGGACTACGCTCAGCAACGGTCGGCAAGTTCCGCGCCGTCAGTCAATCAGTCACCAAACTGTACTGATGTGAGAGGAGGGAAGGGCTCTCACACGAGTGCAGTACCCTGCCTTTGCCCTCACCACTCCTTCACCGTTATTAGTGGATATCAGTATCATCATGATAATCTTCTTCGTCCTCATGGCCATCTGCATCACCACCCTTATGAGGCCGCCATATCCTGCCAAGCTGCACCCAGGCAATGTGGACACAGAAAGAGAACGTGGAGAGAAGAAACTGCGGTGGGCCACCCCCATTGGGCGCACCAACGCTGACGCGTGGTGACGGTGACAGCGCTGGAGTCAGGGGCAGGGAAGGCGACAGCTCGACGTCCTCATTGGCCGCATCGTGCCTTGAATACGCGACGGATGGAGCTTGGGAGGGCAACCACTCTGATGCTCATTTTAGGCCCATGTACCCTTCTGACACAGAAATCCTGGGAGGAACAAGCACAGAAGATTTGAGTGCTTCTTTTCCGGCGCATGTCTGAGTTCCATTCCCTTCCGTCAAGGAAGGGAAGAAGAGGAGCACCTTGACGTCGACGATGAGCTCAGAGAAGAGTTCGGGCTGTCCACCGCGGCTGACCGTGACTACATCGTGGCTGATTTGGGTGATGATTTCGGGTCCGTGTAAAGACGAAAAGCATCTTTTCAAGTCCTCTCAGCCGGTGGAACCAAGGAGCCCACGAGTGGATGAAGTTGCCGTCTGGGATTACGTGTGCACTGTTCGTGTTGTAGAAGCGCGTGCTTCGCAGCTGCAGTGCACAGGTGTTGTGGACGAACTCAGTTGCCAAAGTTTAGGCCTCCAGAAGTTCACAGAAGAGGACACCGAGGGACAAATCGCTGTTGCTTAAAACTTTATTTTACTTTTACCACCATCATGAGAGTGGGGCAGTGTTTCCACTGTTGGACTTACCGTTCTTTCTCCCGTCATCACGGGTCTTACATTGACGCATGCTTTTATTTCCTGTCTATCCACTTTTAGTATGCGGTCATTTACCAACCGGAGTGAGCAGAAACACAATAGTTCCAGCGGCACGACACATTTACACCTTTTTTTCCTGTATTGAACGTTTCCTTCTGTGTCAATCAAAATAAAAACAGCAACACGTGCGACGCGTGACGCTTCTACAACTGTGTTACACAGCGATGTGGCGTTTCATTAAGTGCTGGTTGGCTTTCTCCGGGGGTACCCATCAGGAGATTCCCACAATGCTGTATAGACCTTCAGGTACCTGATAACGACTGCAGTAGCGCCGGTACGAAAGACTGCATTATGACATTTTTCTTAAAGGCAAACATTCAGCCGGCGGAAACACACCGAGCAATGCACAAGCCCTGCTTTACGACTGGCGTATTATGGCGAAGTCTTGAAGCTCAGCCATGCGCAAGTAGAACAGAACGGGAAGGCCTTTATGTTCATTGATACGCGTGCGCCGGGTATGGAAAGAACTCTTGCTATAATTTACTGCCCCAGTAGAAGTCGAAGCGATTGGCTAAGACCGTGCAGTAAAAAACGATGCACTGGTAGTGCCTGGGACTGCGCCGGCTGCATTATGTGGACACGCGAAGGGTGCTATGGTCATACACAGTGCCGTTGTGTTAACAACCGGGTCGCTAACCCAGTTGGTTGGTCAGTCAGCTGGTAGGCGAGATGATGATGATAAGGAACCGATGTGGTTGTAGTCTAACCATAAAGGGGATTGGCCGAGGCATAAAAATCATTGTCATTCACGTCTTCGTCGACGCTCGAGAGTCCAAGAGGTTAATTGTTTAAGGTCATAAACATCGCCATTATCTTAATCGATGTGAACACAGTCGGCATGCTAAAGATTCATCGTAATTGCCATCATCTACACAATAATCGGAAAACCCCATTTGAACGCCTCGTTTTCGAGATAAAAGCTAGCATGCTTACTCCATTAGTTGCCAGCTGTCTCGGCCACAGAAAGGAAGAAATTTATTCTCTGATAAACGATTTCACTTGGGCCACTAGGCGACTGTGGACGACTATTCTGTTCCTAACCGATTTCCTTAATGCAGTCCCTGGCCCTTGAAATTGCATCGGGTTTCTTTTTGCTGTCTGTCTTTTAAAGCTGTTCGTACCTATATGGATATTAACTAAATAGAGTGTTCTCGGGCCCTTGCTAATCGCGTTTCACGAAAATGCGCCACTACCGTAACTGAGGCGACTCGCCGAGAAGGTGAGTGCAGCGGACCCTCATGAGTAACGACAGATGGGCTAGTCGCATGGCGTGGTGATATATTTAAAACATGCGTGAAAGAACCCAACAGAAAGAAGAGAACTACACGGGCTGAGCGCTTACTATAAACAAAGTTAAACAAACCATCATAATTTTCACCTGTAGTCATCGACATTGTCGTCGTCGCTTTAGTCGACGCAAGAGGTTAGCCAAGAAGGGTGCGGTAAGGTTTGGTTCGTTATTGAGGTTGGGTGGTG
The DNA here is from genome assembly GCF_048455015.1 of Haemaphysalis longicornis. Taxonomy (NCBI): domain Eukaryota; kingdom Metazoa; phylum Arthropoda; class Arachnida; order Ixodida; family Ixodidae; genus Haemaphysalis; species Haemaphysalis longicornis. Next base: position 11,299,544 of record NW_027526203.1, on the reverse strand, counting down.
TCGCCGTGGAGGGGTGTGAGGTACCCGATGGCGAGATGTCAGGAGGTAAATGATGAAGAAAAAGTCTATTTACAAGTGTTTACAAGCACACAGAAGACCTTGAAGCATAATACAAGGCAAAAGTGCAACTCTGGTATGAATAAAATGTGCAGTAGCGCACAAGAATATAGCGGCCAGGGTACTTAACGTGAGGTCCACAGGCCAAAAAGATGCCGACCACCGAATGGTTGACAAGGTATAAAGAGTGGAGATCTGGCGTTCACAGACCACCACGGGAGCGAGACTTGCGTGCGGCCGCTCATGACGGCAGCTGCTGACCAACCCGCCTCCAGTCGTCAGCTAGTTTCCTTCAACCAGTCCTTACCCAAAAGCAGTGTGCTAACTACCTGAGGGCTTCCCCCTCCGTCCATCCGACGATCCGAAGGAAAGACAGGCATTTCTTCTACGATGCTCAGGGAACAAAACACTGGAACCGGCGGTGACCGTTTCCTTCGCTCCAGATGAAAGAGGGGAGACGGAACAAAACACGCACAAGGAGAGGGGAGACCACGGGGGGAGAGAGAGAGAGAAAAAAAAACTTTATTGTACAAGGCAGTTAAGAGGGCGGTGTGGCCGCTGGCATGAGCCTGGCGGCGACAGCGGTGGCTCGGTTCACCAGGGAGATTTGGATCCCCGGATACGAGCTACCCAGCGCCCCCTCCCACTGCTCGTCACACGCTATAGAGGGGAAGGGATCATTAGGACATGCCCACATGGAGTGCGACACGGTGGCTAGAGCACCGCATGAAGGGCAGTTGGGGGAGGGAAATAGTGAGGGGTGAATATGGTGCAGCACTGTACGACATGGAAGAGTGCCGGTCTTCAAGCGCCGCCACGTGCGTTCCTGGGAGTTATTCAAGCTGACATGAGCGGGGGGAAACGCGCGGCGAAAGAGACGGTAGTGTAGGACCAAGTAGTGATAGCTGAGGAGGCTATCTCGAGCCGATCTGGCACCGTGGGAGGGGACAAGGCTGGGGCCCACTCGGATAGTGAGTTCTTGAGCAGTAGCTTGGGCCGCCTCGTTACCCCCACATCGGTGTGGGCTGGGGCCAGATCAGTTCTGTCGGGGTGGTGGATGGATTTTTGGAGAGAATTTGGAGGGCCTGCGGGGTTATTAGACCCCGGGCGAAATTTTGAACGGCCGTCTTCGAATCAGAGATTACGATTGTGGGGGCTGGCCGTTGAGTTAAGGCTAGCGCAATTGCCGTCTCTTCCGCCGTCGCGGACAGGTGGTACGGACGGAGAGGGAGGTGACAGGGGGGGCATTTAATCGGTCGACTACTGCCACTGCGTATGCAAGGTGGTGCGATAGACCGCCGCGTCGACATAAAGTATGCCTGGATTTATTGGAAAGTGCCGGCACAGCTCTCGTGCTGTATGCTCCCTGCGACCCTTGTGATGAATGAGGTGCATATTGCGTGGTATGGGGCGGACTATAAGACACGCATGCGTATCGCGGGGAATGGGGAGTATCTTATCAGTAATTAAAGGGGTGTGCAGCTTCAGACGATCTAGTATGTGCCTTCCGGTGGAATTGGCCGAAAGCCTCCGCAGTTGATTAATATGATGGGGTTCCACTAGTTCCTCCGCGGTATTATAGACCCCCAGACGTTCGAGTCGGGCAGTGGGTGCGTGCATGGGCACTTGTAACGCCGCCTTATAAGCTTTTCTAATGAGGCAATCAATTTTCTGCAGTTCGGTTTTCGTTACATAAAGATAAGGGAGTGAGTAGGTGATGCGGCTTATCACGAAAGCTTGTACCAGCTGGAGTCTTTGTCTCCTTAAGTCCTTCGTGACGGGTGGTTATTCATCGAATTAGGCCGATAGTTTGGTTTACATGCGATGTAATTTGCGACATAAATTGAGTGTTTGATCTGTTACGCTGTATGAAAAGACCAAGAATTTTAACACTTTCTACTGTTGGGACGGTGTTGGTCCCAATCTGAATTTTTATGTCCGGTGGGGCTTCCGATCTACGCTTCGCGGGTAGAAGAAGGAGCTGAGATTTCTGAGGTGAACATGTGAGTCCTGCCGTACCCGCCGCCTCGACAACCACCTGTGCGCCAAATTGTAGGGCTTCTTCTATGAGGGCATCGCTACCACTCGATACACAGAGTGTAATGTCATCCACGTACAGGCTAAAGTGAAGGTGCGGGATTCTTTCTAACCTCTTGGGGATGTTGAGGAGGGCGAGATTAAACAAAAGCGGAGACAGTACGGCGCCCTGCGGAGTGACAACTGAGGGGAGTTCAACAACGTCTGATGTGACGTCTCCGACCTGAATAATTGCAGTGCGAGACGTGAGGAAGTCCCTGACGTAGTTGTAAATACGTTCTCCAGGGGAGGCGGTTGCCAGCCCTTGCTAGATTACCGGGCAAGATTGTCCGGTCAAACGCCTTCGTGAGGTCTAGGGCAAGTACAGCGGCCATGTCCATTTTTTACGGAGGGGTAATTACTTCCCGGGATAGTTGAAGAAGAATATCCTGAGTGGACAATCCTGATCTAAAGCCAATCATGGAGTGAGGAAGAAAATTAGTAGAGTTGAGATAATTCGTAAGGCGAACATGGATGATGTGCTCTAGTACTTTTCCAATGCATGAAGTGAGGGAGATCGGCCGGAGATGTTCAATATTGAGCGGCTTCCCTGGTTTAGGTATCAGGGCAATTTTTGCGTGCTTCCAGGACTGGGGTAGAACGCCGAGTTTCCAAAAATGGTTATAGTATTTTGTAAGGGTTGAAATAGATTGGTCGTCTAGATTACGGAGCATCTTATTTGTGATGACGTCTGGTCCTGGGGCCGACCCTGGGCGAATGTGGAGGAGGGCGGCTCGTACCTCCGCTTCCGTTATTTCAGCATCTGGTTCAGCATTAGCTTCCCCTGAATAGGACGGAAGAGCCTGCCTATCGCCTATCGGGATGTAAACAGAGCGTACCTTATTGAGGAGTTGCTGATTTGTGCCCGGGAAATTATGAACTATGGCGGATAGTAGATTCAACTGAGTTGTCTTGGACCGTTCGGGATCTAGAATATGTCTGAGAAGTGACCATGTGCATTTCATACTTAAGTTTCCCTTCATCTGATCACAGATCTGGCCCCATTGATCTCGCGCTAATTCGGCAGCGTGGTTTTTTATGGACTCGGGTAACTCAGCTAGCTTCAGGCGGAGTTTTCGGTTGTGCTTATTGTTGCGCCAGCGGCGTTGTATGCTTTAGAATGCTTCCCACATGTGCTGTAGCCGGGAATCTACTACATCCGAACAGGCGCGTAGCCAGGATTTTTGTTCGGGGGGGGCTAAGGTTGTTCTCCGTACCCCCCCCCCCCCACTCCGAAGAAAAAAAAGCGCGGTAGTTTGCAAGCGCCCTTAAAGGCTATGAAGATAAAATACATGTTTGGTTCATTAAAAAGTCTGCCTTGTCCCGATAACAATGATACCAGTTTTATCGCAAACTTCAAAGGAATAATCGATATACTAAATTAAACGTTTGAAGCAATGGCGAATCCCTGCCCACTTTCCTGCGGCGATTTCACTATGACAGTTCAGGATCTTGTTTGTACGATTGGCGCCCAAAGACTTAACCAATGATTGAGCGATTCTAGAGGGGCCTCCATTGATCTTATCATTTGAATTCTAACGTGCACTTAACACACTCATAACTACGCGTTAGTGCTAGCCTATATATATACCACTCCTGCCGATATCACCACTACAGCGCTAAATTTGAAAATTTTTGACATATGTTGCATTCCTTCGGTTGAAAAAACGCCTGTGATTGGATGGATCTGTGCGAGTTACCAAAGGCTAGTTGCTATTCAATTCAACAAGGCTGTATTTTGTATTTAAAAGGCCCTTTAGGTTCTCTCATGATATTAGTGTTGATTATGATTGTATTTGTGCCAGCTGAAGTTGTAAACTGGGCGGAAATCCTCAGACCGCGTGGTACAAATCTCTGCCCGTGACACGGGACATACATTGCACGCACGGGAACCTTGTGCAGGCATTGCATTAAACGGCCATAGTTGCATGCAATTGCTTGCTTTATTTCAACCAACATGTGGAGTATGATGAGTGTCACATCCGCAATAAAATGACGTAGGCCGTAAGAATTAGATTTTTTTATTTAGTTGTTCTTGTCCAAAAACCAAAATAAAACGTTTTTCATTCAACGCCCGTACAGTAGCGGCCACTGTAAGGCCAATGGAGCTCATTCTGTGCAGTATACATCGAATATATGCACTTGCGTTATGTGTAGCGCAGGTCTTATCTTTAAAAAACGAGAGGCTATGAATTATGCGTAGTTATATCTCTAGCAATAATTTTAACAAATATCAACCCTAAACACACAGACATCACACGGAATAACAGTGCTGTTAAGGGCGAAAATTACACGAACATGGCAGGAGAGAGAGAGAGAGAGAGAGAAAGACTTTATTTGAGGCCAGCAGGGAGTGGGAGGTCGGGATGCGCAGAGCCTCCACATCCCACCCACGTTCACGACGTCCTCGGGACTAGGCCCCGCAGGATTAGTCCACACGCAAAGCGGAATAATTCAGCCATCGGTATTTGTTAAGTCATGCCAGTTTAAATTTGCGCTTCTGTTTTGAGTCTCAACGCAGTCCATCTCGTAGCTTCTATCAGGTCTCCGGGCGGACATGAGAAGCTTGTGCTTTGTAACATAATGGATCTGGTTTACATTTTGGCACAGCCCAAATGTAAAGTCTGCAGTAATGAGCTTGGTGTTCTCAAATAGTTGCATTATTACCTGTCAAGTTTTCAATGCTTCGTATATAAATGCCCTATAGTCTGCCTGAAGGCGTGTACTATCCAGTAACTTTTCTGGAGCAGCCACACCATTTAGTTATCACTTCCAGATGAGGTAGAGCAAGTCACTACAAAGTTCACCATTCGATGCTATATCGAACTTAATATTTAGCAAGAAAAAATAGTAACGCAAAGACGACGATGTGTGACCATACTTTGCGGTTAGGCATGTTCTGTGCAATCTGAGCAAAATATTGCTGTGTTGAATTTTGCCGTGAGATCTGAGGAAAGAGTTATAATGTGGTCCTACCATTTTCGTTTCAAACTTTAATGAAAGGACACACTTTTTTTAGCTGACGCGTGCGCTGCCATTTTTCAGCCGAGTACACGCTGCCGGTTTTAAAGCTAAACGATAAAAAAGTATCAGTGCATGAGCATGGGGGGCTCTGGAAAGTATAGGGCGCACAGGAGTTTTGTAGTTTTCGTTAGAGACGCGGAAAATTGCAATTATGTTGGGAATCTCCTTGGTCCACCAGAAAATGGAGGATTGGGCAGATGTACAGAGCCAGCGTGACCTTCGGGCATAGTGCGATGCCAGAAACAATTCAGCATTTTGTTTTCCGGAGTGCACCCAGAAAACATGCGTATTGGCATGGCCCCGGATACAGAAAGACCAAAGCCTACCATGCTTCAGCACGAAGCGGACAGTAATGACACAGTTAAACTATTTCCTTGGTTGACAGCGACCGTGCTGTTGAAACTGAAGCATGGTTTCAGGCAACGACAGGATAGATTGGCTAAAAGTTGTAAAGTTGTTTACCGTGATAATTGCTCGGTCATTTCGGGTACTTAAGAAATGCTGACGATTGCTCAAAATGTTCTTCATGCAACATTTTAGAATGTATACGAAGCAATTGTGGATTCAGGAAGAAAGACAACAGCGCGCACCCGTATGTGGGGGGGGGGGGGGTGAGGAAGGCGGTGGTGTGCTGGTGCTCTTGAGTGTCTGCAGTTTGTAGCCCGTTTATTTAATTGGGAAATTCTGTTGTCTTGCACAACCGATTGAGCCTTGAAAGACCGATACTCCTGCGTCCACAGAACTTCAAAGAAGGCCAGGAAGAGTTAAAGGAAAATTCTACCAGAAAGGCACGTTCGTTTCTTCGCCACCAGTACGAAGGTCCTTCACTTGCGCTGTGCACGCTGCTATGGTTTTAAAATTGGGTGTAGCAGTGGATGCACGCGTCGATATAAACCGCGGTAACAAAAGTCCCGATAACGGGCACACCATGCGACAGCGGCTATCTCACATGGAGTTTCGTCCCAGTAAAAGCAAGCTATTAAAACTGCAGGCAGAACAAATATATTTTTCACCCTTCGTGTATTGATACTAACGCTGTCCGGATACACTGAGTAACCCTCTCCACCTTCATGCATAATAAAATATTCAGGCGTTTACAGGAGTTGAATTTACGTTTTCCCTCATTAAAAAATCACATATCCACTTCACCGTGGGCGCTTTCAACGACATATTCAAACGCGAATACTGCATTCGAAATAAAACGAGATAAACATTTTTAGCTCGCAGATGCAAGGTACTGTGGCATCGTGTAAATATAAGGAAACGATTATTTAAATAACTGATCTGCACAGCACAACTTTACGTACAATGCAACCTTCATCGCCAAAAGACATCAGTAATCATGCAAGGATTAATCACAGGAAGAAAATGACTTACAATTCGGGGCCTCTTTTGGGTGTTGGCACTTGGAACATGTGCTTCTCAAAACCAGGGCCGCTTCTATTCTCGCGGCAAATTGCCGTTGTGTTTCAGGCCCCTGAATATACACTGCTCTGGGCAGCCGCCGTCCAGGGAAAAATCGGCCGTGGGCGCAATGGAGGGTCTTTAGTTGTGATCGAGGTAGAATATGGCCATGTGATCGTTGTTACTGTCGCGACGCCGTCTGCCTGTGGCAGGGCTGGTATCCTTCACATTTAGGATAAAGTCTGGGACTGGCTCGGGGAGCCGCAGCGCGCCTTTTTTGTCGACCCGCTGTTTTCCAGTTTCCTAGTTTAGGGGAGAATTACGCCGAACAAAGATGCCTAATCGCAGGGGTGGAATTGATTGTCGCAACATCGCCGTCGGAAGGGGACATTCAGTGCGCACAATCTGAGCCCAGTCCAACAAAACCCTCCCGGGCTCGGCAGAAACGTGAAAAAGGAAGAATGAAGAGCTGACGCGAAGAAGAGGGGCATACCTTGCTGTGTGTCTCATTCGCAAAGGTTTTATTCATTACATAGCCCCATCGCATTCTTCAGTTACCTTGCACGAGTTTGAATGTGTGCCCACGGCCGCTTGATCTCCCCCTTTCTAGGAGATGGAGCGGCCGTGGTCAGCCACCGCCGCTTGCACGTTGTTCTGCTTAACATACAAAGATCGTCAGTTCCCTTTCGGGCCTGCATCGTACCAGTCTTCAACCATCAATGGCCGGCGGTCCCTCTTTTTTTCCGCTGCGAGTTAGGGCGGACCACTCCTTGCTTCCCCGGCCGAGTCAATTTCCTCTGCTGAGAACGACTCTGCCGGCCAATTATTCTCTGTGTTGCCGCATGTCTCGCACAAAGCAACACAACGCATGCCTTTGGCGTCCCGTGGGCTGAGCTTACCCGAAGGCGCCGTGGCTTTCGGGGCTGCCCCCCTCCGCAGACATCCCTCAGGGGTCCGCACCCTTCAGGCGCTTCGTTTTGTCACGGCCGGGCTCGACTCCCTTTCCGCAGCGCGGAAAAAGAGTCGAGTCCGGCCTTGGTTTTGTGTAAACACCCTTGCGTAGGGCAGACATTGAGTCGTAAATGCTTCTATTAGTGGCACTTTCGAAGGATATGCAGCTTTGTTCACAGGCGATGTACCAAGCATACAGGCAGCACGGCGACGGCCGGAAAAATTTCGGGGGGGGCTGAAGCCCGGTCAGCCCCCCCCTGGCTACGCCACTGCATCCGAAGGAATTTCTGGGTCTAAGCGAGTGCTTACAAGTCGGGCATCGGAGATGATTCTGTCTACCCAGTCCTGGAAGTTGTCGGTGCTAACTTCTTGCGAGGGGTTATTACCACGGACGTTGCGGAATTCATCCCAATTAGTAAAATAGGTTTGTCTGGTTCGCGGCGGAATGGTAACGTCAAGGAAGATATCCGTTTGAATAATTAAGTGATCGCTGCCCAGCGACGAATCAGTGCAGGTCCAACGGCAGCGCTTGATTTTGTGAGTGAGAGTAAGATCTGGGGAGGAGTCTTTTTGGACGCTATTGCCAATTCTGGAAGGGATCGAGGAATCTGACTCAATAAGAAGCCTGTGTGCTTGTATTTGTTCCCATAGCAGGCGACCCTTCTTTGTGCAATGAGAGTATCCCCAAGCAGTATGATGGGCATTGAAGTCCCCTGCTATGATCGGCATGTGATTCTGGGCAGCCTCCTTAGCGAGAGAAAATAAGTGACCAAATTTGTGCGCAGTATCTTTGGGGCTGCTATATACGTTAAGTATGTATATCCTAAGTGCATCTCGTTTAGGGGGAAATAAGACGACAAGATCATGTGCGATATCAACACTATCGAATTGAGATCTTTGAGCTGGCACATTCCGTTGAACCAAGACCACCATTTTTGGATTGGTTATACATTGGAACGCCTTGTAACCCGGGAGCTTAACTGCAGTGCCTATGTCCTGTAAGACAATATCTACAGGGGGTAACTCTGTAGACTGAATGAGCATCTGCAGATTGGGGCGTTTCCTGCGGTACCCTCTGCAGTTCCACTGCCAGACTCGGAGCACCTCTTTATTGTTGCTCATACGTGGTGTCATAAGGGGGCTGGTTCACCGCAAGAGGGGCCGTGGAAGCGTTAATACGGGTAAAAATTTCCCCCATGAAATTGTGTAGTTCTGTTCGTAGTTCTTCAATGTCGGCCTGAACAACGGAGAGATTGCCTTGCAGAGTTTGATAAAAGTTGGAGTATTCTGCCTTTTGCTCCAGGAGCGCCTGCTTACATGAGTCTTCTATAGCGGTAAGGTGCTTGCCCACCAGTTCCTCTCTGTCCGACAAGGCGGGAGCGGGCTGGGAGTCGTCTGAAACTGCCTTACGCTTGGGTGGTGGGGGATTGGGAGAGGGAGAGGGAGTATCTTCCACGTGAGGAGTAATTCTCTGTTTCAGAGATTGGTTTTCCTGCCTGAGTGCTGCGTTCTCCTGGTGAAGGAGAGTCATTTCCGCCCTAATGGCGTTAAGCTCTTTAAGGATGTCATGGGAGGGAGGGAGGGGCGGGAGCGGGTGTTACGAGCCAGGGTGAGAGGCGCTCTGGTAGCTCACCTGTTTTCCGAAGTTCAGTTCGGGTTTTGACGAAGTGACCCGGCCGCGGGGTGAAAAGGAGTTGCCACCAGTTGTTGTTTTCGGTCCCGCGTCGTTGGCCTGGCTGGTGGGATTATCCTTTGGTTTGTCTTGTGATCGCGGGAATTCGGCGTCCTTTTCAGGTGTCCTGTTGATGTTGTGGCCTTCAGCCACGATCTGGGCAAATGTGGGTTGCCGTCTGCGATGTTGGAATCGTTTAGGGCAATCCGCAGTTCCAGTGACATGAGGGCCCTCACAGACGATGCACCTAGGAGAACAGGGGTGGGCTTAAGCGGGGTTCACTGTGCCGCAGCTGGAGCAGCGGGGACGAGCTTGAGAGTTCGAATTCGGGCACACATCTGGTCTGTGTCCGGCCTGCCAACATACTGTGCAGGCCTCTGTATTCCTCCGAAACGGCTTGCAGCGATAGGTAGTGGCCCTGTAGCGGATCCAATAGGGGACTTGCATGCCGTCGAAGAGAATTTCAAACATATTGGAAGAGTTCAACCTTTTGGCGTCCAGTATTTGAAGAATCGGGTTGTAGTTGCAAATGCTGTTCATGATCTGCTCTGGAGTATCGTCCTCGGGAATGTGGAAGATTACACCGACAACGGTGTTGGCTGGTGCCGAGACGTGAGCTGCAATTTCATACTGCTGTCCACGGAGCGTGAGGGAGTTGTTGGCGTACATTTTCGCTCGGTCCTCTGATGGGGTGGTGATGATGACGTAGTTGGCGACCTGGTTAATTCTTATCTGGTCATCTCGGTTAGGGGCTAATCCAGCTTGAGCCTGGATGACGTCAGCTAGCGTTGCTTGTGCGACAGACGTTAACGCTAGTCCACCGCGAGGGCGCAAGATAATTTTGACGTCTTATGCTGGGAGTGGGGAAGCAGGTGGCTGGCGCTTTCGATTGCGCCGGCGGCCTTGTTGTGCTGCGCGCATTGAGCCTGGAGTATTCATCATGCTTGTGGAGGCTTGTTACGCGGCGTGCAAGACTTGTTGGCGGTGCCGGATGGTGGCCTAGCCAGGCTTCTGAAACTCAGCGGGGTCCATCTCTTCACCTTCGACGACGTTTTCCATGCTGGGGAATTGAGCGGCGTCGCTGCGCCGCAGCCGGTAGAGTGGAACGCCGACGCTGCAGCTCAGGCGAGCTAGATGGAATCGCGAGGCCGAAGTAGGCCTAGCGCGGTCGGCGGCGTGGTCGCACTTTCAGATGGTTGTAACTGTCCCGTGGGCCCTCCGATGTCCAAGATATTGGATTCCGGGAATCCGTGTGACACAGCGATCCTCGTGGTACCAATGTTGAAAGCGGGGGTGTCAATATACCAAAGAAACGAGGGGCTAAAGACGGAGCCGGTGTGAAGGGCATCCGCAGAGGACAGCTCGTGCGCACGAGCCTACCACGGGGGGAGACAGAGACCCGCCGGGGCCAATAGGTGCTGCCATCGCCACCGTAGCTGTTAACTCTTAAATTTTCTCCGTCATCTTCATAGATGCTGGAACTATTATTAATTAAAACAATGAGCGCCAGCGCGTTCCTTAGTCCGGCGGTTGCGGACATGCTAAATGAAAGGAGAGATCGGCGCAGATTCGGAACGCGGAGAAAAGTTTCTAACTTGGAGGATTTAGTGCATCACTAGGGCTATGAGGCCTGCCGTGGTGGAGGTCTCAGGATTAATTTTGACCACCTGGGGGTTATTAGCGCGCGCTGAAATCTCGGCACACGGGTACTTTCGTTTCTCGCCTCCACACGGAAAATGGTTAGCGCCAGCAGCATCGAACCCACGTCCTTGAGTTCAGCAACGCAACGCCTTACAAACTGAGCTTGTTGTCGCGGAGAGGCCGAAATTCGGGCAAGAGATTTGTGAGTATATGTGGAAGCCAGGAGGGACATTTCTGTACGCTGTGTGAGCATTACTGCCCGTATGTACGAGTGGACGTAAGTACAAAATTACACTAGCGGGCATCGCCAGTAGTCCTTTTAGGGACTAAATGTATTATCCCATTTCGAAATAACGGCAAGGGTAGTCCCAAAACTGTCCGTCCCTCTACACTGACCGTGGTATTCTGAATCCTTCCTCGACTTTATCCTCCAGTGGAGGAGGTCCTTGAAGTCGATTTCCCTCTGCATAAGCATTGCGGTATCCTCCCCTCAGCCGAGTGAAGGGAGCAAATGGAGTGGAGGAGGGACTCAGAATACGGCCCTAAGTCCCTCCGCTGTTCAAATGTTGGTCAATTATTAAGGGCCATATTCTGAGTCCCTTCTCCAATCCATTTTCTCCTCCACTCGGCTGAGGGGAGGATTTCGCAAATTGCTTCTGCAAGGGGAAATCGCTTTCCAGGGCCTCCTCCACTGGAGGCACGAGTGGAGGTGGGACTCAGAATACCCAAGAAACTGATGCTCCTTGGCAGATCAACTGTTACCATGGTATTCTGAGTCCTTCCTCCACTCGACCCTCCAGTGGAGGAGGCCCTCGAAAGCGATTTCCCCTTGCAGAAGCAATTTGCGAAATCCTCCCCTCAGCCTAGTGGAGAGAGCACATGGAGTGGAGGACGGACTCAGAATACGGCCCTTAGTCTCCTGTGTTAGTACTGTCGCGACGGCGACAGAGAGATGCGAAGACACACGTCTGCACGCTACAGCGCCGTGGACCCAAACCGGGGTCCCCGCTTTATTCCACGCTCGTGCCCAGCGCGCACCGCAAGCGCGTGGTGAGCACTCGCCACTCGTGGCTCAGCCCCAGCGTCATCGTTCCTGGAGCGTACCCGTTTGCGGCAGCAGACGACGCAAGCTGCTGGGGCGCCGCCACAGTACAATGGAGATCAAGCGTTGTTTCCCTCAGTATCAACAACTAATCTTGCCTATTACTCCCTTTAGACCAGTTCATGCTTTCAACACTCACCCCCGTATTCTGAGTCCCTCCTCCACTCCAGCCTCCGCTCGAGAAGACCCTTAAAAGCGAGTTTCGGTTTCATAAACTAGCCTCCACTCGAGTGCCTACTCCAACGGAGGAGCCGCTCGGCAATTTGTAGGAGGCACTCCAAGGTATCTGTATTACCTCAACTGAAACAGCCCTCCGGAACTATTGTCAAGATGGCCGCCTACGCTCCTCTCGGTTCGAGCCGGCTGTGCTCGCTCGCCTCTTTCGCGGAGTTCGCGGAGCGGGTACTCCGCGTTGACGAAGAATTCTACGAAGGTATGGGGTTTTTCCGCTCCGTTAATGTGCGTTGTCAGTGCATGCGAGACCGCTTGAATCCCCTTGAGCACTTTACCGAGGGTGAATTAACGTCGCGGTATCGCTTTACGAAAGCGACCGTGGTAGAGCTGCAGCTGCTGAGATGCCTTCCCTTCGAAGAAAATACAAACAACTGCGGCCTCCCTCTACCCCCTTCACTGGAGCTACTGGTTGCGCTGCGGTTTTATGCTGCCGGGACCTTTCAAGTTGTGTCGGGGGACCTCGTGAACGTGTCACAGCCAACATTTAGCCGTGTAGTGAAGCGGGTGTCGGAGCTCATAGCGGCGCACACATTTCGGAGCACCGTAAAGTTTCCTGCGAAAGCCGATGAGCTGCGAGATGTCTGCGCAGAATTTTATCGCATCGCTAAGTTTCCAGGGGTAATGGGGTGCATTGATTGCACCAACGTTCGCATCAATTCACCCGGTGGACCGAACGCTGAAGTGTACAGAAACCGGAAAGGATACTTCTCTATAAACGGGCATGTATGTCGTACTTTTTTGCCTTTATCTTCCCAATCACCACCATCGCTGCCATGTATCGCAAGCCGTCACCTTGTAATTAAAGGGACACTGAAGTGAATTTGTCAAGCTCCTGATTTTGCTTGCACTGCGTACACTGGCTCAAATTAACACATTTTTCATTGTTTATCCGGTTGATAAGTCGTTAATTATTTTATAAAGCGGGAAAGAAGAAAAACTACCATGCGCGGTCTGTGGCGGCCGCACCAACTAAAGGCTGTGACGTCGGGGGGAGCTGGCACCGTGATTGGACGAGGACCAAGGTTAGCATTCATACAAGGTTCGGTTCTGTAAAACAACATGCTTGACATCCGACGGCACCGTTGGATGGGCATTCTAGATATCTCAGTAATCGCTGTAGCACGCTACTGCCATGTTGTCGATTGTCCAATGCCTAAGATAAACCTCCCAGGACGGCATGGAATCGTAGAAATCACTAGCCGAGGCCTGCGCAGTGGATGAACGCCCTCCGCGTCAGCGCAGACGCTCAAATGCCATGCGCTTTTCTCGCATATTCGGGGCCTGTGTATGTAGCCTGTATCGTAAAAGGCGTGCTCGCACCAGGCCAAGGGTGTGCTGGTTCAGGCCTGTGCCCACTGCAAGCAAGCAGTCGGTGCTTGTGGCAACAGCACGGCAACGAGAACTCGCTAGCGCGTCATTGTCAGTCTGCGCGCGTTCTGCGAACTCGCTCGTGCAGCAGTGAACGTTACGGCCCAAAAATGGTGAACTCAGTTTGGAAAACATCGGCCGCAAAGGAAAAAAATCAACTTACAAAAAAAAAAGCATGTATCCTCGGGGATTCGAAACTTGTGACTTGCAAAACAATAATCCTAGCGCCTCAGACCACCCGGCCACGAGCCAGCGCTGCCGGGGTTGGATATATAAGGTATATAATGTTTAACCAGTTTACATATTTATTTAGTTTTAGCATTTCAAGCACTTTATGTGACTGTTTGTTGTATAGCGCTCGTGCAGTAAGCGTCCCCCAAACTTCCACAATATCTCACGTCTAGCAGTTGCATTCCTTTGACGGAAAAGCGTTCGCAGATGTGTGGTCGTGCTGCTGACCGCTATGCTTGTTCAACCTGCGAAAAAAAGTGCTTCCCGCTCCCTAGTTTTGCGCTGTACAGTAAAAGTTTCAGTTGATTTTATTTTTTTAGAACCTATATTGACTTCGCTGACTCTTCTCTCACCTTCAAGTGGCCTCAGGTTTTCCTACTAGCGTAAAGTCAGCGAAGCGTCGCATGTGCACTTGTGCGGCGCTTGTGTGGAGCGACCCGGACTCGGAGCTTGATACAGTGTACAAACTAACAAAGTAAAAAAAGGTCCATTCTTCCATTCACAAAGGTGTTGTGGCTTAGTTTATACTGAGCGAGCGAATTGCGACGACCCGTCGGTGGCCGGCGGACTAAACGCTGGGCCGACTGACTCGGTCGGGAGGTCGGCGAGCCGTGCAGTAGCGCAGCCAATAGTCAGCTCATCTCCTCCCGACGTCACACGAAAACGCCACAAAAAATGGGCGAGGATGCAGAGAGAAGGACTGCATTTTGGAATGGATTTTTCTACTAAATACATTCGCGTAAACGCGCTCAGAGTGGTCTAAAAATGGCCTATGAACTCCAGACTACAATTTGCGCTAGCAATCTGGCAATGTTTACAAGTCACTTCAGTGTCCCTTAAAATGTCACACGTATTAATGACACGGCTAGCGTAATCTCCTCACAGTGTGTATGTAGCAGACGATAGCCGCAGTGAAGCGAGCGCACGTCGCTGCTCCGCAGGGCCGCTTTATTGTTATTATTCGAGCCGCGCTGCGAAGCTCCGCCCCTTAGGGACCCTAAAATTCACTAAGGTAGCGCCAACCGCTCCCTCCTTCTCCGCTGCTATCCTCTTTTTTTTTTTTGGCCCTCCACCGCGGCGCCAGACGCCCTTGAACTCGGCGGCGGTGCCGCCATTTTTGTTGGCTGTTTCAGAGCAGACGCCCTCGCGACGCTAAGGGTCGTTCGCTGGAGTTTTTCTTGCAGTTTGTTGTGGTTTTTGCGCTAAATCGCTGTTTGGTGGCATTTGTAGGATTTCTAGAGTGTTATTTTACCAACACGCACTAAGTGAGGTTGTTTTGTTTTATATTTTTGTCTAGAATGGGATATTTGTGCGGGGTGGATGCCGCTCACGCATACACACCTAGCGCGGCGTTTGTTTACGTCTGAGGCATGCTTGCAACACCTCAATACAGTTCGTGAACGTGAAATAATGAAACGGGAACATTTCGAACTGGCCTGTTACGGTAATTCCTTTCTTCCATTCATGGGACTGTGGTCGTGCAATCATTGCACAGAGGGCTTGCGCATGGATCGCGGCAGAGAAAGCTTCATTCGCCTTCATTTACAGTTAAACCTGGATGTAACGAACCTCCATGTAACGAATTCCTGGATTTAACAAATTTTTTCCAATCCCCAACTCCATCTCCATAGAAGTCCATGTATTTGTGACCTCCACGTAACGAAGGTGTTGCGGTAATCGACCTGAATGTAACGAATTCGCGGCACTGATCATTTATGATTTTGAGCCGTAACACTACTAAAAATTTGTAAATACAACGCGCAAGTTCTATATAATAGGGGAAAAAAATATGGGGCAAGATGGCGGGTAGAACGCATACGATTGCAGCAAGCAAGTGCGTGCCATCCATGCGAGCATCGATGTTTTGTGACGTCTGGTGGCGCTGCCGTGCCGAACGGGCGAGCGCACTCTGGTTAGGCTGGTCCGGTAGGTGTTCTGTTGTTAGGCGTAGAGCATTCTCAGGTCTTGGATGCGAGGTCTTGGATGCGCTGGACGTGCTGCGCCGTCACGTCGGCTCGCAGGATGATGCGGAAGCTTTGGAGGAGTTCGTTTCTCTGGACCGCCGCGTTGCGTCGTCTTTGACGCGAAACACACAGGCGAAAATAACGCAGTTTTTTTGTGTTAAATAAACATTTGAGGTAAGTTGCGCTAAATCGGCATCTGCCGCATGTTTTTTTTTGGTGTTCGTGATGATTTCCCTGGTGTTTACTTGAAAACTGCATGTAACGAAAACCTGGATGTAACGAAAATTTGCGAACTTTTTTCAATTTCGTTACATCCAGGTTTAACTGTATTCATTTGCATTCGCCTTTCTTACGATGGTTGTGAATCATTAGCGGCGTTCAGCTGTGCCCGCTTTTACTACCGCCATAAACCCTACAGTGGTCATGTAACTAATTACGACAGTTAATTAATCTTGCAATACGTTTTTACCGGCGTGGTCGTTTACAGCCGTGATTAATGCAGGCACCTGGACACAATTGTTTTGTGCTGGGATATTTTCTGGCATATTTGTACATGGCACAAACACAGGAATACACCTGAAAGAAATTCGAAAGAGAACCGATATCACGATAATTATCAAGAGAAAACAATAAGGTATATCAAAAAATTAAGTGGTGTCAACAAATGGATATTTTAATGGAGTAACGTCCGTAACAAACGTCGTGCAGGTGGCTTGGGCTGCTGACGTGGCTTCCTGTGAGAAAAAATGCTGGCAGCGGCATTCGGGTTTAGTTTTTTAACGCCAAGCTTCTACAAAATCCGTTGCTCAAAATGATCCGTGAAATAATCCTGTTGAGAAGGAAAAAAATGTCACCGCCGAGTCTGAAATATAGGCAAATATAGACAATAATGCATTGCAGAAGACAGTTAGTGGCCGTTCAACCGTAGCATGGTCAAATTCGTGTTCGCGCATTTGCTCAGTGCTGCGTGCACACTCAATTCGCTTGCATTAAATGCGTTTAACAAGGGCTTTTCTGGACAAAATTAGGTCTAATAATATAGTCGCCAAGTGTGTTTTGGTTCACATCGTAATGATTGGATACGCTGCGCCGTTGACTACTCAGATGAAGTAAGCGCGCACTCTGAAAATGTACGGCTTCACGTGTTAAGCAAACGTTAAGATGTAATTAACAATCCTCTGTGCAGTGTGCATACACGGAAGAAAGGGCGTACAGCCGTTGCGGTGCGAATATGCATTTCAAGTGCCCATTCAAGCGAGCGCGACTTTAACAGAGATAACAGAAATTTGGAATCAAACGTACGTCAGCGGCGTGTTCACTAGATTTGGCCTTAAATTGTTTTACCTAGCCGCATTTTTTTTCTCTTTACAGCCTCAATTTTCGCCGCACCGACCAAACACATATTAGGCAGCAAATCGCTCCAATGTCATAACAACGGTATTATAATTGGCCGCGAGGCCCACCACTGGAGGCTGGCGCTTCGATCGTTTTGACGTCACTTGTAGGATCACCATTGCTATCTTGCTGCACAGTTTGCTTGCATCGCGTGACCCTTCGCTTAGGAAGGCGTTCTAAAAGTATTTTCGTGTTAAGTTCCGTCATTTGAAGTTAATTCTCAGTGCGTCAAGCGCAGTTTGACGTCATATAACGGTATCAACTGTGGTAAATTCTCCGCAAACAATTTGAGCGTGGCGTATGACGTATGCGACCGAAGCGTAAGCTGCGGCTCGTTTCCCCGATCAACAATGTAGACTACGATGATCGCCAAGCTAAGTTTCTAGATTTCACTTGTTTGCTACAAATGTATAAAGCTGGAAATCATGCAGCGTTTACTGATCTCAGAAGCACACGCACCCGCCGTGCCTGCCCGCACGGCCCGCAAAATCACGCTAGTTGTGGAAAAGTAATTCGACAGTGGTGAATGTGGATGTTAGAGTGGTGAAAAATTGTGCTAGGTAGTGTCATCAGCTGTGGTTTCCAAAGCGATGCTCGAATATCTGCCTCGATCTACGCGGACCGTTCCCGGACTCGGTCCCGGCACCGCCGGCCCGTTCACACGCGGTGCGGCGAGCGGCCGAAGGATATGATGCCTGCACGCAAGCATCGGCCGAGGCAGGTATCTTGATCATCGATCGCTTAAAACGGCATTTACCGCGGATACAAAGTTACACATACAGGAAAGGGGTGACAGTGAAGTGAAAATTTGTATTAGGGACGCCCATTCGCAACTGTAACGATAGCGGCGAAGAAATATCTGCCGCGGCGTTAAGCCTAATGTTCCCAACATTCGATTACGTGCATCCGAAGCCTGCGGCAAGCGGTTCGAGAAGACCCTCTCGTCGCGGGCGTGCGTGTTGCGTTTGGGTTCCCCTAAAACTTTGGGGGGCCCCGACCACTCGGTTCTTCTACTTTAAAACTTCCAATTACCCCAAATCATTAACGGCGTGTTTCGCGTACACAGCCTCGCCTTCTGTGAGTTATCGTGAGTTTCGAAATTGTTGCTAGAGGAAGGCAGGCTCACTGTAAACAGACAGGAGCCCACGTTGCAATTATACATTCCCATGCCGAAGTCCTAATGAAAACTAGATATAGCCATGTCCGAACCCGCTCGAAGGCGTTGAAAACTCGCGTTCATACCATTCATACATTGTGTACAAGTTGTCGCGAAAAGTAAACATATCAGTCGTGCAGGCAGGTACTTGGCGTCCAGGCGCCTTCTCACCTCGTTCTCCCCGCATTCCGTGACGGCTGCGTGCATGATCCTGGTTAGCCGCTCTCGCTGGTGCGACTTGGTCCTGGTTTCGTCCAGGAGGTGCCGCAGCAGGGTCCACGTCCTGCGGCCCACATTTTGTGGGACTGTGCACAAAATCCGAGGGAGGCACGGACAGTGACGACGATCCCGCTGTGGCTTGCGGCCGCTGCGGGAAGCGACCAACGGGAACAACAGCCACGGGCTGTCCAGTGGATTTCGGCTGCCCTCGAAAAGCAGCGCCCGAGCGAAAGCGCCAGGTGCTCGCTACCACCCCAGCACAGGGGCAGGCGCGGGTGCCAGAAGGGGGGAGTAGTGAGGGCTGCTCGCCGAGTAAAGGACACCCCGCCGAGATGATGTGTGGCCGCATCGCGATTACCCTCCCCACGTGGGGTTAGGATAGTCGTCCGCCGGATGATCGAATAAAGTCTTTTCACTCCCTCACTCATCAGTCGTGCAGAGTGCAGGCTACGGCAGTGATCGTTAATCAAATACGGGAATAATTATGAAAAACATTGTAGGGGAAATATGCACTCCTTAAGCCAAACTGCGCGTCATAGCAACACTTTTAAGCATGAGCGGCGAAGCAATCCGATCACCGTTCTCATGTATTCATTCATTTACCAGGCAAGGCGAGCAGTGCGCGAGGTCAGATCACAAGTAAGCGATGCGCTTCCGTCACTGTTACAAGGTGTTTCCTTGCCCACACAGTCGCGTACATGTCATGTCACAAGTATTTCATAATGAATTTGCAGCGTACTTTTCTCGGCATCACTTGCATCGTCCTTGGCGTTAGCTGGCTGCGTACGAGCTGTGGGGCGCGGCGGCGTCCCCGGGAAAAAGCGAGACGCTGATTGCTCGCCAAGAATTATTCGGGTTGCAGACAATTTTTTGGGGAAATTTGCACATCAAATCCATGCGGAGGGGGGGTGGGGACGGTGACCACAGACACACACACAAAAACACGCGGCCGCATACGCAAAGGAAATAGGTTTTAGGCTTGTAGCAGATGACAACCCGACCCGGCGTCCAACAAGTGACGTCATTCGTAGGTGGCGCCACGGTACGTCCTCGAGGCCCATACTACCCGGGTACCTTACACACAAAACATGACTTCACGCCACAAAGAGCTTACACGCATCGGAACGCACACGCTACGTGGTCAGGCAAGCTGCCGTCAGCCAAAACAAGCACGAATTCAGGTGAACAATTCTTGCGTCACGAAAACCTTACGACAACCGACTGAACTTGCTACGCCGCTGATAATTATGCTGGGAGTTAAGCGCGCACATGACAAATACACGGCCTCTTATCCAAAGCAAAGCTCACGACGTGACGAACTCGCCGCTGCGCGCAATACGCATTTCTTCGTAAGTGACCCCTCAAGCTTGCCCAAAATTTACAAAGCGAGAACAAGCATTCAGAAACTTACCTCGCAAAAGAGTGATGACAGCGTCGGCTTGAAGTATGGGCGTTTAAATATATGCAACTAAACTTTTCTCCTTTCTGCGTCGCGTTTCCCGGACAGAATAACGAAGCCTTTTGCCATCCCTGACCCGATTCGCGCTGCCTAAGGCACAACACATCAGCACCGCTAAGCAACATAATGCGACACTGACGCATCATTTGTTCGGAACGAGCAGCTAATACTTACTTTGCTATTCGCTGGCGCCTACTGTAAAGCCGGCACTGAAGCTGCGCAGCCAAACATGGCGCCGCAGCGGCGGTGTTGCGCAATGCCCCAGCCGGCGACCCAACGCGGCCGCCGAGAAAGAAAAACAAAAAACGGCAGCTACCACGTGAGTTCTTTGTTGGCCAATGGCGGGCGGCGCTGGCCTTTTTCACGCCTACCTATCTCTTTTATCACCTCTTTCTCCTCTCTAATCTTTACTTCCCCCCTCCTCCCCCTCCACACCGCACTGGGTTGTATGGAGGTGAGCCCCCAGTTGGGCTCAATAATATCCCCAGTGCACTTCCTTCCCTTTTCACCCGAAGTAGTAGCCGAAGAAAAACAAAATAGCAAAACACGGAGGAGGGAAGGAGCGGGGGTGAGGGTGAAAGGCGGCGATATCATAGAATGGCGCTAACAGTAATTTTAGGGGCCTAACTCCACTCTCCAAGTGCCCGTCGCTTCGTGCTCGTCTGCTACCTCCCGCATTCGTTCGGCCGAGCGGGCGCATTTCAACCGGGTTTGCCGTGGTGGCATTACACTTACATACGCAACACTTTATAATTTAACGTTATGTCGGCTTTGAGCTGCCGAAAGTGGTGCTAAGAGTGACGAACAAATATTTACCCGTTCACGGTGGCGGCAATTCAAAGATATGATATGAATTTGAGCCCGCCCATACAGACTTCCGCTATACATCCTAAGTACTCCTCACCGTGGGATACCTAATACTGGTACCCGCGTAATTTTAGTGGCAAGAAGATGGTCATGCGCGAAGTGATATATCCCCCTATTTCATAGATACCCGAAGGTAGCTAGCTGTCGTGTACTAGCGGCACTAAACCTACGCGCGACGCCAGCCAGCGCCTGATTTGTGTGGAGAAGACGGTGCACAGTTTCTTTTTCAGTCATATTGCGTGTGGTGGGACCATGGCCATGGGGAAACTCATGTTTTCGCTGCTATCCTGTCATCCATCACCATAACGCTCATTTGCTTCCACAATCCGTGTTAGGCGTCGTCGTTTCTAAAGCTGGCATTTTTATCGCACCAATGCGTTGCTGTTCAGCCAAAGGCAACCGTTATGGCCTTCCCTTTGACGTTGCCAGGGCCTGTCGTTATTTTCCGTAAACACCCACCTATCTTCCTTGCAGTCGCGGCCACAAAACTCTCACACTTCATGCCCACCTTCCGCTTCCGCATATCTTACGAAAACAAAATCATTGCCCGCTGGGAAAAGTCCGGTACAAAACATGGTCTTTTTGGATTTGTATGTCGTCTACAAGGCTTTTATTATTTTTACTCAGCGGCCTATTACCATGTACTTGTATATTGCGTACAGATATTATTTAGCATACTCCTAGATTTTAAGGGGTGGCATGAATGCTGTGCAATTTTTCCATGAACAGTGACGGAATCAGGCTACTTGTATGGTGCCCTGTCGAGTAATAGTGAACAAATATCGAATACATGCCGGAAGAAGATAATGAATGCGCGCGTTATATACTCCACTGTCGAATAGAGGAGGAATAAACTTTATTTGTCGACTTTTTTTAAGGCTATCACTGGGCCCGAGCTGCAGTTTTTGACTTGGTTGCTAGCTGGCCTGGATCCACGCACGACAGCTGAATTTTGAAAAATAGCCGCGCACGTGTGCTGTTTGAGAACAAGCTTCTGCCTCTGCCTGGGGTCCTCCTTGGTGACGCAGGCTATGCTTGCACGCCATTCCCGCTGACGCCTCTGGCCAACGCAGGCCCGTATAATAACCCAGAAGCCAGGTGCGTGTATTCAGATACAGTGTAAAGAATCGCATCATTACGTCAACGTCCCCACTTATGTATGCGCTTTTATAAATTCGAATATTAGTTAGATAGCTGTACTTCCAAGTTGACTCCTATAACATTGCACAACTCCCAGTGGCAATCCTATCAACGAATTATCATTTTTTTATTTTTGAGCATTCCCGTAGCTGTTTTATACCAGTAATTATATCCACCCCAGAATTGCTTCCGGAGCAACCTTTTTCACGAAACTTCCCCATACCATACATGACGCACATGAACCAGACAGTCATTCCTTGTTTGGATGAACAGCCGAACCACTACTCAAAGTTAGCATTCTAGCATGTATTGTAACAAACAAATAATCTCACGGTTTGTATGCTTGGTTCCTAAAAATAGCAAGACAACATTTAGTCGAACACGGCTTCCACTACTGCCGGTTAAATTTTGCAAAATACAAGCTTATCAAAAATGTGTGTGTCACAGGTACCAGGCCTCCCACATCCGGACCCACAACAGCATCGAGAGGGCATTTGGAGTGTGGAAGCGCCGATTTCCGTGCCTAAACATGGGACTACAACTCAAGAAAGAAACCTCTGTGACAGTGATGACCGCTTGCGGAGCTCTGCACAACCTTGCCATTCTGCGGAAGGAGCCTGAGCCACCTACTATGCCTGGGCAGTAGCACCAAAGCTGGCAGAGGCCAGCAACTACGCCTTAAGGGGGCACTCTCAATGGGGCACGTGCCAGGGCGAGACTCATAGACAGGGTCTTCCGCTCAGCGAGCGAAATGCCGCAAGAATATGTATTGACAAACCCATTTACGCACATCTTTCATATTTTATTATAGACATTTGTTGCTGGGTTTTATACTTTCACGAATTGCAAAAAATAAAGTGTTTAAAACCCAGAATTGTTTCAGGACAAAATGAGGTGAAAAGTTCGAGACAATCACGAAAGGTGTGCCTGTATACACTTGCATGGACAAATCGCTGTTGTGCTCAATATTGTGCACAACAGCTGACAAAAACTTCGGCATAATATATTGTTATAATCATAGGTTTACCATAACTTGAGTACAGCAGAAAGGCTTACTATTTAAAAACATGAATAAGCACATCTTTGCATCGTTCAAAGCAATATTACTGCACCTGGCCGGAAGTTTAACGAAAAAGGTTTGGAAAAGAATCAGTGATACTTTGTTGTATAAAAATGCTGCTCACTAACCTTTCGTATTAGTGACCATTTACACTAACACTGGAATCACGCTGTCACTCACACTCCAGACATAAATCCAGACATAAATGGCACAAAAACTGGTTCAGTGGGGTAATAAATGCATTTAAACGTTTTCCTTGAGCTCATTCAACTTGCTAATGAATATGATTCATACGGCGTCTCCTCTAAAAAAGCCACATGGGTAGCATACCCATTTGCCACAAATATTGTGTGGTGTCCTCACTCCTAACCAACAATTTTATTCTTGAATGCTGGTTTACATATGCAGATGCAAAATGCCATGCCTGAAAACTCAAATGAGCAGCACAGCCAAGCTGCCACCAACAAAAAATTAGTGCATGTTAGAAATTGGGGCACGTGTTTTGTCAAACCTAACGTAACTCATCACATCACTATCACCCCATCAGCCTGCTGAGGTCCACTGCAGAACTAGGGCCTCTCCCATTGACCATCAGAAGTGAACACCTAATTCAAAGTTCACAACTGCAATGAAAGTGCAGGGTCAAATGCAGCAAACACAGATCTAGCAGAGAACTCTTTCAAAAAGCAAAAAAAAAGCGAAGTGTAGCAGTAAAAAGTGACAAAGAAGAGCATTGTTCAAGTAACGGGAAAAGAAGTGCAATTCACAACTCAACATAAGGGAAAAAAGTATAACTCACTACTTAAAGGTGTTGTGCCACCAAATTTGTTGCTTGTGCATTCTTTGTTGCAAACGTTTTATAATTCGTTAGAAAGCATGATACATGCTCTCACATGCACATATTCTGAGTAAAAAATTTATTATCGCACGATTCATGTGAACAGGATTCGGTTTCGGTTTCTGGGCGCCGATTCAAGCAGTGACGTCACAGTGTTGCGAGGAGGCTGTGCCACGGCGGCGCTGCGGTACGTTGCGACCTTACTGCGGCGTCTGCTCCCCCACATACGTGCTTCACCACGGAAGTAAACATGCCGACTCGTAACGTCAAGCCGCGACAGCTCCGACGCGGATTCTTTGTCTGCATCCTTGGATGCAGACAAGTGAAAACCATGGATATGCAAACCATGAAAATGCTAAAAAAAAACGCTAAAAAAAAATAAGTTGCCCCCGCCGCGAATCAAACCCGCAATGTCGACCGGGCGGGGGGAACGCGCGAGACCACTGAGCAAGCGAACAAACGGTTCCACACAGCGATATAGCCAGTGTACTACATGGAGGCCCATCCTTGCAGTCGTACAGTGCGCAACACCCTTGTCTATAACACTGAGTTCAACTTCAATTGGTTACCTCTCAAAACTGCGGACTCAAACTTGTCACAAAAAACATTGAGGTCAAAATATATGGTTAAGACTTCAGAATTACACAATAGTTTTCTTCAAAAGTTTTTCGACCGAGGCAAGGTAAGGCCATAAGTACGAAACCTGTGTTATAGACAAGGGTGTTGCCCTCTGTACGTCGGTGTTTACTAGCTAGTTTACAGAATTCCTGACTTGTAAACTCAAATTTCTTAAATAGCGCTTGCGCAGCAAGGTTCCGCGAAGCCCCCGCGACAGCTTATCGCCATCAACTCTGCTCTTCTGCGAAAGCGCTCGCAAAAATAAGTGTGCCCGGCTGCGACTGCGATTTTGCACTGAAGGGATAGTGCTTGCCGTACTTTGGTTTTACGTTTTACGTTAAAAACTTTTACCGATACTGATCTCTTATTACCCAAGTTACCCTACGTAACTGTTCTTCTGCGCGAAACTGACCTTATATTTTCTACAGGTGAGCCGATCGCACACGCATTCCGGTGTAGCGGCGTCGCCGAAGAGCACGGCCGAAGCGTCGAACGCCAAAATACGGATCGCATTAGCGCTAGTGTTGAGTTGTATGGGCTTCATGGAACTTACTGAGTTTATTACCCCCCAGAAACTAACAAAATAGAGCCGCGTTCATTGCGGCACGAATGTTGTCGGGGCGCAGTTTTCGCTTCTCGGTCGATTGACGACGCGTTGTGCGACAAGTCAGGCGACCGGTTCTGTTGGCGTCTTCGGTCGGCGAGTCAGTCACACTACGGCGACTTTCCAT
Organism: Haemaphysalis longicornis; assembly: GCF_048455015.1. NCBI lineage: Eukaryota > Metazoa > Arthropoda > Arachnida > Ixodida > Ixodidae > Haemaphysalis > Haemaphysalis longicornis. The sequence goes on along the minus strand of NW_027526203.1, from coordinate 11,274,337 downwards.
CGGCCGACGTGTTTGTGTCGCCGTCGGCGTAGTGTGACAACGCGGTCTGGCAATTCGGCAGTTGGCCGATGTTTTAACGACTCGTCGGCGTCGCGTCGTCTTCACCTTCGTATAGGCATAGTGTGTCGATACGACCAAGCGACCAAACTGTGGTAACTGGAGTTCACGTAGACGTCGCTCGAGTCGCTAACGTTGTATGACGTCACAAACTTTGCTGTGCTGGCAATTCACTGACGTCATGGTTAGTGGCGCTAGCGATGGGTCCCGATTTCCAGAAGGGCATTTAGGTAATTTTTAGAAGCGAATTAAAATATATATTAAGCGCTTGCTGCACCCAGCACTTCGTGTTGAGGGTCGTTGCATGCAGAGGAAGCCTACAGCAGGCTTTTTGCAGAGTTAAAATTTGGTGGCACAACACCTTTAACACAAGGGGAAAAAAGTGCAACTGGCACTTGCATTGAAAATTGTAACAGGCATCCAGGCCCTCATCAGTGTAATCAACCATTGCGACAGCACTACGCCAGTACAACTATATGAAGCAACGTAACGTCGACAGAAACTAAGCGAAGTTTGACAGTAAAACGTAACAAAAAAGCGCACTGCACTATATAACAAGAACAAATTAAGCCACACGTAGTACACTGAAAAGAAGTAATAGCCAGTCAGGCCTCTGTCCATGGAATTCTAGCGCAGGAAAACACTGTGGCAACTGCACAGTGCTGTGAGAAGTGAATACAAAAAGCTATTTGAAGTATCAACTGAAAGAAGAGTGGTTCAATTAGAGATCCAACTGGCTGTTTAGTGCTGCCACCTGCCTCTGTTTGATCTTCAGTTCAAGGCGGGCCATCTTGCGCGAAATCGTCTGCTTCCACTGCTGGTGACGCATTTGTGGCTTGAGTCTCCTCCCCTCCAGGTCATGAAGCTCCTGCCGTCGCTCCTGCTCCTTCTCGATTCCCCGAATGCGGGCCTGCGCCTCTGCCGGAAGCACCCGCTCCATGGCTGCAATGCGGTTTTCAGCCTCACTCGGCCGAGCAGCTCGAGCGGAAAAGGGCTCAGCATTGGCCCCCACTGCTGCTTCTGCTTGGTGAACAGATGGATCAGCCAGGGGGGAGGAGCCACTGCTGTAGAATGAGTTGCCTGGGACACAGGCAGTGTGAAGCAATCACGCCTTGAGCTCGGTCCAGGCAAAGGCGCTGTTTCCTCAGTTGTAGCTTGTAGAACTGGGACATCTGCAAAGTTAAAACACAAGGACCATGGCATCTGTAGTGGCAGGCGAACGGGACGTTTAGGTAGCGCTGTACAAGGTACCAGCTTGTTGCGAAAGCCAAAAGCTCAGCCTATGTTAGATTACACATCCATGCAAATGGAAAGCATCGTTGCATAAGCCAAAAGCAGGTATTTGAAACAACTGATACAAAAATTTTCAGCCATGGGATAACAAACAAAAAATTCTGGGAGACCTACCACCCTTTGTGGCATAGGGATGGGAAAAGAATAGGGGCCGAATTGGGAAACTGATCTGGCACTATTGTGTGTGCTTCCATTCTTTCGCAGCTGCGGTTGACGCAGAATGCATCTCTGTGTACACCGTACTGATTTATTTGTAAAACAAGTGTCGCATAGAAGGCAGGATGCACTTTTATGCGAAGTAATAACACGGAGTCTACTACACTGACACATTTCCAATAGTGAGCTTGTGTCCTTTCAAAGCCGTAATCCCATCTTCCCTCTGCGACAATTTCGCTCTCTTTCGGTTGCTTGGCCATTCAACCTTGTTGTTTTTACACATACTCAATAGTGTGACTGTGCTTTGCTACTGATATAATACCTACTTCTGGAATTACTGTGCTCAAGTTCCTCCAGTATTACTGCGTGCATGTCACAAAAATGTTTCTTAGTCGAAGGCCAGGACCCCTTTGGTACGTATCGGTTCATTCGTTTAAAATTATTGAGGTATGGTGGTTCGCAGCTTCAGTGTCCATCTCACATTCCAGAAGACCCTGGTCCAAGGCACAACAAGCCCAAAATTTAGAGTTTTATTTTCAACTAAAACAGTTATTTTAGTTATAGTGCCGTGAAAAATGTGCTTTTAAGTCGAGCATTTATTAACTGCCTTTTTTATCATTTGGCCACTCAGACCTATTTTGTCCACCATGGTTGCAGGATTTTCAAGCAGAAGAGTACATTTATTTTTGTGCAATAAAATGCAGAGACTGTAACCCTATAAAAGATGATACCAGTTAAGCTGGAAAACTGATTAAGCTAAGCTGTTGCACACACCAATTTGGAAGCCCTTCTAGCAGTGTAGGTAGAAACAAAATCTTTTCCCCATATCCCCAGGAAGTTGCACCTTCAACTAATACTTTTTGCAAAGATCCTGCATCCTAGAATTAAACCTGTAATTTTGTTTGTGCACGTATCCTGCATTAGGACTGCAAAGGTGCACATACCTTGTTTGACGTTCTGGACAACCCACAGCAGGAATTATTCAAACTCTTCGTGGGTGAAGCACTTATCAGAATGAGGTTATATAAAATTAGAGATACTTCTAACCTGCCTCAACTTGTGCTTAAGGGGGCTCATATATACTCAATTCTGCAATGCTAAAATACTGTAGTGGTAACGGCGACGTTTCATTTGTGTTTTTTATCTCAAAGAGCGTGTTTGCAAACACGGCTGGGGCAAGGTTTGGAAAAGCAAGGCAGCAACTGCCAAGAATTGTAGTCGCTAAAAGGTGCTACACCGAGGAAGTAGTTTTCCATTCGTAATGGTATATAAGTGGTTAGTGAATGCAACACAAAAGTTGACTTCGTTGACAACCTGTGCATTTCAAAAACTGTGAAGAACTTTAATGCCATTGCTATGAGATTTCTGCTAAAGTTAGAAACTGAGCTGGTGTAGGTTAGCTTGCAGCCCTTTATTACAACCCCTTTTGTGGCCAAGGCATAGGCGTGGTGCATCAAACTGCAAAGCATGGCAGAAAATATTTTATGTTACTTTTGTGTAAAAAACTGCAGTCCTGACTCGCAAGCACCAGCTTATTCGCCAGAAGTAGGGTTAAGACTACGCTAGAGAGGGAAGCACTCTGAACCTCTTATCCATATAAATGCACAGCTCACTTAATTCTGTTCACATTAGCACCAAAAGTGGAATTTGCTTACAAGTATTTAAGATATTTGCCCTGAAGAGTACTGCAGGTGCATTTGTCTCAGGTGACGTGAAACAGCGTACACGTAAATGTATCAAAAGTACGTCTCTTACATCGCAACATCTCCGGAAGTTTATTATGATGCTATAAAAGGAGGGCTCTTTTATACAGTCGCTCACTCACAGATGACACACTTGCATGGCGTGCACGCGCTAAATGCATGACTCTTAAACCGATGCACTCCAAGTAAAAATAAATTGTTTATGCATTTTAGTGATGATTCTAAAGGGTGAATGGACAGTGCATGAGCAAGTCCTAGGTTTTAAGAGTGAGCAATTCGCAAACCTTAGGTGTTAGAGGCACGGAGTATCCCCGATAAACAGCGACGAAGTTAACTGGGTATAGATTATGTTCTTTTCACCTCCAGGTTTAGGTACTGAGGGAGCATTTAGCTATGTTTTCACTCAACGTAATCACCCAAGCAATTTGTGACACTTACGTAGCACATGTTGATGTGTAAGTGTTACTAATTTCTTCTCACAATCCTTAACAGATACTACTTCCAAGTTAGTGATAGGGATATAGCTTTCCTTCATGATCCCAACCACTGTAGCGCTTCTTCATGCAACCAAAGGCACTGAATTTCACATTTTCAACATGAAGTAAAGTGCCACTGAAGCACTTAAGCTAATGTCAGTAATTAGCAATGCCACTTCAGATGTACAAGGTTCTGTGCATATATTAGAATACGAAGCAGCAAATTTTTCAGTGAGCGTAGATGGCTTATTTCCACACTTTACAGTTGTACATGCACATAGTCAGTGGGAAGCAGTGAATTCCTTATTTCAATTTTGTTTGCATTATACGCATACAATTCGTTTGTCGTAAAAAATAACCACTGCTGTTGATCTCTTAGCACAAGTGTTGTTCCTTGTAGCATGCAGACTTTCAAGTGCAATCAGTACGTACTCTTTCCATGAAGAAAATTTGTGTTGAAAGTGAGCGCTTGCCCTTTGACCTTCGTTCGTGCTAGTCTTATCATTCCTCCTGTAGTTTATGATGCACATTTACAAAGAAAACAGCTTCGCAAAACAGCACCTTTATTATCCAGCTTCCATTAGCAGCGTCCACAACTTCCTACAACTTCTGCTAGCAAAACTTCCTTTAACCCCTGCACTCACCCGAACTGACATGCCCATCAGGAACCATGGCTTTGAAAATGGCAGCAGGTGGCAGTGACAGCACTGCCTCCCCATGGAATGCACCGCCGCTGTCATTTGGGTTTCCAACCCGTGTGTCAATGTGTGTAGCAGCAGCCCCGACTTGCGCCAAACCTGGGCTCACTGGACGGCAGGTATGAGGTAGATTGCCTGCGGATGTAATGAGTGCATGCCAATTATCACTAATGTATAGAAATTTTCTTTGAAAAGCAAGTCTGCTAGACAAACGTATTTTTCCTACACTTGTGCACATGGCATTCTTTTGGTATGCTGAGCTCATGCAATAAGTTCACGATTACCTATGTATGCACATTTATAAAAAGCGTTTTAAATTTTGCCTGCTGCCCTCAAGGGGGCATCAAGGAATGCTTGCTCACTGGTGTAGTAGCACCTAGCTGTAATACCAATTCAATTTATGTTGAAAGGGAACCACACAAGACCACAAACCATCATTACATGAACGAAAAAAAACTTATTGTGTGGAAAGTGTTCATTAGACAAGAGTCATATAGTACGTCCATTCACATTGGATTCAGCGGCATCACGCTTTCCGTACAAAAAAGCTGAGTGGAGTTAACCTGATGGCCAGGTTCAACCAATGGAACGTAGTGTTTGGCACAACCTTTCTTTTGTTATTCCCCCATTGTATATGCTGCTGCTCATTACATACAAGAAAGGGTCTGTTTTTTGTTTTCTGCCTTCATCATACCTCTCTAAGTAGTTTTATATCCACACCACTTTTATCTTTGGGTTGTTTGTGTTTATTTCTGAGTAATTGCTTGAAGGAGGTGAGTTGAACTACAGTTTTGCGGTGAATTGCTGAAGCAATGCCGCATTTTTGCAAAGTTGTTACACTATTTTCTTACAAGAATTTGGTGTTGGGCCTGTTGGCGCATACTTTGAAGAACTGTGAAACCCAGCATTAAAGACGCATACACGAGGAGAGAGCAGACAACACATGCGTGGGACTAGCAACTGTTAGGGAGGGAACACTCACGCACTTATCCAAACCATGCTTACTCACTTGATAAGCTTCGATAAGCTCCCGCTCACACTTTGTGGTTCCCCTAACAATTATTTGTGTTTTATCAAAGAGGGGGATGCAACCACAACTTCGGCAAGGGGCAGGCAAGTTTACCCCTCCGCCTGACGTGACCTAAGTTTCATATTCTATTAAACGAACGTTCAGACAGCGTCCCGCCTGCCCAATATACACTTTATCGCTCTTCAGCGGTATGCGGTAGATAGCATTTGTCGTGCACTTCGTGAATTTTGTGGCATGGCGGGCTGTGCACATGTCCTTCGGTTAGCGCTTTTCAATTTTGGGACAAAGGCTTGCCAGATTACACGATGCCGAAAACACCCCATGTCTGGCGGCCACTTTTTTAATATTGTGCGGGATCTTGTGAATGTACGAGATTACTTCTACTTTATTATGGCACTCAAAAGCACGTGCCGGTACCCTCCCACCCGATTCCTTTCTCCTTTTGTTTAACTTTGTTTCGGCTACCGACTTCAAAACAGCATCAGAGAAACCAGCCACTTTTAAACGCTCAACTTTTGCTCGCCAAAACTTTGTTTCATTGAATGGTGACAGCTTTTCCTAAGGGCGTTGCTAAAACACAGTGATGCTATGTCCCGCTTGACTAACTTTGAATAGGAAGACTCTAAAGGTAAAAGCTGTTTCTTAGTGCGCGGAGCGTACATTCAGCACACGTGCCCAGTATTACAAAAGGATAGTTTTAAGTCTAAAAACTTTACTTTATTCTGTGAAGAGAGTTTTTTAGTAAAATTTACCGCTCTGCTACACGCTTTAAAAGAGCTAAGAACATCACGTGACAACACTTCTAATGCCGCACTGTTCGTCAGGTTTAACAAAATCGAAAAGTCGTCAACATGCCTGAAGACCTTCACAACCCTACCGTAAACCAAAGCGCTGCTCAGAGCATTGTCAAATTTGGACATAAAATAATGGCACAAAACGGGTGCTACACTACACCCTATACAGGTTCCGTTCTTCTGTACGAACAGTTTATCTGGAAACTCAACAAAAGTTGACAACAGGTACACGGGGAAAAGGTGGAAGAACGAATCAACAGAAACGCCAGAGGCGTTCTGGAACGACACAGCGCCGTTCGCTTCAATGAGCTCCCGCACCGCTAAAACCAATTCGGCATGTGCAACTTAGTAAAACAGTTCTTCAATGTCCACAGAAAACGCAGAATTGGCGACTGGCTCTTTTTTACGAAGAAAGTCAATGACACAGTCCGATGATGTGACGGAAAAAAGATCTGAAATAGCCAAAGTGTTCAGCCAACGTTGAAGGTACTGTACAACCAGTTGTTGCCATGTTCCTTTTTCGGTTACAATAGCTCGAAGCGGGCAATCAACTTTGTGGGTCTTGGCAGCAAAGAAGACGGTCAGTCTGTCTTTTTTTGTCTTGCGCACCTCCTCACCTAACGTTTCCAAATTGAGATCAGTTATAAGCTTGATGGCCTCTCTTTTTCATTTCGTGGTTTTAGCGTTACTTTTTTGAAATTCTTTTCAACAGCCTGCAATACGTTTTCAGAGAACATCCCTCGAGGAAGCACAACAAACCCACCTTCTTTATCAGCCTGTAGAAGGCTAAGGTCATGCTCCTGGAAATAGCGAATGACAGGGCGTAATACAGATTCGTCATTCTCACGTGGCCGCTCACCAGCATTCAGAAGGGAGTCCACGACTACAGAAATGCAGCGTTCCTTTTCTTTCGGGGGTGCCTTGTCGGCAATACGGTGAACCATGGCCAAGAGACCGGACGAGGGTACAGTAGGTTCCAAGCTGAACGTCTGGCACTTTTCAAGCAACCCGTGGATGGCAGGCGGCACAGACGAGCCTTGTAGATAAGTCACTAAACCACCTGCGCATCTGATGTACTCCTTGCGTGGCAGGTTTGGTCGCACAGAACATCAAAACACCTCCGTAAGCTGGGCCGCCAGACGCCGTTGTTGCCGTTCTGTCTCCAGCGAGTGATAGTTGTCTTGCCCATTCGAACAAAGCAGTTTGAGCCATTGAAGTGAACGGCGCTGTGTCGTTCCAGAACGCCTCTGCCGTTTCTATTGATTGGTTCTTGAAGCTTTTGTCCGTGTACCTGTCATCGTTGAGTTTGTAGATAAACTGTTCGTCCAGAAGAATGGAATCTGTGTAAGGTTGAGTGAGGCTCCCATTTTGTGCCATATTTTTCTGTCCAAATTTCACAATGCCCTGAGCAGCATTTTGGTTGACGGTGGGGTTGTGAATGTGTTCGGGTATGTTGACGACTTTTTGATTTTCTTAAACCTGACGAACCCTGAGCAATTAGAAGTGGTGTCACGTGATGTTCTTAGCTCTTTTAAAGCGTGTAGCAGAGCGGCAAATTTTACCAAGGAACTGGCTTCACAGAACGAAACAACGTTTTCAGACTTAAAACTAACCTCTTGTAATACTGGACCCGTGTGCTGCATGTACGCTCCCCGCACTAAGAAACAGCTTTTACCTTTCGAGTCTTCCCTTTCCAAGTTAGTCAACCGGGGCATAGCATCACTGTGTTTTAGCAACTCCCTTAGGAAAAGCTGTCACCATTCAATGGAACAAAATTTTGGCGAAGAAGTTCAACGTTTAGAAGTGGCTGGTTTCCCTGATGCTGTTTTGAAGTCGGTAGCCGAAACAAAGTTGAGCAAAATAAGAAAGGAATCGGGCGGGAGGGTACCGGCACGTGCTTTTGAGGACCATAAGAAAGTGGAAGTAATTTCGCACATTCACAAGATATCGCACATTATTAAAAAAGTGGCCGCCAGACATGGGGTACATGTAGTGTTTTCGGCACCCTGTAAGCTGGCAAGCCTTTGTCCCAAATTGCAAAGCGCTAACCTAAGGACATGTACACAACCCGCCATGCCACAAAATTCACGAAGTGCACGACAAATGCTATCTACCGCATACTGTTGAAGTGCGATAATGTGTATATTGGGCAGACGGGATGTTGTCTGAACGTCCGTTTAAAAAATCATGAAACTTCGGTCACGTCAGGCGGAGGGGCAAACTTGCCTGCCCATTGCCGAAGTTGTGGATGCATCCCCCTCTTTGACAAAACACAAATAATTGGTAGGGGAACCACAAAGTGCGAGCTTATCGAAGCTTATCGAAGCTTATCAAGTGAGTCAGCATGGTTTAGATAAGTGCGTGAGTGTTCCCTCGCTAACAGTATCAGGCAAAGAATCTGAATATTTGAAAAAGAGCCGAGTTTGAATTGCGTCATAAGCTGACCTTCTTTCTTTAGTTTTTACGGCGCATGCCCTGACCTTGATTTTCCTTCGGAGTTTTATTCATTAAACTTTTGCTTCTCCCAGCGTGTGTGCTGTCTTCTCTCTCGTCGTGTATGCGTCTTTAGGGCTGGGTTTCACCGTTCTTCAAACTATTTTCTTGTTTTGTTTTCATTTATTCGCATTTCAATCTGGTTTTTGTTTCTTTAAGAATAGTTTGAACATTTTATGTATTCTGGTGTATGCTTTAATTGCTTTTATGGCTGCGTGTGTGTAGGCCTTGCAGTTAAGGGACAGCATTTCACCGCTGTGCATGGAGCATAGAGGCTACACTGGCCACAGAAATCTACAATTAATAGGAAATAAATACTATTGTGCCTGTTGGTCTCACCTGGTGCTAATTTACACTCAATACATATCCAGGTAACGACGTTCTTTACATAGGTTTAATTAGGTTGTCATCCTTATCTCAGCTGCGTATCCGTTAACTACTCAATTAAAATTCATGAATTGTTGGCCCGCCTTACTGCCGAAAATTATGCGTGGTAGAGTGAGCGGCATTCATGCCCACACCTCGGATAGTATGACATAGTTGCTGCAGCTAATTCTTTGCAATTATTGCATGGACATAGTTTGCCTCGCTTCAGACATATTTGCACGCTATTTTTGACAGCCGGCGAATGTTTCAATAATATCGCGGAAGTGTCAAACGGCTGGTGGATCACTGCGGCAAGCGCCGGAATGAGCGGGAGTAGTTCTGATGCTTAGAACGATACCTCCCGTGCGAGTCGTCGGCTAGGCTGTCTCCGCAAAGAAGATATATGAGTCTGACCATTAGCGGAAAGGGGTTATGTCGCGCTTGTGGGAATTTCCTAGCCGACGACTTGCACTGGTGGGATCGTTCTACGATATCCCACCTGCTCGTCGACGCTCTTGCGATTTTAAAACATTCGACAGCTGTAACCGTTGTCGCATACCACCACCAAGCAGCTTATAAAATATTGAGGAAAAGTATACACGAACTGTGGCAATGCCTTCAAAAATATGCGCCCGCTAAGTGCGCGCAATGCTTTGTGCAGCGTGCAGTCCCACTCTAAACTTTTTTTCCTCCCATATACTCCCTAGAGGTTCTTTTTCGCCTGTCCTCTAGTGGTCCTCCTTGTAGGAGTTTTTTTACTACATGGAACAGGGAGGTTTTGTTTACCTCCTCAAAACAGGGAGTTTTTAGGTTATAGAAAGGAGATATTTAGGAGTGTTAAGAAATGTTCGGGAGAATTTAAGGAGGTCAAAATGGAGTATTCTTTACTTCCTGAAGGGCGTTTTTAAGTGATGTTTATGGAATTTTTAGGCGGTTGAATAGGAGCCTATTATGGCTCCCTTTGGAAGTACTTATGTTAGTTTAGGGGCGTTTTTAGGAGGTTCAAGGGAAGCATTTACTTCTTTTGAATGGAGTTTGACGAAAGCTTGGGGAGTTTTGTAGGCCTTCCGAAAGGAGGTTTTCAAGGCCACAAGGGAGAATTTCTAGTTCCCTGCGGGAGTACTGATTTCACACGGTTTTTCTCGATTTCAGGTTTATTTGAAACGAACTATCGCAGACAAGTTTACATGGTACATGGTGTACACAAGGAGGTTCCGAAATAAATACTTATGGCGACTTATATTAGAAATCACAAATGGTACATTGCTAAATAACACGCCAGTTAGGAATTGAAGACAGCAATACGATGCTAGTTGAACAAAACGTTGAAACAATATTACTACAAGAACTGGAAATACGCGAAAAACAAAGATAGGCACAAACACAACCGCATGGTAAGTGAAATCATTATAGAATACTAGAGGATCGAGAACGCGTCAGTACTTATCAGAACTTATCAGTACGCATCAGCGCTCAATACACAGTGAAAAAAATGGCTGCAGTGGTTTACAACAAAAAAAAATTCAGTAGGTGGTGAAATGAGCGAGAGCTATCTGCTAGTTGAACAAATTTTAGAAACAATAATAATACAAGAACTGGAAATACTTGAAAAACAGATAGGCACAAACACAACCGCATGGTAAATGAAATCATTATATAATACTAGAGGATCGAGAACCCGTCAGTATTTATCAGAACTTATCAGTACACATCAGTACTAAGTACACAAAGTGAAGAAAAAATGGTTGCAGTGGTTTACAACAACAAAACAATTTTTCAATTTGTCGTGAAATAAGCGAGAGCTGTGCAACGATTTGATATTGAAAGGTAACAAGCATTTTGTAGGTGGTAAAGGCACAAGAGATAAATGATGTAGGAGACAGACTGCAGTGAAATGGCTATGGATAAATGAGTAATATAAAGAACGAAAAATATGCTGCGGAAAATACCAGTGCGTTTTGATAAAGACACAAATGCGCAAAGAAAAGTGACCGAGTCTGACCGGTTAATTGCAATGATATAGAACAGAATGGGTGGTATCGCGACAGCTTCTTTAGAGTGAGAACAAAAAGCCATGAAATTCGTGTTTTTCGGATAATTTTTAGTTGATCCATTTCGCACCAGTTGCCAATATTATTTAGATAATTGTTTCAAGTTAAATTAGTTTGTTAATATTATTGCTTCACTGAAAGATAGCTGTATTATGAGCATACAGAACGGCCCATCAAATATCCCGTTTTCAGTAAAAAAAAAGAAAAAAGAAAAAGTCAGAAATATAATACGGAAGTCTTTTTGACTACTATCTAATGATTACAGGATTGAAAACAAATATTAGTGAGCGATATTGATGCGATAAAAGTTAATTAGTTCTAAATCCTTCCCACGTGGTTTGGCGCAGGCAAGGTCCAAAAAGCCATGTTCCACAAACGTTAGAGCTCTGTGTGCCTTCTTGGGATATTGAATGTTGAAAATCCAGAATGATGCAAACAGACTACACAGTCCTCCCAGTAAAGATGATGCAGTCAAGACACGCTGGCCATCGATGTGGAGGCTAACTTCCCCGTTCACGGAATGCAGGCAGGGAGTCAGAGGAACATCTGCCTGAAAAAGCAAAAAAGAAAAAAAAATGCCCCACACGTAAAATTCAAAACAGACACTATGGTTAAATGAACTTAATTCGGTACAGTAATAAAATTGTAAGGCCAGGTTCCCTGCGAATTCCAGTACCTAAATTAGGAATGCAAAGGCTTCATAAAACCAAGTGCCAGTACATTAACCGTCGTGGCTTTTGCAGCAATAAAAAAGATATTACTTCCGCACAATATACTCGAGCACAACTTTAAATGACAGTGAAGATAAAATGCAGGTCTCTGTAGGTTGATAGATTAGTTTTTGTTTTTGACTGAAAAACACTTTGGTATTGCATGATTTTGTTAACTGCTGTTTCTTGCTTTAAGATGCCAGCTTGCATCTATTCAAGTGAGTGGGCACACAGTTAAAGATGCAAACCCTTACACTGCCTCTCCCCTACCATGGTGGCTCACTTTCATAGAAAAAGTGGAGCTTTTGCGAGCTGGATGGCTGTTGCAAGCCGTGGCAATACTCACTTCTGCTGGAGGGGCCAACTTGGTTTCCGAATGCAGCTTTGCCTTGTACAGCACAGCCTATCCTGCCTTAAGATCTATGAAGTCATTCAACTCGATCATGTATTAGGATCTGCAGAAGAAAATCGTGTCAGCAAATAATGAATTCATGCCGGACAGGCACCCACTGTTTCAGTTATACTTGCAGATACCTCCACCTATTTCCCTCCTGGTGTTACATCCAAAGCTAATTTGTTACGGCTTGTCTCATCAAGTATGGTCATTTGTCATAACACAGCTAGTCATACAGGAAAGTCCTTCACTGGGTCAGAAAACACTTTCTTTTTTTACAGTAGTAATAAACTAGGCGACTCAGTCATCCGTATTCTGACACCTTAATATTCTGTGTCACCGAGCTGACAAGCGTGATTGGTGCATAAGGTCATTTGTAGCCGCAACCGTTACTACAGCCTTGTTAGCTAACGTAAACCTCGTTCATGGCACCAAATTACTTGTGATTGCATGGCAAAAAAAAAAAAAACAGCTGAAATGGAAACGCTATTCTCGCAAACTTACCAACGCTGCATTCCACACACACCTGCCTTATTTAATTTACCGTGATTGTAGAAGTTTCCGTCACGTAAAACCACAGTGCACTTTTTGGAGCTGCAAGCCCCGTGTCAAAATCGGGTGTCAGATGAATCGAGTAATTTTTGTGTATGGTCTTACTATTGATTATGACAAATTTATTACCAACAAAAGAAGAGTGTGTGCAATGTTCTTGTAAAAAAATGATATCCTTTTTTATACCCGGCAGACTTGTGTCATGCTACGGCAAACTCTGTTCTCTTCCATAAGGGCATGAATTTGTGTTTTTAATTACGTGGCCTTAGCTGGCGACTGACGGGCCCCGCTTGTATACAGACCCCTCATTATCATCCGAAAGGGAATAAAAACATTTCGGTTTCGAACCACGTCGCCGTCGTGGTCCACACTACATGCATTTATTCGTTCGATAGGCTCATAGCATCTTTTACGCATGTCACCGTTTCCTTAATAGGGTACGCTGTTAGATGTGAAGAGTCGACTCAAGCGAGCAAACAACCCCACCGAATCTACAGGGCACAGTTTTCGAAGGGGGTGGCCGTCTGATCTGCGGCTCTCGCCGACCAGAGCGCTAAGAATGAGTCAGAGCCTTGAAAGAAAACAACACAAAGACTTATATTTGGACAGGCAAGCCATCAGGAGCGTTAACAAATAGATATTACAAAGTAGAGCAGTTAACTAAAAAGAACACGAGCAGTTCGATGCATATGAGAGACAGAGTCCCACAATATTCACTGACCGGGCCCGACGATGCCCCGCTGTCGGAGGCGATTCGGCTACCTGAGTAACCGTCACGTTGCTTTGAAACGACGCCGCGCGCGACAAACGATTTCATATCGAATGCCCTGTTACAAACCGGCCTACAAAAGAATGCGAATGCATACCCCAAAAGCCACAAACAAGTACAATAAAACGACTGTGCGCTTTTTTCTTTGCAAGTCCCACAATATTCACCGACCGGGCCCGACGATGCAGCGCTGTCGGAGGCGATTCGGCTACCTGAGTAACCGTCACGTTGCTTTGAAACGACGCCGCGCGCGACAAACGATTTCATATCGAATTCCCTGTTACAAACCGGCCTACAAAAGAATGCGAATGCATACCCCAAAAGCCACAAACAAGTACAATAAAACGAGTGTGCGCTTTTTTCTTTGCCCGTGCGTGTACGTGCTGTGTGCGGCACGGGTACTTCGCAGTTAACCCTATCCAAACGTTTGACAAACGCATCGACTGATGAAAGAGCACTTACCAGCGAGCTGTCCACAGCTGTCGCCGTATCCAAATGTTGTTAGCGGCCGTTCGTCGTGTGACAGGGGCACATAAAAATCTTTCCACCAAATGGCACTACTAGTACTTCTCAAATAAAAAAAAATGATGGCCCAAGGCGAGGCGCTTGAAGCTCCGGCCGCACCAAGTCACCGGCCGCGCTGCATTGATAAGCACGGAGGCTGTTTACATCCGGGCAGCAAGTCGTGCCGCCAGGGCAAGTTGAGTCGCTGCAGTCGGGTGCGTTGGCGCGCTGGCACGAGAATTTAAATTGTCTATATATGCGCAAGCAAGCGAAGCAGATGAACATTGCAATTGTTTGCAACGGCGAGAACTGTCTCTTTGTTAGCAGCAGAGTTTGACAACACCTACCGTCAAAATAAACAGATTGAAACAACACGGCCGCGCTGTCTGCTTGTGATCGCGCTGGCTGAAGCATCTATACGGGTATACGTACGGTATCGGTTTTGTAGCTGCATGCAACTGTCACGTCCTGCTTTCTCGTTCTAATTAGCATTAGTCCACGGTTGAAGTGCTGACACACGGAAACAACACAAGACTAACATGGCGACCGCCCGCTTGAGATGATTACCCCAGATGGGGTGTTTATTGTGGACGTGGTTGTTTACAAGGGACCGAACGCCATCTCACAAATGGTGTTATGTCGTTCTAAATCCTCCCTTTTGCTACACGGATGGGCAGCGGTACTACCATGGAGGTTCGTCCACTTGTTTAGACCATGCCTAGGGAGTACATTTTTTGCTATAAGTACTTTTCAGGGCACATTACTTGATTAAAACTCTATTTCCGGCTAGTTTGCGTTTACAGTGGAAGCGGCGGTACGAAAAACAATGTCCTGCAGTAAAAAAAACAGCATGATTTAACAGACCACCAACTGAGAAGAAAAGCTAGAAGTTCCTAGAAGTTAGTCCTGAGCAGAGAATGGTCGCCGTGCACATACTTTTCTAAATGTTATTGGCAAACACAATGCATGCAACCAGAGATTAGACTAATGTACCCTATGACAGCGGGGTATCCAACTGCAAGCGTCGATCTTATATACGCGTACAAAAATTCACCCGCCGCTCTCATTAGTGTCATATATTACCCTGTTGGTGAAGCTAAGTTTGCCTTCATTTTCTTCCCCATTCCTCTGTCCAAGGGCACGCGCAGTGTTTATTCGAATTTCGCAAATAGAGAAAACGCTTAGGTAAATACCAGTGGCGAATAGTCCTCGGTTCTCCCCTACCTGCCTTTTTTCGTGTTCCCATAGTTTTCTTAGTTGGATGACTGTAACTGGCCTAACGCCTTCCTGTGCATTGTACTATCGCTCTTTCTAGGGACGCTAGTGACACCGCGCGAAATTTGCCCGAAGCCGGGAGACAGTGATCGGCGGACCGGGCGCTCCGGAGGAGGCGGTCGGCGGCATTCGTACGTCCTCGCAGCAGCGAAAGGAAATAATAATCGCACGTATAGTAATCGAGAATGCCGTGCAAATAATCGGATAATATTGGCTGTACGAGCGTTCATATTCTCTCAACTTTCTTGAAGCCATAGAAGCTGCACATAAATGAAAGAGTTTTGGGACTTGTCGGTGTCTGCTGCGGAGAAAAACGAGTCTTTCGGACCCACCCACACGTACGTGGTGCCTAAATTATTTGACTTACGGCTGCCACATTTAATAGTTCTTTGACGTGAGGGCGCCGACTTTGTGGGCTCTTTGTGTAACCTTGTGATCGTCTTTTTCAGATAGTATTTACATTCATTGCCGCATAATATGTCAACCGACCTTCGCTTATATCTGGTCAAATGGCTCAATTCCACTGCTTTCAAACATATAAGCAGCAGAGGCTGTCCAACCCGCTTGCTTTTATTTTCAATAAAGAAACAAAGGACAACGCTTTGCACGCGCAGGCGAGAAGCAAATGTGGGGACGCGTTTATTTATTAATGACTTAATATATAAAATATTATGTCGAGAGAAGATGTTTGAGCAATCGGACAATATAGTAACTGGGTCTGCTAGTTCCAATGCGAGCTCTTGAATACACTTCGTAGCCCCCCTTTTCGTTTTGGTAATAAGCATTGACGCACTTAAAAATCTTACCGGCAGTCAAATTAAGATAACGGGGTTTCAGCCAGGAGACTTCTCTTAAATTAATTATCACAAGCCAAAAGCGCACCTGTATTTTCATGTACGCTTCAATATCACACGTATGCTTGTATTGTTTTTTTCTTCATATATAATGTTAAGATGTTCGTTTGTATACGACTTCATACGACGTAGTAGGAGCCTCGTCTTCGCGGTTTCCCTGGCCAAAGTAACAACTAGGTTTTACGACACTCAAGCAAAACACCGCTATACGCACATATCACACGCGCATGGTGCGCATGGGCTTCTGCTTAGTATGTACACAGGGAAATGAACACGCCTAAAGTAAAACGTGCACTGCGATGACGTACACTGCAATGATGTCCCAAAACTTAGCGTTGCACATTCTGTAGCCTGTTCTTTGCCCAATGAGGCGGGGTTGTTCTCAAACCACTTCCGTGCGACCTGAGCCATGCGCAGCGGATTGCCTCGCACTCAGGGCTTTTTGCGCCGCATCAGACACCCTGCAACGAATCGAATGCTGTCGCACAATCAGCAACATATGCATGGGTTTATTTTTTAAGAAAGTAATTGTTTCAAGCGGAACTATGGGGTTTTAGCCCGCTATTGATGATGGCGCACATGCTGCTATGAGGGCCCCATCACCGTCTCGTCCGCCATTGCCGTTGTCCGCAGCGCCAGCTTTAGGGGCTTGAAAGAGCGCATTCTTTCCCACGCTTGATCCTTTAGTTTGTTCGCGAAGTTTGTAGACGCCGTGCTCTCGACAATAGCGCGGTACCGTACGACTAGCGCGCGGCACATTTCGCGCTCTTCAGGCGTGAAAATACACCCCCTTACAGCTCCTTCCCCATCACTACCTTCGCAATCGCGGCTCTCATCCGGAGTGGGGGCGTTGACACTCATGGTAATCTAATCGATCAAGACGATCAAGAGACAGGGGCACTCGAAGAGATCAGCGGAGCAGCCCACACGAAAACGAAAATTGTGCAGTGTGGCCAGACCAGAAAACAGTTCTCTCTAGTTTTGTCATTCCTGTGCTCTGCTCAATCACAGAAATATCGCTTAACGTGCCTGTTTAATTCCGTAAAAAAATAGAAACGTTATTTAGCTATACCTTTAAGGCGTACTTTTATGTTTTGAATAAGAATTTGCAATAACCTCGCCCCCAGATGCCTTTCGCTGCCCCTCAGTAACTGCAATCTCGAGGGTCCTCCAAACGAAGGATTTCCTCAGAGGGACGGCATTATCACATTTATGAAATGCGTGGATACCTCGAGTGGAGGTGTTGCCGTATCCTCCAATCGACGGAGTGGAGGAAGCACTTTGAGTGGAGGAGGGATTCAGAATACGGGGGGAACGAAATGATCCCCTTGTTCATCCTTGCAAATACGACAATGTGTTTAAGTTCGAACGGTTGAACTCGTTTATGTGCGAACGTTACGTACAAGGGCGTGAGAGCGGGTGTATACGATCAACACCTGAGCGCCAGCGTCCGGATTTTCTGTCCATCCTAATTTCATGGAGAGAGAGAGAGAAGATATATGGAAGAGAGATGAGACAAGGAGAGAGAGAAAATAAGAGAGACAAAGAGAGAGAGAAGAGAGAAAGACAGAGAGAGAAAGAGAAAGATAGCGAAAAGAGAAAGTGAGAGAGAGAAAGAGAGAGATAGAGAAAAGAGTTAGTCAGAGAGAGAAATAGAGAGTGCAAGAGTGATCGAGAGAGGAAGAAAGAAAAAGAGAGGTGGAGAAGAGAGAGTGAGAAAGAGAGAGAGTGAAAGAGAGAGATAGAGAAAAGAGTTAGTCAGAGAGAGAAATAGAGAGTGCAAGAGTGATCGAGAGAGGAAGAAAGAAAAAGAGAGGTGGAGAAGAGAGAGTGAGAAAGAGAGAGAGAGAAAAAGCCAGAAGTAGAGAAAACAGACAGGGAGACAGAAGACAGATATATACAGAAGAGACAGATATAAAGACGATAGAGATAGAAAGAGAGAGCAGAGAGAGGTAGAGATAGAGAAGAGAGAGATATATATAGAGGATAGAGATAGAGAAAGAGAGGTAGAGATAGAGAAAAGAGAGAGAGAAAGAGAGAGGTGAGAGAGAGTAAAAAATTATTTCGCAACCCATATACGGGTCCTGCAGTAGAAGTCGGTGTTCACTATGCCTAGACAGGATACTGGTCAACTTTCACAGGAGACGAAATATCTAATCAGGAAACGGCAAACCATGAGAATCTCTACCGCAGCTGACAGAATAGAACTAGCCGAAGAGCTCTCGAATTTAATCAATAAGCGTAAGACAGCTGACATACGGAAGTATAATATGGAGAGGATCGAATACGCTGTAAAGAACGCAGGTAGCCTGAAAGCAGTGAAGAGACGTCTTGGCATGGGGGAAAATCGGATGTATGCACTTAAGGATAAGCAAGGTAATGTCATCACAAATAGGGGTAAAATAGTCACAGTGGCCGAGGAGTTCTATAGGGATCTGTACAGTAGCCAGGACATACAGGATAATGCTGAACGCGACAGTACTTCAGAGGAGATAGACATCCCACCAGTAACGACCCAAGAAGTAAGGAAGGCTTTCAAAGAAATGAAAGGGGGCAAAGCACCTGGTGAGGATCAGATAACAGCAGACCTCTTGAAGGATGGCGGACAAATTGTAATAGAAAAACTGGCAAACCTGTATACGCAATGCCTAATGACCGCAATTGTACCGGAATCTTGGAAGAACGCGAACATCATCCTAATCCATACGAAAGGCGACATGAAGGACTTGAAAAATTACAGGCCGATCAGCTTACTGTCAGTCGTCTACAAGGTATTTACCAAGGTAATCGCTAACCGAACCTCTGCAACCTTAGATTTCAGTCTACCTAAAGAACAAGCAGGGTTCCGTAAGGGTTATTCAACAATGGACCATATTAACACGATCAATCAGGTGATAGAGAAGTGCGCTGAGTATACTGAACCCCTATATATAGCCTTCATAGACTATGAGAAAGCATTTGACTCGGTCGAAACCCTAGAAGTCATTCAGGCATTACGGAACCAGAAGGTAGATGAGCATTATGTAAGAATACTAGGGGATATCTACAATGGGTCTACAGCTACCATCATCCTCCATAGAGAGAGCAGTAAAATACCTATAAGGAAGGGTGTCAGACAAGGAGACACAATCTCTCCAATGTTATTCACAGCATGCTTACAAGAAGTACTAAGAACGTTGGATTGGGAACAGGTAGGAGTAAGGGTTAATGGAGAATACCGCAGTAACCTCAGATTTGCTGATGACGTTGCCTTGCTAAGTAACTCAGGGGACGAATTGCAAAGCATGCTTTCCGCACTGGGGGAACGGAGTAGAACCGTGGGCCTGAAAATTAATATGCAGAAAACTAAAGTAATGATCAATAACCTCGGGACAGCACAGCAGTTTGAGATAGGTGACGAGGCAGTGGAAGTGCTAAGCGAATATATCTACTTAGGCCAAGTTGTGACCCCAGATCCCAACCATGAGGCAGAGATAATTAGAACGATCAGAAGGGGGTGGGGTGCATATGGCAGACATTCTCTCAATAATGAATAGCAGCCTACCATTGTCGCTGAAGAAGAAAGTGTATGACAGCTGCATCTTACCGGTACTCACCTACGGGACAGAAACTTGGAGGCTCACTAAGAGGGCTCAACTTAAATTGAGAACGACTCAGCGGGAAATGGAGCGGAACATGATAGGTGTAACATTAAGGGACAAGAAGAGAGCGGAGTGGGTGAGGGAGCAAACTGGTGTTAACGACATATTAGTAGAAATTAAGAAGAAGAAATGGACGTGGGCAGGGCATGTAATGCGAAGGCAAGATAACCGCTGGTCATTAAGGGTAACAGAGTGGATCCCTAGAGAAGGCAAGCGCTGCAGGGGGCGGCAGAAAGTTAGATGGGCAGATGAGATCAAGAAGTTTGCGGGGATAAATTGGTCACATTTGGCACAGGACCGAGATAATTGGAGAATAATGGGAGAGGCCTTTGCCCTGCAGTGGGCGTAGATAGGCTGGTGATGATGATGATGATGATGATACGGGTCCACGCTCCATTAGGTGGAGCTCAAATTATCTCCCCGTGGATGGTGAGCAGGTGGTCAAGACGAGTTGTCCAAGCCGAGATCGTCTTACCAAGGTGGGCAATGAGGTTCGGAGCGTGCTGTCCGCGGGGTGGTGACAGACGCGGCCGCAAATTTCAACAGCAGGTTCAACAGCAGGTTCAACAGCGAACCAATCGGAGGCTCCTCGCGATGGCGTGCGAGAGGAATGAAACCAGCATTAAATAAGGGCTGGTCAAGTGGTGATGGTTGCGGAGCAAAGTTCGACAAAATTCTCAACAGCATGTCAACAGTAGGTCCATCTAGGCTTTCGCCTTCACATTCTTAGAAAGTTTTAAGTATCCCCCGTAATTTTTTTCCGTGGATAGTGGGTTTTGTGGTTGCTCTTCAGTTGTAAAAGAAGCTGTTTTTGCCACTGTTACAGCATGGGCTAGATGCGATTGACTGATCGAACAGATTTAACTTACAGCAGTGATTAGCTGCCTGACCGGGTTCTTAACAGTCCTTAAAAACACTTCTGATTCCCTTCGATTTGCCGCGAAATTTCATGCAGCTAGGTGTTTCAATATTTCGTCTTCATCTGAAAAATAACCACTGTGGCTGCCAATATATCACTGAACCGGGAGCTCAGCTGCGCAACGCTTTCCAATGAGTATTCGCCACGGGTAGTGTTTTTTTTATGAAACATGACCACAAAGCTTTCGTGAGTAAATAAACCAGGATCTATACAGTGCACTGCACGTGGTTCACCTCGCCTTGTGAGAATACTTGCAAAGTGTTAATCGAAATATAAGGCAGGAATTTTTAAGCGCCCCCCCCCCACCCCTCGATGCTGAAATACAAGCGAGAACAGATGAAAACACATGCATGCAGCACGCACGCACGCAGACTGGAATCCAGTGTGCATGCGTCCCAGATTGGAGTTGCGTCCCAAGGCAACCC
Organism: Haemaphysalis longicornis; assembly: GCF_048455015.1. Taxonomy (NCBI): domain Eukaryota; kingdom Metazoa; phylum Arthropoda; class Arachnida; order Ixodida; family Ixodidae; genus Haemaphysalis; species Haemaphysalis longicornis. Next base: position 11,253,177 of record NW_027526203.1, on the reverse strand, counting down.
CACGTGATTTATATCATCTGGGGTTGCCTTGATTCAGGTGTACCTAAGTATTCACACATAGGTGAGGCGCTTCACGACAAGGAGAGCGGTTTAACTACATGAACACCGACACTGTAACAAAGAATAGCGGTGAATAAGACGAGGACGTAGAGAGGGGGACACAAACATGGCGCGATGCGGAGGATGCTCAGGGCGCTAGCACCCGATGTGTGTTCCCCGGCCTAGCATCCCGTGTGTGTCCCCCTCACTTCATCCTTGCATTATTCGGCGCTATTTTTTGTTACAATGCTGTACCGACAAGCCCAAACTAGCAATCTCTTCAATTCGCAACTCCAAATTTAGCGGCGCAGTCTAGTAACATCAGTCAAAACAATCAAAATGGCGTCGCAAAACAGGTCCGCCGTCACAACTTCCCTTGCTGCCGTTCTAAGATTCTTAGACTGGAGCGTTGATTCGCGTTGTTTTCGCGAGGAAGAGCGCACGATTTCAGCCGGTGACCTAATCTTGACGGGGCCGGCCAAAGATCGGAGCGGTGAAATCAGCGGAGATCGTCGCTATGTGCATGCAAACATCGGGTGTGGCCGAAAAACCGAATCGCATTTCGCTCAAGATGAGCTGCCTCTCTAGCGAGCCAAAAATTGGGAAAGGGCAGTGCTCGCGCGCGCCAGGGCTGTCAGAGAAGTGCGAGGACCTTGCTTCGGCTCTCATTCACTGCTACAGGTAAGTCGTACAGTTTTAACTACCGCTGTTCGGGCTGTGATAGAGCTTCGCCGTAGCTTAATGAATAATGATCTGGTGACAGTACGAACTTCCGGTACATTTCTTTCTGGCAGTTTCGGATAGTCGGCCGCTACGTTCGCTTATCAAGTCGTACTGGTTGGTGAACAGTCGCGCGGATCACTGCGGGCGTTTGGAATATACACAACCTACTTCTGGGATATGACTTAAATAGAAGCGCACGTGCGATAAGAATAAGCAAAAAATGGCAGCATCTCCACTTCGTGTATGATGGTAAGGATGCGGAGTACGGGGAGTCAAAATAACATCCAAGTTGCCCCCCGAGTGACATCCGATTTTCGCCCGGCCGTTATTCTATATGAGCCGTGAGTTGTATCTTGATTATTCCCCAAATGAAACTGCAACTCATGGCTCAAATCGAATTTCAGTTGATTTTCGGTGGATGGTGGTGTGCGCACGGATGGATGTGGACAGACATTGGGAGGTGGTACGGTCTCCGCACCATTGCAGGCGAGGGAGTAAGCCGTTTGACTCTCGGGCACTAACTCACGGTGGTAGCCCAATGGGTAAGATGACTTACACTAACTCTGCGTGGACTACCAGACACACGCTCCAATGCTGCCGGCGTCTGTGTGATTTTTTGCGATTGTAAATGCTATGCGCACGGACGCGGACGGACATTGTGCGGTCATAAGGTGCTCCGCACCTAAACGGCGACACAGGGTACGCCGATAAGATAACGTCCTGCGCTCGCTGTACGAGGAAGCTCGAAAAATATTCTCCGAGGCCGGAATGGAGATACGAAAATGGGCATCAAACTCAGAGGAGCTCGGACATCAGTTTGTGCGGGACAACGTCGCAATCGAGAATGAAGCGGGAGACGCAATCAGGATGAAGGTGCTGGGAGTCCCATGGGAGCGTGCTGGAGACTGCATTTACCTGTCGACGAAGGACGCATCAGAATTTGCGGCAGCCAATCCGTCAACCAAGCGCACCGTGCTGCAGACGTTTGCGAGGATGTATGATCCCTTGGGATACCTTGCACCATTCACCGTAACGGCCAAGCTTGTGTTCCAGGACCTCTGGAAAAAGAGCCGCTCATGGGATGAACGCCTTCCAGATGACGAACAAGCGCGATGGATCAGCTGGTGCGCCCAATTAACAGAGTTGAATGAGGTCCAGGTTTCACGGTTCATGTTCTCGCACTCGTTCGATGTGGAGGGTTCAATCGAGATCCACGCTTTTTGCGATGCAAGCCCGCGAGCTTACGGCGTTTCTCTATACGTCCGAAAGCTGGGTGACAATGGCCTATATGACACCAGATTGTTAATTAGCAAGAGCCGAGTCGCCCCTATAAAGCCCATCTCCCTGCCTCGGCTAGAGCTTCTTGCCTGCGTTATTGGAGCACGACTCGTACGTTATGCCGAAACAACTGCAATTCTGGAAGACTCCCCCGTCAGTTTGTGGACGGACTCTCTTGTCGCGCTGCACTGGATTACTAGCGCCGCCACAAAGCGTGACCAGTTCGTAGAACACCGCGTGGCCGAAATACGACGACTAACTGCTCCTACAGACTGGAACCATTGCAGCGGGAAAGACAACCCGGCAGATTTAGTCACACGAGGTATATCGGCGGCGGCTCTTCTGCACTCAACCCAATGGTGGCACGGACCTTCGTGGCTCCTAGGTCCAAAACAGGACTTTCCTGAAACGCAGATTGATCATGTTGACCCGAAGGAGCTCGCAGTGTCACAGGAAACTTTGGTTTGCCCTTGTGATGTCACAAGGCACGAACAGCTACTGACCGTAGAGAATTACAGCACCCTCAGGCGCCTTTTGCGGGTCACGGCCTGGATTCTACGTTTTCTGCAAAATGCCCAGCGGCGAGGGCCATCAGTAAGCGGTCCCCTCACAGCAACTGAGATAATAAAGGCCGAACGCTACTGGATGCGGCACGTACAGCTGGAGTTATTCAGCACTGAAGTACGCGCACTGTGAGTCGGTCAGACCGTTCCTTCTACATCAGCGGTGCTTCGACTTTCACCCTTCATGGATGACGAAGGTCTGCTCCGCGTAGGAGGCCGATTACACCAATTGAATTGCAGCATCGACGTCAAGCACCCGATTCTGCTACCTGCGCGGCACAAGTTTACGTATCTCGTTGTTTTGGCGGCCCATCACCACACTCTTCACGGTGGAGTCGAAGCCACGCTCACGGAGACACGAGAACGGTTCTGGATTGTGAAGGGACGCCAAACCGTCAAAAGGGTGCTGGCCCAATGTCTGATGTGCAGACGCCGGAGGCTGACTGCCCAAACTGCACCGTTTGCTCCATTGCCAAGCGACAGAATCACGGCAGCACACCCGTTCTCTGTGGTAGGCCTGGATTTCTGTGGACCACTCTACGTGCGTGGGAAAGCTCCTCCGCCAACGCTCCGCCAATGCAGTGGAAGCTGGGACGAGTGACAATGCTGCACCACGGCGTCGACGGCGTCGCTAGAGCGTGCTCGGTGCGGACAGCAACGGGTCACGTGATAAATCGTCCAGTGCAAAACTTTACCTGTTAGAATCAGCCGCCTAATCATCTTGGGCCCGCGGGAGGATGTAGAAAAGAAGGACGAAGCGGGCGTGAGCACGCGCCACGATCATCATCGGTAGTTGTTCGATGACAGCGAATAAAGAAACACGTATCGCTCCGTCTAGGGCTCTGGGCCGTGACTCGCGGTAGCTTCCGCGACAGACACTGTGCTCAGGGGCCTTAAATGGAAGACTTGTCTATGCTACCTGGACGATATTGTTATTTTTTCTTCAAGCTTTGCTTAGCACTTGAGACGGCTGCATGAGGTCCTCTGGTGCCTCGCCAGTGCGGGCCTTCAGCTAAATACTAAGAAATGCCATTTCGCCACCCGAAGCAGCAAAGTCTTAGGCCACGTCGCGAGCAACGAGGGTATCCGACCTGACCCAGAGAAGGTGGCTCCTGTCGTCGAGTTCCCACGTCCTCAGCAACAAAAGGCTCTGCGTAGCTTTCTTGGCCTGGCGTCTTACTTCCACCGTTTTGTACGTGATTTTGCAACAGTTGCTTCATCGCTCAACAAGCTCATCCACTCCGGAACTTCCTTTCAGTGGTCGGACGACTGCGAAGAAGCTTTTCAGCAGCCGAAGGCCGCGCTCACTTCAGAGCCTATACTGTGCCATTTTCATACATCGAGGCCTGTCATTCTTCATACTGACGCTAGTGGCCATGGGATCGGTGCGGTTCTCTTGCAATTGGATCAACAGCGTCGGCAGTGGGTTATTTCATACGCCAGTCGCTCCCTCCGATCCGCTGAGAACTATAGTATAACTGAGCAGGAGTGTCACGCCGTGGTTTGGGCCGTCCAGAAGTACCCTACCTCTACAGCAGGCACTTCACGGTCGTGACAGACCACCATGCGCTATGCTGGTTGCGAGATTCTCAAGAATTTAGCAGGACGCCTCGGACGCTGGATACTTCAACTTCAGGAATATGACCTCACTGTCACATACCGATTAGGGAAGAACCATCTCGATGCCGATGCTCTTTCCGTTGCCCACTGCAGCCGCCTGACACTATTTCAACATCAGTGCCACCAGACAAGGTGCTCCCTCTCGCACCTATCAGCTGCACATCGTTTGACCTGTCACGCCTCCGAGAACTTCAAAGACCAGACCTCTACTGCCGTACTATAATCGAACGGCTTACCGGCTCAACGCAGCCTCCTAACAGTCGGTCCCGTCGAAAACTTCAGAGTTTCCGACTTTTAAATAGTGTGCCGCATCGTATCAACCATCACGTATTTGGCCACAAATGGCATCCCGTTGCCCCGCGCACCATCCAGCCGTAGATTTGGAAGCCCTTCACGACGATGCCACAGCGGGTCACCTGGGCTTCGACAAAACATATGATCACGTCCGCGGTCGTTTCTTTTGGCCTGGCCTTTATAACTACGTGGCCCTCTACGTCGCTTCCTGCACTTCGTGTCAGCAGCGCAAATGGTCCACACCACCACCTGCCGCACTGTTGCTGCCACTTCCTTGTCCTTCTACGCGATTCGAAACCGTTGGCATAGACTTTTACGGACCGTTGCCCAGCACAGTTTCTGATACCGCTGGATTGTAACCGCCTGGACCATTTAATAGATTATGCGGAGACTGCGCCAATTCGCTCTGGATGTGCTTCACAGTTCGCAGATTTCTTCTTGCGTTCTATACTACTGCGTCATGGTGCCCCTCGTGTGCTTTTAAGGGATCGGGGCAGGACATTTGTATCGGCTATTGTTCATAAAACTACATTAATTCTACTAGAAAACACTGTTCATAAAAGTACATCCGCCAATCATCCACAGACAAACGGGTTGACTGAACGATTTCATCGAACTCTCTCTGATATGATTTCAATGTATATACAGCCTAATCATACCAACTGGGACGCAATTTTCCCGTTCGTTACGTTCGCATACAACACTGCAGTCAACGAACGACCGGCTATTCTCAATTTTTCCTCGTCTACAGCCGCGACCCACCATTCATGCTCGACCCTTCATTTTTATCGGCTTCTGTATCCGCATCAAGCCCGCTCTCTGAGTAGTTCGTCTCCCGCCTCAACCACTGCCGACGAGCTGCCCGTCTGAAAACGGAAACCAGCCAACAGGATCGAAAGGATCGCTACGACGCCCCTCACCGTGCTGTTCGGTTTCGGCCGGGCGACGAGGTGCTACTTTGGACTCCCACGCGTAGGCCAGGATTATGTGAGAAATTTTTGCGCCGCTTCATGGGTCCCTACCCAGTTCTTGAAGAAACCTCCCCAGTGAACTATCGTGTCACCCCTAATTGCACCCCTCTGGACCGCCGCTACCGTGGCACGGAAGTCGTGCACGTATCACGCCTCAAGCCGTTCGTGCGCTGCGCTTCCCCAATACTTGCGGCCGGGCGGCCGGGCGGCCGCGTCGTCCGGAGGAGGAAATTGATCTGAGTAGTTAGTCGTGCGCCACCCCTTTGGGACGATGACCGCTACTACAGTTACCCAGTGCCAATATCTTATACCTCATCTTCCTCTGATAGTCATCCTCACCATCTTCCATCTCGGGGCTCGTGTCCTTTCCCTTCGCCGTCAGATGAGTGTGTGTTCCGCGAGGGCTGCTACGCCTAATAAACGTCCTGTAGCGGCTGTCCTTCAAGGCCCTTACAATAGAATGACTACTGAAGGATGCGGGGTGAACGTGGATGGGAGTGCGTCGTTGAAGTGATGGCGGCAGAGGTTTTTCGTACTGGGACGTCTGAACTCTTTCTTCAGGCAATAAAGAAAAAGGCCGAGGGGGGCAGCGGTGAAATACGAACGGAAAGAAAAAGACAGCGAGAGGAAATGAGGCGGCGGGAGAGAAATAGCGCTATTACAAAACGTCTCGCGTGCGCCCCAGTTTAGCTCATTTATGGGCGACCAACGCGAGGAGCCCGGAGCAGATGCGTTCGCCCGGGTTAATAGCGCAGCCAAACGAGATGCCTGATGTGCGCGCACATCAATGGCGGGAGCGAGTGCAGCCTGGGAGAATTCATGGACGCAGACACCTGGATAACATATGAGAGACATCAAAAGCAGGAAGAGAAATGAAGTGAATCTGGGAGAGCTGAATAAGTTGGCCGAAGAGAGAGGGCGGAAATGATGAGGAGGTCTGCCTAGGGTTGACGAGAAGGTTGACACTTCTCTATTTGGGATTCCTTTCGCTCACGCGGAGTTAGCTTTCTCTAACCTTTCATGGAGCACGGATGTCAAAAACAAGTCCGAGCTCTCTGTGCGTTCATACTTCTTTTGCAATAGTAATTTTTCTCTTTGACTTCCAATATTTTAGTTAATGACTTGGAATTTTTAAAAGGGAAGTTTTAAATACCTACAAAAAGGCACGCAAAGGAGCAGTTTCGTAGTTCGGGGAATATGTTGCCTGGAGGGTGTTGAATAGAGTGTCGCGAAAAGAGTAGGCTCCTTGATAAGAAGAGATCACGTTGCGCTTCATTTGCGTAAGTTGAACGCGGTTAGACCAAGTTTGTCTAGCGATAGCTCGGTTTTCGTGACGAGAGCGCGCACTGAATGCACACACAACTGCACGGCCAGACAAAACACAGACGCTGCTTGGCACAGTCGGCGCTGTAGGCGCGAACGCGCAGTGATCATGAATGGAGCTCGAGCTTCCATGTATCATTTTCTAAGGACATGTGCCCTCACCCTTCCCGCTATCCTCCTTCCACACCACTCCCCTTGGAGCGAACGAGTGATTAGAGGCTTCCACTGAGCGAAAACACGAGAAGGCGGCTTGGCCTTGGCTCGAGTGCGAAGGTCAAATAGACGCTACCAGGCATTGAGAGTATAAGGTGTTTTCTGAGTTTGTACCTGGGGTAAAAGAGCTTTCGCTCTAACTAGAACAAGAAAAAATTACTAATACATGCACACATAAATCACCATATCACTTAGCACTGTGGGAGAATAAACTATTGTAAATTGCCGTTGCCCTCGGTCCATCGGCTCGTAAACTATTGAGCCAGGAGACGGACGTGTGAAAGAAAGGAGTCTGAAGCCGCCGTACAGAAACAAAATCTCTATTTACATCAGACTGAATTGCTTAATACTACAAACATGGCATCCGAACGATGCTCGTCTTCCTTCTCTTTCTTTCTGTCGAACTCTGCATCGTCCTCTTCTTTAGTTTCATTATTGCCCCAATTTCCCGCGCAAAAAATGTAACAACCTCCGGGCCCCTCACAAAAAACTGAAGGTAGCCAATCTCCAACACAGCAAATCACAGGTCATCCGAACGTTGGTCCGTCAGGGGATAGACTGTACAGGTCTTGACCCCAAAGCACAATACCTCCGTTCCTGTCGATACCGCTAAGTAAGTCAGATGTCCTGGCTGCCAGTAGGGCTCGTCTTTTGGGCACACACCGGGAGTACCGCTGTCGTCGACGTATCCAGGATGACATTCGCAGCTTATCTTCGACGGTATTAAATTCTCATGGTAATTCTTTATTGGCCTGAAAAGAATTCTGAGGCGCCTTACGCTCCTCCCTTGAGCTTACTGATTTGGCAATCCTATTCTTCATGTCTGATGCATTATTGCTCCCCCCAAATCGCCCACTGGGAACTGTTTCCGTACACTTGCGACGTCCATTATGGGTAATGGCAGTCTCGGGATCTTTGTGGAACCTTTGGCCGTGCCCTACAAATGTCCCATCTTTCCTTTTTACTTCCGCACAACAATCACTTGTGTTTCCACCCTCAGGACATTTGCTATATGGGACTTGTGAAGATGTTACCAGGCTTGACGAGACGACTATGTTGCTTCCGGTCAGCTCCGAGTACTCTTCAGGTGAAGTTGAAGGCAAGGCATCATCAGTTTGCATGTCTAGTGTGGCAAAAGAATGTGACATAGTCCCCCCTTTTGGTTGTGACAGAAAATGGGATGGGAGAGAATTTTCTGGTGAGTGAACTCCTTCAGCAGCGTCCTGAACATCGGGGTGTTCGTAGCACCCCCTAGTCACTGCAAACAATTCCTTAAAGTTTGTCGATGCATTCAATGTCTTCATGACTTTGCAATGATCCCTGGTGTGCCTTTTTCTTTTAACTGGTAGTACAATCGGCTCAATATGTCAATTATCTGGTCTTTATACTCAATATTGGCTGTGAATTCCTCATTCAGGCAGTCGTTGTCGATAACCTGTTCAATTGCATCATTTAAATGCTTTAGCACAACTTCAACTCTTCGTATGTCCCGCAGAAAATTCTTCAACGTATCATACATATCTGTGGTTCTGACGGTCAAGCTTAATGTTGCTCTTGCATCGCTGCACAATCTCCGAGCGATTCCCCTTTCTCTGTCGCTGTGTGCCTTTAGCTTTTCAAGCGGCATACTAGGCCGAGTGAAACTTCTTTCGTGCTGTTGATTTAGCGTGTCTTTCGTTGCGCGATTAGTTTCCGTCTTCTCCTCACCGTGTACGCAGTAGCTCCCAGGTCCCATCGAGGGCGATCGTTGGAGGTGAGGATGCTCTGTCGCCGCTCTCTTGTCTGTCCATCGCGTCGGTCGGATTTGGAGAGCACCACCGTGGCTCCGCCAATTGGAACAGTCCTTTATCCGCATAGTTGGATTCCTTCTTCTAAAAGGCCGAAGGTGGGATGACTTCGAGTCATGAGAACGTTACTGAGATCTGGTCCACCTTGTGGACACCGTAGCCGCCGCTTTCAGTTTGGTTGGTACCCGTTCCGCCAGCTTGGTGGCCCTGACTTCTTCCTTCCCGGGTTTCCAGGCACTATGAGATGTGGAAGAAAGGAGTCTGAAGCCACCGTACCGAAAGAAAATCTCTATTTACATCAGACCAAATTGCTTTAGCCTACAAACATGGCGTCCGATCGTTGCTCGTCTTCGTTCTCTTTCTTTCTGTCGACCTGTGCATCGTCCTCTTCTTTAGTTTCATTATTGCCCCCCCCCCCCCCCCCCCCGCGCAAAAAATGCAACAGGACGCATGACATGCGAGTGACCGGGAGGTCCGGTGTGGCTCGTCGGCCTACTTCGAAGGGGGAAGAATGGGGTCGTGCTTGATCTTTACGTGAGAACTTTAAAGTTTGAGCATGGGAATGTATAAAAGCTTGTTCTCAGGCACTAATGAACATAGCCCATTTTCCCGTTGGAGAGGCAATGTTACATGGAAGCAATCATTTTGGTTTTTCTTGTAAGTACCATAGCAGAGACGAGACTCCCTTTGTGATAGTGCTCATATAGTTCCCTTGTTTTGGGTATGAGCATATGCGAGCGGAAACAGAAGTTCATGGTTGAAAACGAACCATTATCGCTGTTCATGAATTAAATGAGCCGGCAGGCTCACCGATATGCAACTGACATGTTGTTTGTTACTGCCGCTCCCTAATCGATCAGCACTCTTGCTAGGCGCCAGCAATTAAAGGACGCCGTTGCCGTATTCCCATGTCTTCAAATTCTGGCATCCGCATAGCCAGACAGCGCGTAGTGAAATTTTCCAAATACAGCCGGCCCGACTACGGTGGCTGAAGCGGAAGGAACCGCCTGGCACAACCAGGGCTGCGTGAACGCGCAGTCCTTCGCGTTCATGGGATGCGAGCATGCTTGCCGATGCGCAACTGACGCTGCTGTTGTTATTTCTCACAATTACTTTCTTTAAATTTGAACAGAAATAATAGCGCTGCAGACTCCTCCTATGATAGCATGGGCTGCTGCTTCGAATCGCTAGTGCTTGTGGCGTTGTCTAAAAGGCACTTTCGCCTTTTGACAAACAGGTTACTATATTTCTTTCTGCAGTTCTTCCTCGCGCGGGACATAGAACTCAATTTTGGTCCAGATGAAATGCATTTACTGATACCGTTACAAGCTGCCGACAATGAAGAAGTTGCACCCCATTGGAAGTAGCTTCGGAAAGCCAAATGAACAACCTCGGTACCACGCAAGACCAGATTCAGGTCATTAGTAAATTAGCATGGTAGAAGGAAAATATAATAAAAATCTTCTGCGAGGAGTTGAGGAGTTACAGGAAAAGCCATCGAGCTGGCAGGCGTAATTGTTTTTGGTGGAGAAGACGACACTGGCCACTGGGAAAGATGGGATCGGTCATTACAATAATTCAGGAGGTATGTAAAGGAAGTTTTGTAGTTCCATTGAAACCATCAGGGCGCACTTTACCCGTCGAGCCACTGGATGCGCTAAGCGCCCAAATGTTGCAAGTGTTTCGGCTTATAAACAATGTTCTACTGCACGCTAAGACATATGCCACATCATGTGGGGCCTAGTTGACGCCTTCCGGGTTCGTGTAAACGGGCATGCCCTCCAAACGTGTTGCAGTCCCTTTACGGGCCAGAATGGTGGTCATGTGGATCGCTTCCTTGCAGAATTTGATGATCTGTGAAAGGGTTCCGCATTTCTTCAAGTGCATGGTGGGAGCTCGTGAGAATGGAAATACGTAAGGTGGCGGGATTGTAATAGCATAGCCCAAGTAATCAACGGCACTGAGGATGTCCTGGAGTTGCACTTCCTGCGGGGACAATGAAGATAGTTACGAGTAAGGGAGCCGTCGAGTTCCAGTCGAGCTGAACAGCGCCAGGCCATGGAGATGCACATGGGAGGGAGGAAGGCTTCCTCTTCCCGGAAAAAGTCCACTTCATTTTGAAATGTCGTTGCGAGGACGCATTGAAGTACTTTTTCTCGTAGCAATATGACTGAAACGGGAGATACCGGCGCGTTGGTTGGCAACTGTAACAAGCGGCTGTGATCAAGGGCGAGGAGGCTGTGTGGCACACGGGATAGGAAAAAGCGTAAGTGCGTTGTAACGAGAGAGTGCAGACCCCTGCGAGCCTAAAGGCCAACTTCAACGAAATTTTCGGCTCTTAAATGCATTATTCTCCGGTAGTACTACCTTAAAAGTCTACCTGCAAAATTTGGACGCCGATATACGCGCCGCTCAATCGTAAACGAACATCAAAAACGGTCTTTTAAAACCGAAACTGAAAAAGAAGGGCTGCTTCTCCCACGGCGGCGGATTCTCCCGCGGCTGCCTGTGAGAAGACGGCGCGCATTCGATGTATTTCAGGTCGTCCGTTTCTTCAAACATTTAAAATGTGCGGCAAAAGAGGTTGGGAAGTTAGTGAAACTACTATTGCTTCGCTGTGAGCTGCTGAGACGCGCCTATAGTCGGCCGGTAAAACGAAAACACAGGCGTCGCGAGGCGTCGTCGCGAAGATGGGTGCTCGGAAATAGTACACAAAAGGAGTGTTCAGCGCTATATGGGAGCCGGCACAGCCAATATGCCCTTTTCTGATCAAACCATCCTGTGTTGGTGAGAGAAAAAAAAAAGAAGCTACCGTGGGATAAAAGCGTCGAAACATGCCGGCTGGCGTGTAAGAATTCAGTTTCAGCGCAAGTTATCAAAATTCAAATACAGAATTTTATTTCTGTTTACATGGGAGGTCTTGTTCCTGTTAGCAGGGTGCCCGCGCCGAATCTTGAGATAATGATGCCACGCAGCGACGAAGAACCACCGTGTATTCGCTGGCGTCAGTGACCTTTCCCGAGACTCAATGCTGCCAAATGTACCCCCCTTTTATGTTTTTTTTTTCTATCTGGTAAGACACATGTTGCCAACAGCCGCTAGTATTTGTTTTTGGACGATGTTGTTTGAACTGAATGGATTCCGCATGTGCAGTGCGCAGTGTGCTGTACATCTTCGCGCTCTGACTGGGGTGATAACAGTGGGGCTCTTCAATTTAGAGTCCCGGACTCACGGCGGACTCCGCGAAAAGCAGTCCGGCATTTGATTTTCCCATGTATCCCTATAGATTCGGGGAATCCTCGGATTGCCCGCCGACAATCCGCGGTGAGTCCGAGACTAAATCGAAAAGCCGCAGTGACAACAGCCTAGCGCCTCGCGTCGGTCGTACTCGCGCCACTCGCGTTCTCGGAGTCGACCGGCCGCGATCGTGCAGTGTGCCAGCTATCTGCCGTACTCGTTCACGCCCCGACCAGCCGCGACAACAGCGTATCGTCTCGCGTCGGCCGTTCTGCGTATAGGGACCAGGCGGCCGTTGTATGGCACCACCGTCGCTACAGCGAACAGCGCCGGCCGTGGCAAACCGCTTGTCAGTGGAATGCAGGTGGCGGTCAGCGCAGCGTAGTTGTGCATGGCTTTCAGCCGTTCTGCTGTAGTGTGGCTTGGTAAGCGTAGATAGCCACAAGGGTTTTTTTTTAGACCGGTAAATCTTGAGCGTGGAAATGACCTTTACGAGGCATGACATGTGTCTGATTTACGCCACAATACTCAGTAATTACAAATAGCAGACGACGCTTAATGCGCCAAGCTGGAAGTCAGACTGGAAGTGCAAGACAGTTCCTTCATGCAAATTTTTCATGCTTGCGTGCAGTTTGGCGTATCGAGAAATATATCGAAGCTAAATTTTGCTACAATGCCGGTGTGTAAAGCCGATCCAGGAATGCTGCGACGCTGGCCTTGTCATGACAAGTTGACGACGAAACGGCATTGTGCACAAGCGAAAGACAAATTTGTGGCCTGCATTCTGAGATTTACCTCAAAACAGAAATTGCGAAGGATGACGCTAACAAAACTACGGTATACAAGTGTTTAATTTCACAGAAATACACTTACTACAGTCATCGGGAATCGTTTACAGAATAAATACCACATGATAGTAGAACGCTATTGCTTCTCGTAGAAAAGCGCTGCTTTACAAAGGATTGCAATGGTTACTAAACACTTTGTTAATGATTTTTCAAAAAACAATTCCAGCGGGGCTGAAGGACGACAGACAGGAGGGTGTCAAAAAAACCTGCCCTTAGTTTCACAACTAAATGCTGCGGTCGTTTTAGAAGCTGCCACCTACGCTTGCAAAATCACGCACTCCGCCGTCTAACGGCGATGATGGTTTATCGCAAAGTTCTCTCGTGTGGGTTTCCTTCGTTGCTTTCAAGATTTAAACTTTGACTAGTCCAGCTCTGAATTCGACCAGCAAACAGCTTGTTTTTTTTTATCGCAGCGCCCTTGACTTTGCTCATTTCTCATTCGATTTCGCACGCAGAACACTTCGCCTTCAACTATCCTAAATGCTTCCAGCGTGTCGGAAATGCGTCTGTGAAGAGGGACTCCGGCTGATGCAGTCCCATTTGAGGCAACTAGCCGCGCGTTTTTGGTTTCATCACAAGGCATTCCACGATTTTTTTAGGTGCTTGGGAAAGAGTACTTAAGCATTAAAAAAACACCGGCTGACGTTAACGCTGCCACATTTTTTAACTATCGGTACCAGCGTTTATTCTACGCAGGTGGTAAAACGGGACGGGGAGAAGGGATGGTGGATGGTTTGTAGCTTGCGCTGTTGAGTTGGTGAATAACTTTGGCTCTTGATAAAATGACCACCGCAAATGTGGGATTTCCACTTCGGCTTTCAGGCTCTCATGGTGTCACAGTGTCGCTCACCAAAACCGAAGGCACAAAGCTCACCGTTACAGAGAGTGTAAACTGCCACGATGTTTCCACGGCCACACGTTAATCGATATCTTACGTAAGTGCCTTTCTCTTCAAAACACACATATCGAGGTATCCCAGCGTTAAGGCTGGCATGGAAACCGGAGTCATTGAAACCAGTAAAGCTAATTTAAAGTAGTAGAAATGAATACTAATAATAAGAGTTTTCTTTCTACTCAGATCGCGCGGAGCCAGGCGCAGAGCACTGCAAAAAGCGCTCATGTCAATGTAGCCCATTCCCAAAACGCCAAATAAGTGTAGTAGCCGTTAGCGCGTTTAAGGAGAAATGAATACTAATAATAGTAGTTTTATTCGTACTCAAAACGGGTGGAGCCAAGAGTAGACCTCTGCAATAAGCGCTCATTTTATTATAGCCCATACGCAAATATAGAAGCGTCCGACAAGTTTAGGTAGCCGTTATTGCATCTAAGAACCCAACACATCTGTCTAGACTTCGTTTCACCGCACATATCCGCTCACAATACCGCCAAGACATTCAAAACACAGAAGCACACGCGCCAAAAACAACGGGAGGCTACGTAGTACAATGCGCCGGCTCATTCCACTAACCAGGGAAGTGCCGCGTAGTGGCGCCACCCGTCCAGCTGCCCGGTCCCTATTGTGCATGCACGTAGAGACGCCCGGCCGCGAGCCCGGCCGCAGGCCCTGCTCGTCGAGTCGACCTAGGGCCTGCTGCCGCCGTGGCGACCACGAAATCGGCCGTTGTGCAACTGCCGTATACTCGCTCGCCGACGGTGTATTGCCCCGCGTGGACCTGCCCCGGCAGTCTTACAATTACCTCTATCAGTCTCGGCACCCCAGAGGTTCTTTATCTTAACGCATTACAGAAACACGTGAAAGCAATCATTCTTGCAAGAGGCGAGAATTACGCTGCTCACTCCGTGAGGCCACACGTAAAAAGGCTACTGAGGAGAAGCGACGACCGCACAGGAGTTCTGACTGGCTTGTCACATCTGGAAGTTCGCCGCAGTGGCGGCCAGTTGTGGCGACACTCCGCTAGATGCTGCGTCGGCTGAAGTTGTGTGTTTTCGAACGGTTTTAATAATAAAAAACTGCGCGTTTGTGGAGTTTAAAACTAGGTCACAAGAGACTTCAGTGGTGCATACCACATGCAGAAGCAAAATTTGGGCCAGGTAAATTTTCGTTGCAGCTGGCCATTAATTCCCGCCGGTGCTTATGTTGTATATAGAGTTTCGGAAGGCGTCCTTCGACTGGGGGGACCGGGGGTGCCTGCTCAATGGCATCTATGCGAGGATGTTTAGGAAGTCCACTAATACTGCGAAGCATGACCCGACAAAGGACTGTTAAGGGCTACTTGTAGGCCGAAGAGAGTTAAGGGCTGGGGCGCCATAAGGGAAATAACGGCCTCTGCTACTGCCCGATGGCTACTGCCTGACGGCCACTCCGGCGATTGGAGAGACATGGCGATTGGGGAGCACCACGAAATTTGGGGATAGGAAAACGATTAGGCGCAGCACTGGCTTCCAGTTCCTTCAAAGCTGCGTGTTCACTGCTATTGTGGCTATAGCCGGGGAAACGCCGGGTAGGCGAGTAGCCACAATATGAGAAAATTGGGGTGTCGTCGATGAAGATAGCATGTGCACGTTGGTGGGTGGTTGACGCCGCCCGTGGACTAAGAGAAATTTTGTCTTCGCGGGAGTTAGTTTAAGTCCAAACAATTATGTAGCCGTATGTTCAGTGCATTCGTAGTCGATGGCCCCAGCGCATATAGTGATATCATCCGTGTATATAGCATACGACCCCAGTGAACCATTCCAGGCGGTCGCGGGCGATGGGTGCAACGGCTAAAAGGAAGAGAACGGGTGGAAGGATAGAACCCTGTGGGACGCCTATATTCAAGTAATAGATATTGCGGCGGCGTCGAAAAAAAAAATGTGGCCCAGTAGTTATAATTCACACTCCAGAAGCTAATGGACCTCGGTTAGATTACCGAAACTTGAGAATAGGCTGATGTATTTTCCAGAGGAGTTTTTACTGACCTATTTGCGCCGTCAAAGGTAATACCCTTGACGGCGCAAGATTCAGCGTACGCTATAGCGTACGCTGAACCGTTTTGCCGCAAAGCCAACTTCACCCACGTGCTCTAATGACGAGGACGACGATGATGATGATGCCCTGAAAGTGTTTGCACGTACCCACTCGAGGGGTTGGACTGGCATAAAGTGTTCATTATGCACCTGCTGGGCCATAGATATATTGTTGAAGCTGCCGTTCACCGCTCGCACAGGCGCGAATGCACAAGTGTCGCGCTGTATCCCGCCAAAATGCGAGCCAATAAGCGTCGTCGCTCGCACACGTCACATCACTTGTGGGGCCACTCACCCTCGTCAGGAAGTTCATCTTCTAGCGCGGCATGGGTGGGTCGCGCACGGTTCGCTCCGTGGAAGAGCGGGCAGCCATTGCAGAACGCAAACGTTCCCGATAATCGCAGAAGAATGTTCTACAAGAACGTATACCAGACATTTGCGTTCGGGTAAATTTCAGCGAAATTAAAGGGCTCGTTTTGGTCCATAGATGGTTTTGCGTTTCCATTTCGATTCGACGCGGAAATTTGGGCTAGAGTTGGTGATACGACTTCGACATGATAACAAGCGCGCTAGAAGGGGACAGAAGAAGAGACAGTGAGTTGATGTCTAGCGCTCGTCCCGTGTCACTGTCTCTTCTTTTGTCCCCGTCTAGTGAGCTTTTTACCATGCCGAATTCATTTCGATCATTGCAGTTTGATTTTGGTAAAAAAAAATTTTAAGGTCGTTTTACGGTCATTGCGTTTAGATGAGGTCGTTTTCATTTTCACTGAGGTCAAGCTTCGCGTGCACCCCCGTTTCCGGTGGTAAGGCGTTAGTTTTTTGTTGTTGTTGCTAAGCAAACCTGCGCTGGGCCTCGGATTCCCAGTCATACCAGCGGCACACACACGGCGATGCATTCAGCGATGGGCCCACGGCAAGAGACACACGCAGGAAAAAAAATGACTGATATTAACTGCTGATAACTGTCGCTATAAAGCAACTGATGCCATGTCTGGCTAATGTTCGACGGCGATACGCGCTAAAGGCGGCCGAGCACCATAATATCACACGAAGGCAGCCGCCAGCGAACAAATGTAATACTTCTGGAAACAAAACTGAGTTTTGAAGCCTGTGTGACCACAAGGAAAGTGCTTGAGTCTAGTTAAAGATAGAATTTTTTTAACCATGACAACTTCTCTCAATTTTATTTTAACCATCGCTGCCGTTCGTCAAAAAAACAACGTGCAATCCCATCTCGACACACGTTTCTCGTTCTTCACCTTGATATATCTCGTATTCCCTCATATTTTCACTAGACACCATATCCCTGCTACATGCGTATCTTTTCTGCTTCGACGTAAAGTCATAAATCATTGAAGGTGTCTATACATACAATTATAGCATTGGACTGCCGAAAAGCAGCAAACAAGCAGCTGTTCCTTTAGTTTGAGTTTTCTCTCTCTCTTTCTCTCTCTCTGTCTACCTTCGTTCTTGAAGCTGTGGCCCGCACAGCCTCCCAAAAAGTGGCTTGGCTCGCCCATTCTGAAGTCGTTCGGCCTCATTCAGAGGATAACAAAAGCCTTTAATTGTGCGTGCTTAATCATATCAACTCTCGCAATATCTGACGGTTGGTCTAGAGCACAGGCGCTTTTGCCCGGGCGAGGCAGGCTGTGGCCAGTTGTGGAATTATATTCGCCAGTCGCACTGAAGCAAGCCTCGCTCCTTAGCAGATCAACAGAGATTAAAAAAATATATACCACACCTATTTCCGTTATCGTCCTCCTGTCATCACCAGTGAAGCCAGTGCCGCGCAGCGCACTGAAGCAGCCGTAATGCTTCGTAATTAATTACGGACCTTAAAATCGAAAAGGGACCGAAAAAAAGGCAGGCACGAGTCGCGAATGCCCCGTCATTAGCAGTCTTAAAGAAAAGCAACGTGGGCATCCGTAGGCAGAGAAGATTAACAAGTAATTATTTGGAGGCTCTCATAACTCCGTCTAGGATACAAGGGTACATGTTTGGCTGACTGATTCTTGAAGCCTGGGGAGTCGGGCAGAAAGGCTCAGCAGTGGCCAGAGACGCGGGATGCAAACGACACAGACGGAATACTTTTTTGTAACGTATAGAAGCATTTCGTTTACACTACACTTCACGTCCCATCAGTAAGTAGGCCGCGTACAAATTAGGCACCCGTTACCTGCAATGCTAATCGCACTTCAAACCCTCTGAATTTGATTATTTTGTTTGTAGCCGATTGCTAATCTGTGGGCTGTTTTGTCGATACGCCCTCTCCCCTATTGCCTGCAGGGGTTTTGGGAGTCAGATATAATTTGCATTCGTGCGTCCTGTGGACCTGAAGTAATAGCTAAAGCGATTGCCGCTTCTGCTTCAAGGGATGAGGTTGTCCGCATGCTGGCAGTTATGGTATGTTGCTGCATTACATTATGCGCACAGATGGCGGTTATGCCACCGTATGGTGATTTCCCTAATATTCTTTCGATATTGTAGCATCTATCTAATCTTCTGCCGTGGTGGAGTGTATAGGGTTGTGAGGCCACGTGTTAAGCATGTGGTCCTGTAA
The DNA here is from genome assembly GCF_048455015.1 of Haemaphysalis longicornis. Taxonomy (NCBI): domain Eukaryota; kingdom Metazoa; phylum Arthropoda; class Arachnida; order Ixodida; family Ixodidae; genus Haemaphysalis; species Haemaphysalis longicornis. Next base: position 11,234,754 of record NW_027526203.1, on the reverse strand, counting down.
CCCGGGGAGGATTATCGACGAAAGTGACGCCATGGCGTGAGAACGATAAAAACATATATTCTGATGCGGACAAACAAACACTCGAAAAATAGACTAGGGATCTAAACGGCAACAAAGTGCAGCACACGCGCAACGCGAAGGGAAAAAACTGAAGTCCGATTATGAGTTCAAAATGGGGAAAAGAAACGACACGCTCACGTCACGGTCCGCTCTATGTTGTGACAGGGTGACGTCGATGAACCGTGTTGGAGCCCTCTCGGTGGAGCGTGTTGAGAACTGTCCGTGGACCCTGTGGGTGGACCGAAAACGTGGCGGGACACTTTCTCTGTGGTGCCGGTTGTGACGGGAGAGCTGCGGTGGCTGCCGCTTGGAACACTCCACCCGCGTGCTCGTTCCTGGTCGGTTTTGGCCTCGGCCCCGATCACTGGCCCGGAACGCCGCCCGGGAACAGGCCAACGGGATCAGGCACCCGGGTGACAACGGTGGGTCCTCCGAGACAGCTCCTGGGGCGGTTCTCGGTGCTTGGCGTAAGCACGCCCTTGGTTCGATCCGGAACCCGTCTCCCGAGCGCAGTCTTTGCCCCCGTTCCTGCAGCGCTGTCTGGCCGCTAGCTCCACCCGCACATTCCCCTCTCGTTGGTTGGTTGGTTGGTTGGTGCCAAAAGAATTGCTCATACCCACTCAGGGTGATTGGCCAGGAAATGGGCGCTAACTGAGAGAAAAGGAAAAACTGGACTTTGGATTAAAAGAAATAAAGTGAATGCACAAAGTACTCGGTTATGAAAAAGGTGTGTATAAACGGGAATAAAAAAGATAATAACTAGACAGCCAGAAAATGAGGTGCGGCAGCAGATAGGACACACCAGCTATAAAATCAACACTAATGTGCTCTTCGCCGCGCTTTCCGGTGGATTTTCTTCTTTCTCCTCTCCACTTGCTTTTTCCCTGCCTTCTTCGAAGCTCGGGGATGTCAGTCATCAGAAGGGTTCATGTTTTTAGGTATAGGTGCTACTTTCAGGGCCTTGGATATGCAATCAGGAATCTCTTTGGTGGTTGTTAGAATGTTGTCATGTATTCGGTTATCCAATCGCTTTACGGTTTCCCTGCCCGTGTGGCTTATTTTTATGCTTTCAATCTTACTGATTATATGTACCTCGAGTATTTCTTCGAGGTACATATTGCTGATTCCGAGTTCATTTAATTTCTGTGTCGACGTCCACAGGGGTAATCCTAGCGCCGGTTTGATTGCCTTTCTAAGTGCTTTGTTGAGTGTTTTGAGATTACTATCTGTTAAACATAATAATGGGTGTTGAGTGTACTACTCATTGAATTATGAGAGCATTGACAATGTTGAGATTGTCCCCTTCTTTCATCCCGTCCCTTCTGTTAGTTACTAGGTTGATCATTCGTAGTGTTTGTTCCATCTGATTCATTATATGGTGTAAGGCTGTTGGGTAGCCACTGTGCTGCTGTAGTCTCAGGCCCACATTTTTAGTGTCGTTGATGTTGGTATAGGTTTCCCGTCTACGTTGATTGTCATCGGAGTGGGTGGCACGTATTTTTTTACACGGGGTTCTTTTCAGGATTCGGAGTAACTCTGATTTTTCTACCGAGCATTGCAGTCCACCCTGGCAGGCGTAGTTTTGCATGGCCATTGCGGCTGTTTGTGGGGATTATTCCTTTTCTGCGTCTGACCCTGTGGTTGTGCATATCATCGGTGTATATTGCATATCGAATATTAGGGGTGTTGTTAAGGGTTTCCGGATTGGAGATATGACCGAGCCCTGTGGTGTGCCTTTGTTCGGTGCTTTGTGTGTGCCTGTGCGTATTTCCCCAATTGTTATTGTGGCCGTCCGGTACTCTAAGAAGGCACGCACATAGTTAAATATTTGAAATCATATGAGCCCCTGGAAATGAAACTCTAGAGGGCAATCAGCAGGCTCACGCCTGGGCTCCGGCCTTCCTTCCTCGAGCTGACAGCCGTCAAGGAGGTTTTTCAGCCCCCGTTATGCCCATATATTCTGAAATTATAAGCTACTACAAAGCAACCCGAATTAAATTCCCACCTACTCATCCCAAGTTGCAAATACACAATCAACCAGCCCTCCGCTCAATCGGGTGACCACCTTCCTCCACCTCTCCCGACTACACAAACTTTATCCAACCCAATATCCCAAGTTATACCTAAAGTGCAACCAATTAGCCACCGTCTACCATACGGCAGCAGGGTGCGACCTAAGTCACAAACACCCCCTCACAGGGAAGCAGTGGAGTGAGGCACTGTCTCGGGCCGAACAATCGCCAGAGCAGCCACCGCGCGCCCTGGAGACGGGCACTGGACTAGGGGCTCCCACCACGTCTCAATACCCAAAAAGCATAATAAAGCTTTCTCTCTCTCTCTTTCTATGAAGCATGTCGAAAAATCCCCGTATTTTTAGTACTTTAGATGCCCATTAAACCTTTCGGCCGTGGTTGTGTCAATTGACACAATGACATAAAAGTTGCTCTAGCGCATAAAGAAGGAAACCAAAACTGCTAGTTTTCTCGGGAATTGTTCTTCAATGATGCCAATAGCGATAGCCATCACCGCTGTTGCGTTTCAACGCAGCAAGAAGATGCAAAGAAGAAAAAGCTACGTTGAAGACAACATTCCCATATAGGCGATAAAAAACGGGGGTTGTAGTTTTATTCCCAAGCTTGTAAATTTATAAATACGTGCGCTACCGAGCTCATTATTTGTTTGTTTGCTCATGTGGTCACAACGTTTAGGAAAACATGCAGAAAAGCTGTTTCTTCTCAATATAAATATTTTAATTGCCAGATGTTCTAATTAATTTCCTCATTAATAAATCAGCTAATACATGCACTGCCAGCGCTATTTATTGTTTGTGGGCTAATGGGGGCCTAAAATTTAATAAAACACACAGAAAACATCGCTTTCCTTGGAATAAAAAAATCACGGCTGAAAAGGTAAAGCACTGTTTTATTTTTTTTTACTTTCTTCGAGCTGACACAGTGCTTATATTTGTTATATTTCCTTCATTAGTCAAAAAAACTTGAAAATGTTTCAGTGCCCAAGCATTTAACCGGACTCTAAATGAATTTGTAAACATTGCGGGATTACTAGCCCAAACTGTAGTCTACCTCTAGGCCATGTTTCGTCCACTCTCGCTGCACTTACGCAACTTTATTCGGTAGAGAAATAAATTCGAAAATGCTGTCCTCCTCTCTGCATCATCCTTACCGATTTTCTATTACGCTTTGTATGACGTGAAAACGAAATGGTTTGCCTTGACTGCGCTACTGCACGGCTCGCCGACCCTCCACAGAATCAGCAGCCCGCCGGAGGGTCGTCGCAGTTCGTTCGCACACTTCAAATAAAACCACGACACGCTTGTGCCTAAAACAATGGGCCTTTAATTTGTTAGTTTGTATGCTGTATCAAACTCTAAGTTCAAGTCGCTACACACAAGTGCCCATGCGGCTCTTCTCTTACTGCTACGCTAGTAGAAATTCTAAGGGCACTTTAAGGCGAAAGAAAAGCCAGCGAAGTTAACATAGGTACTAAGAAGTTAAAATCAGGCGAAACATTTATTGTAAAGCGTAAAACCAAAGCGCGGGAAGAACTTTTTGCGCTGCGTGAACTAGCACAATGGTCAGCAGCACGAACACACGTCTGCGAATGCTTTTCCGCCCAATGAAGACAGTCGCTAGAGGCGAGATATTTGTGGAACTTTGGGGGATGCTTTGCTGGTTGGCATGATAAAACCAAATAAAAATGTAAACTGGCTATAGATTATTGTGACGTGACGCCCCAGATCGGGGGATAGCGTCATGGTGCCAACTATAGGTGGGTCCACACAGAATTGAGGGGAAAAGAGGCAACACGGGTTTGGGTTAAGAAACGATTTAATTAACAAGGAAATTCGGCTGGTGCCGACGCGCTCACCCGGTGACATGCTGTCTCTTGTAGGAGCGGGCCAGGTAGGCGACTGATGCTGGATCTCAGGAATGGGGCCTCTCGCCCTGGGACCGGTGTGCACGGGGTGCGCTTGCTCTGTTGTCCCGGGAAGGTCAGAACATTCGTTTCAGGGGGCGGTGGTGTCCACCGGGAACTCGGATGTCTCCTACGGCGGCTCTCCCACGGCGGCGGGTGACGAGAGTGGACGAGGCCCCAGGGACCTGCGGTTATAGTGAACTAGAATGCTATAGTGCGGTCCTTCTTGTGCCCTCCGCCGGTGCGTGGAGAGAAGGCAGCGCTGGGTGCTGGTTCGGGAACTGGCCGCCGGCCGTTCGTTGCGCGCTCTGTACGCATGCGCGACGCCTCCACCGGGCGTCGTGGGGTCAGCATGGGGACCTCTCCCGAGGACGGCCATTGCTCGAACGCGCGGTGGGGCACGCGTCGGCTTTCCGGGATTCAGTGCACGCCTTCGGCTGCCGGTATCAATGTCCGAACCGCCCCCAGCAGCGCTGCCTTGTGCCGAGTGGTCTGGAGCGTTAGGTTTGCTGTTTTACAATTCGCAAGTTCGAATACCCGATATCTCACGTTTTTAAATGCAGAGCATTTCAGTAACTCACGATGTCACCCGCGTTCGCGTCCGTAGTCCGCATCGCTCCCCCTACACTATACGCCTCGAGCGCGGCCTGTAGGGGCGCCACTGAAATCCTCCTAGCGGCCTGTTTCAAAAGCAGGCGCGGGAGTCCCCGGCCCGCTCTCCCCTGTCGCCGTTGCTTTTGGGGCTCGTTCAAGACAGCGATTTACCGTTTGTCCGCGTTCGAAATGCCGAATAACGTGGAGCAGGCACTCTGTTTGCAAGCGTGGTGTGTTCACGAGAGTATAAACGTTTATGACGCGATCTTTGTGAGATCTATATGAGCGCCGGGCGTGTGTCACAGGCCGGCGTCTCGAAGCCAGCATTTGCATGCAGCTGGTTGCAATTCCGCTGCCCTGAAATTTAGTGGGAATGTCTCCGTAAGCAGTGGTTCCTCCAATGGTCATGTTGCGGTCATACACACTATGATGTAAATCGACTTTGTGCACTTACAGAATCCAGCGGAGCACTCATACCTGACAGCACGCAAGTTGCGCCTGCCAATATCACATATCAGATCGTGATCAGTACCATGAACAAGCCAATGCGGCATAAATTCCACAAATATTGTACCAAAGAAGTACGATGGATAATGCAAAATTACACTCCAGAGTCAGCCCACGACGACAAATTTAATGCTGTGTCGTCCTGTCCCGAGGTGAGCGCTCGCAAAGATTCATCTGTTACATTTATCCTCCACGGGAAGCGCGAAGATGGGCTTATAGAGTAATCCGCGTCCGTGACCAAACTCTCCTTCGAAACATCGTCATATGACACAGGGAGACTGCAGAATCTAGCATAAACCGAAATCAGTTCTTATCAGATACGACACTATTCCAACGAGCCTGTGTGTACGAGATTTCGGCCCACGTTAAGGATCTCCAGGTGGTCAAAATTAATCCGGAGCCGTGCGCTACGGCGTGCCTCATCGTCTCCGTTGCGTCGGCGCGTTTAAACCCTGCAATCAATCAATCAACTCTTCCAACGACACCTCGTATCGCTTGTGAACTGCCTACCCTGTATTCTTCAAAAAATGCGTCCGCCGAGTGATCAGCCGTTCGTTGAAGGCGAAAAACAAACGAAGAGTGAACACGCAGCTTGTGTGTTGGATTACTAAAGCGTTCATTTGTTGATTTCGCTCCGCATTTGTAAACAAGGATAGTTGAGCGTCCTCCTCCTCACCCCCCCCCCCCCCACCATGTCTAGCGAAATAGTGCATTTCGCACCTAAATGGTCTGGTGAATACTACCTTGCTCAAATAAACGTCTTTAGCATTTTAGACGCTGCACTCGTTTTTTTTTGTTTTTTTTTTTTCATTCCCGTACGACTATTCTTTTTATTCCTGACTTGCAGACCATTCATTTTCCCGTGGTTTCATTAACATATACCTTGGTTCTTACAATAAGGCATGAGTGGGCACATATCGGACAATGCACAGCCTTTGAGTGTACTTAACATTTTTGCGTGGCTTATATTCCCATAAAAGGCACAAGTTTTTGTCAGCTATTGGGTTATCACATCCCCGAAATATATTTTTCTACGACGTACATATTCGAAGCAAAGCCGCATTTGTTGTCTGCGCTGCAAAACGAAACAACCTCTTACAGTGCCAATAGCAGGTCTAAACGAGGCGACAATAAATAGAATTCACTTGTGCTGACGTGTTCGAAGGTGACCTCGGTGATATGCTGCTGCCGTCGCCGATGCTCGCAAGAGCTCGGCCAAGAAGCGCGCAGAACCGCCTCCCCGGGTAGCTCTTGTTGGCTTTAGAACACTTTAGAATAAGTACGTCTGTGGAAGATATATTAAACAGAGTCGCAGTCGTAGAACGCAATGCTGTTCTAAGAAAGAGCGAAGTCCATACCATTTTAGCTGGACATAATGTTCCTAGCTGTTTGGATCGTGATGTCGCGAGTCTGAAAACACAGGTTGAGGATACTAATAACAGATTGCGTATGAATAATTTGATTATATATGGACTGTCAGATTCTTTTAATGAAAGCTGGGCACAATCAGAGGTTAAAGCACTTTGTTTCTTTGATAAGCAGCTCGGTGAACCTATTGCGCCTGACCGTATCGAACGGGCACATCGTCTTGGAATTTTCCGGGAAAATAAAAATCGACCGATAATCGTAAAATTTAGCAGTTACAAAGATAGAGAGCGTATGCTTTCTCGTGGATACAAACTGAAAAACACAAATTTCGCATTGCGCGAAGACCTTACCCCTGCTGCAAGGTTAGCACAATCCAAGCTTTTACAGTTCGCCCGCAGTTCTGGTTCGTCCTATAAACTAAGACACAATAAGCTTATTGTGAACGAAAAATCCTTCATCTATGATAATAATTTGGATCTCGTGGTTGAACCAAAAAGATAGCAGAAGTGGAAACGGGCGCCTGCTCGGAACGATTCACGCCGCGCACGCTCAGTGTCACAAACGTCCGACCTCGTCATTCTGAACGTAAATTGCCGAAGCATTAAAAATAAAATCGACGAATTTGCAATGCTTGTTGCAACAGCTAGTCCTCACATTATCATTGGCACAGAGTCTTGGCTTCATAGTTCCATCCGTGATTCAGAAGTTTTCCCGCCTGGCTTTGAAGTATACCGCAGTGATAGGGACACGAAGGGAGGGGGCGTTTTTGTGCTCGTTGACTCCAGCCTGCAATCCAGTCCACTGACAGTATCGTTCACACACGCGGAATCGATATGGTGTAATATTCATCTAAAAAATAATGGTCAGGTAATAACAATTGGTTCCTTTTATCGTCCTCCTACATGCACCAACCCGGATGTTTTTCGGTCCTTATCGGACTTCCTGTCTACTCTAAAAAACGATTACATACTAGGAGGCGATTTCAATATGCCGCAAGTGCTATGGTTAAATCAGAAATCGGTCTTAACAGATTCGTCTGCACTTTCGTTAAGCTTTCACGAACTGGTTCTGGCCAATGACCTTTTCCAGTTTGTAAACGAACCCACTAGAAAAGGGAAAGAGCAAGCTTCTGTTTTAGATTTACTATTTGCAAACAGACAATCACTTATCAAAGATGTTAATATCATCCCAGGCATCAGCGACCATGACGGCGTTCATGCCCATCTGTCCCCGCTTAACTGCAAAAGAGTGCATACCAATCCGAGAAAGGTATTTTTCTATAACAGAGGTGATTACGCAGCTTTATCGGAAGAACTTCAGTCTTTCCTTCCAGAATTTAATGAAATGAGCAACTCACTTACTTGCAATTCATTATGGGACACACTGAAAATTAAATTGGAACACTTAGTAGAAAAATATGTCCCTAGTAAAGTTATCTCCCGCAAAAAACGGGCTGATAAGCCATGGATTACTCGAGATACTTTGCTGCTAATAAAGAAAAAACGTCGTCTCCTGAACGCGTACAGGAAAAGTAAAAACCTAAGCATTTTAGATGCCATTAGGAAGCTTGGCAACGATATAAAGAGTCGTAACAAAGACTCCAAGGAGAAGTATTTTTGTTCTCTTGGAACGAAGCTTAAAGAAAACCCCAAGGAAATGTGGAAATTTGTTAAATCCCAGGGCAAGGAACCTACAGGGGTACCCAGCCTCCAAGTTAATGGTGAAATACTTACGGACGACTCTGAAAAAGCTACTTGCCTTAATCATTATTTCAAATCAGTCTTTGCACCCCCCTATTCAGGAAACCTCCCTCCTGTGCCTGAAACGATAGACCAACCTATGGGCCCCATAACTATCACTTATAATGGTGTCCTCAATCTGCTTAAAAATGTTAAAGTTAGTTCAGCTGGTGGACCGGATGGCATACCGAATTATGTTTTGCATGCTTGTTCTGAAATCATTGCCCACTTTCTGGTTACCTTGTTCACCATAACGCTCGCTACCGGTGAACTGCCTTGTGACTGGAAAACCGCTAATGTGGTCCCCATTCACAAAAGCGGCTCCAAAAGCAACCCTGAAAATTATAGGCCCATTTCTCTTACAAGCGTGTGCGGAAAAATTTTTGAGCACATAATTTATAGTGCAGTAATTAAACATTTAGAAAGCAATAATTATTTTACAAATTATCAACATGGTTTCCGGGCTGGCTTTTCCTGTACGACTCAATTGGTTGAATTTAGTCATGACATTTTCTCCTCATTTGACCAAAACGAACAAATAGATTGTGTATTTTTAGATTTTAAGAAGGCCTTCGATTGTGTTCCTCACGCCTTGCTTTTACACAAACTATCTTTTCTTGGCTTAGACTGCAATGTAATGCAATGGATAAGGGTTTATTTGGAAAATCGCACGCAGCGCGTTGTTTTGCATGGGTGCCAATCTGATGCAGTGAGTGTCTCTTCCGGTGTTCCGCAGGGGTCTGTCCTGGGGCCTCTGCTTTTTCTTGTTTTTATCAACGACATTGTAGCTGATCTTAACTGCAAAGTGCGTCTGTATGCTGACGACTGTGTTATTTATCACCGTATAACTAGTTTGCATGATACATGCCATCTTCAAAACGATCTACATTCAATTCAGCGCTGGTGTAAAAAATGGAAAATGACGTTGAATGCAATGAAATGTCATCACATTACTTTTTCGCGCAGTCGTAAACCCATTTTGTCGAAATATGTTCTTGACGATGTGCCCCTTAACACAGTTACAGATTTTAAGTACCTAGGCATTTACTTTTCATCCAACCTCTCCTGGAAAAGACAGGTTGAACATGTTTGTTCTTCTGCCTCCCGAACGCTTAACTTTCTTCGGCGCAATTTCAGGGCTGCCCCTCCTAAACTGAAAGAACTTCTTTATTTCACCCGCGTAAGGTCCATCATGGAGTATGCGTGCGCCGCTTGGGACCCGCAACTTGCGTACTTATGCGAAATGTTAGAACGTGTACAGAACCGTGCCGCCCGTTTTGCCACGGGTGATTACAATTTCCGATCCAGTGTTACATTACTTAAAAACCAGCTTAACTGGGAACCCCTAAAAGAACGCAGGCAGCATGTCAAACTTAATTTGCTTTATCGTATCTATTTTAAAAAAACTGGCATTGATCCTGACATCTTTCTGTTTACCCCACATTTCGTATCTAGACGGCGTGACCATAGTTGGAAAATTCGTGAAATACCTTGCCGCACAAATGTTTTCAAAGATTCGTTCTTTCCTCACACCATTAGTTTGTGGAATAAGTTGCCCAGTGCTATAGTTGATTGTACCACTGACGCGCTTTTTAGTAAGTATCTGTTAGACTTGTAGTTCTGTTTTTATTTTTGTATTTGTGACGATGTTCAGCGATGTGTTGTAGCCTGACTGCCACATGTATTGACCACATGTTCAATTTCCCCCTGCTATAATGCCATCTTGGCGCTGCAGGAAATCAAATAAATAAAATAAATACCAAGACGCAGCTGTTTTTTTTAAGTGCCCTAAATGCGCAGTTAGCTTACAGACGTCACCATAACAAGTTGTTTAGTGCGCGGAAAGGCAAAGAGAAGCGAAAGAGAACCAAAACACTGAATGACCACCTATCACGCAGCGCTAATCCCGCAAACGCCGCGGGGAAGCGGCGGCAGGCGGCGCAGCGATCGCGAATCTCGAGGCGTATATAAAGAAATAATACTTACCGGCGCCAGGTTTCGATCCCACGACTCTGCGGGCGGAACGCAAGGTGCACGTCGCTCTAACCACTGCGCCACAAAGCCGACACTGAGTAGAAGGTCACGAACGCGCATTATATCCTTGACTCATTCAGCCGTCGGCCACAGGTGCGCCCTCTCCCCCGCGTCCTCCTCGCCTTCTCTGCGCTCGCAACACCCTCTCTCGCCGCGTTCGGTTCGCGCGCAAGAACAGGTGGGGGGCGCTCGCATCGCGCTCTCTCGCCGCGGTCGGTTCGCGCTTAAACCACATATGTCGTTCGTGCGCTCTCCGGTCGCTAACATCTCTGGCGTGATCGTGACGTCAACATCACGCGTTCGTGTGGTGGCGCGATTTCGGCGCTATAACACTCTCTCGCGAGGGGCATTGGATTGGATTCGATTGGATTGGCTTGGATTGGCTTGGCTTGGATTGGTTTAGATTTGGATTGGATTAAAGTGGATTGTGTTGGATTGTGTTGCGTCATAGCCGCTCCACGTTGCGTCATAGCCGCGGCAGGGGGTTCACGGCACGTTTCACGTTTCACCATCGACTTCAACGACAATGTCTACGCTGGAAGACAACAATTACAACAACAACAACAACCAATACGTAATCCATACGACTTGCAGGCGCGCACCCCGCGGAAATGCTCTGCATTTGATCGTGCCCCTCGCGAGGGGGATGTTTGCATAATGCGCCGACGCGGGCGACGACTGGATGGGAAACTTTTTTGCTCCTTGCCCGTACCCCGCCGCGCCAACGTACCTCATCCGCGCCTCCCCACCGTACTGTACGACGAAAAACTTGGCTCTCGCGCGTCTTCTCTCTTGGTTGTGCTTCGGGTGCCGGTCCTCGGGATGGGGCTTACCCGCACATTCTCGCGCTCACTCTCGTCGAAATCTGGAGGTGTCTTCCTGTGACCCAGTAGCAGTAGCCCAGGGTCTCGAGGTGGGCGGTTGAATTAAACAGTCAAACAGGTCTGTCACAGAAAACGGTTGAAGCGTACAGGTTAGTTGAAGTCGTTCGATGTCGCAGTAGCACTGAGTCGAGGGAGGCACACCACAGGAAAAATTAAACTTGCCCGGTTTGGAGGCGTTTCCTTCGTGAATGAGCATCTTTAAAAGTGAAGCTGCACTCAGAAGAAAGAAGAAACATAAGGACGAAGAAGGCCACAGAGCTCAGAAGTTGGAGCCACTTGTATTTTAAAGAGAGAGGTCTACCTGGCAGCGGCACCAACTAGAGAAGTCTCGTCATTATTAGCGTGGCATGTGACAGCAGGAGCATACGATATCTGGCACGCGCTTGTGTTCATTGACGGCGCCACCGATTCTCGCTTGTGATTATATGTTCTTTCTTCCTTCAAGTGCGTCAGTTTCTAATTTACAGTTTTGTATAGCGGGTGCATTTACCCTTCTTGGGGCCGATTGCTGGCCAATCCCCCACGTGGGTGCGTACCAGGGTACATGGAACATCACGATACGCACGTTTATGTGCGCATGGCATTTTTCAGTGTTTTTTAGGTTGATTTATTTGAGTTCGGGCAATGTTTTCTATACTAAATTACCCATTCTTGCGCTCCAACGTTCTTTGGTTCACGAGCGAGTTCACAGAACGCCTGCAGACTTACACTGACACGCTGGAGAGTTTTCGTTGGCGTGGTGTTACCATTTGCACCGACAGCTTGAGGGCACGGTCTCGAATCGGCCAACCCTTCGCTTGGCGCGAACACACCTCTTACGATACAGGCACGAGTGAGGCAAGCTCCACATTGGAGAAAGGGGGAGGGCATCGCATGTGAGCGTCTCCGCGGTGACGCGGAGGGCGTTCGTCCACTGCGTACGCCTCGGCTAGTGATTGTTAGGATTCCAAGCCCCGCTGGTAGGCAATTTGCAGCCGACATTTGCAGCTGGCGCATTTTGCAGCCGACAACATGGCAGAAGCGCGGTATGCCAATTACTGAAATACCGATGTTGCCCAGCCAACCATAACGTCGGATACCAAGCATACTCTTTCACAGAATTGAAACCGAGGCTGTTTTGAATTGTAATCTTGGACATCGTCCAATCACGTATCACCTTATACAGACGTCACTGCTTTAGTTGGTGGGGCGGCCGCAGCCCGCTCATGGTAGTTTTTCTTTCAGGATTTATAAAATAAATACCGCCTTACCGACCGGACAAATGATGAAAAGTGTGTTTATTTAATTAGTATACGAGGCGCAAGAAAAAACAGAAGCTTGACGAATTCACTTAATAGTCTCTTAAGAAGCTTGACTGCTAGTGGCTATAACGTGGACAACATACATTTTATTCTCATTGCTTTTCGGGTTTGGAAATTCTTGAAATTAGCTGTTGCAAGGAAATAAAAAGAAACTGTTTAATTCTACATGAACTAAGCTTTGTTGTATAATTATTATATACTAAGCTTTGTTGTATAAACCACAATATCTACGCGGCTGACGGCGCTGGCATGACGACGCAATTTATATATAAGGCGGAAGGTCATCATCGCGTAATATGAGTGAAATTTTTTCGTACTGAAATCAAGCCCAGAATATTTCCCAATGTCTCTGCCAATGTTGTTTCGAGTAATAAGTTGCTCTCAAAGAAGGGAATATAAAGCTCCGGCCTTTCAGCTTCCAATCGGAACCAGGGCTCAAGAACGTATTCACTGCATGTAAACCAACCTCTACGGAGCCCGTAGAGGTGGTCCGGAGACGGGAAGGACGAACAATTCCCCACGGGCCCACGACAGGCCAAAATCCCCTTATTCCCTGCTAGAAGGCTTCCACCGGTCGACGCGTTTGTCGTACCACAAGCTAGCATACGTGGGAGCCCTACAAAGGCATAGACAGCTCGTGGTGCAACGTGTGCGTGTGTACCGCCGCGTAGGCCGGATACTGTTTTCTCCCGCTCCGCGCCGTGCTCTCTGAATTGTGTATTTTAGCCTCGGCCCCGCGTGTTGACCCGCTCGGCATCGATATTTGGCATCGCACCCTTGGTAGGCAAATTCCTCGCTACGGGCGCCTCCGACCAACCCTCTTGATGCTTCGAACCGCGATTGTGCTGTTCGCTCACCCTGGGCGCGGCATCGGGTTTCCCCCGTTTCGCTCCCACTTGGCACGCCGAGTATTTGTTGGTTCCCGGAGAGCTTTCGTAGTTCATGCCTCGGTGCGCTCCTAGCCGATGTCCTCCTGTTCCCTCCGGGGTCTCATCCCATATCCGCCGTTGTATACGGCCGTGCGGCATCCTATCGTTTCAATTATCTTCCTTCTGTTTGCTCTTTGTTACACGAATTGATATGCGATAACTTTTCTGTGTCGTGGAGATTCTTGTTCGTTTTCGGTTGATGGCTTCGAGTGCCGAACGAGTGGCTTGGTATTTATTACGTTACGATCCATTTAAATTCAGATGCAAGAAAGGGGTTTCACATTAATGCAGCTGCTCTCGTGAATCTTAAGCATTTGTACGTGGGAATAAGTACGGTTTGCATATTTTTCACAATCTATACGCTGGTCACTAATAATTTCTCGCCAAAGCAACTTTCGGCGCACCTGCACCGGCATCATCTGTCCAATCACTTCCAACTTACTCAATTTTTAAAAGTCTGTTACACACCATGTCTCCCTCAAATTAAGTCTGTTTGTCTGTTTGCTCCTGTTCGCTTAACGAAAGCCAGCCGTAGCTCACAGTCACAGGTTTTTTGTCAAGCAAAGCCAAAAGTGATTATCATAAATGCTGGAGCAGAGAGGCCGGGAAATAAAAAGTCTTGACGTTAGGTTTTGTAGTTCATTTTACTGAGGTTATGCATTTCAGCGGAACTTAACGAGCAGTAGTTTTAAAGCTTGCCCATGCGCCTGGCGGCAAAAAAAGCGAGAGAGAGAGCCGTCATTGTGAACAAAAAAAAAATTCCAGGAAATCCCTGCGATGGTTGCTCGCGGAATGCGGAGCAATTATTTTTCAATCGCGTAAAGGTACTCATTATGGTGGAGGAAGATGCCAGACACGGTTTGTGGAGTAAATTCAGTTCCTCAGCACATATGTGAACCACAACCAAACGACGGCTAATCTCATCCCATGGACAGTCACAGAAATGCGTTGGGCGTAATTTTTGTTCAGTGCTACTATCCCTGCGAGTTGTAACCAGCTGCAAAAAAAAGACGCCATTAAGGTGACACCAAAAAAGTGGCGCCAGAAAACCGATGCCTAAAAATCGCTTGCAAAGCACCACTCTGGATTCACTATATACACACGAGTATGAAGTCCTGTTGAACCCAAAAAACACATAGACAAGCCTTGTGTCCTGCCGCTTCGACAAAGTTTGGGGCGCTCAGAAGCGTAGTGCCTGTTTGGGGCCAGTAGCGCAAAGGAAGCTTTCTGGCATTCCATGTGCAGTGTCTCGCTTGCATGCTGAACTTGGGGGGTCGCAGTAGTTCTTGCTTCATGGTGCATTCCCCAGAGCGCTCAGCTGCGCCGCTTTTGGTGAGCGGTTGGTGGATCGGCTGCCCGTGGCCGCAGCGGAAGCAGGCAAACCGTGAAGCCAAATCCACGCAGTGTTCGCCCTCCCCCGTTCACACGGGCCCTTCATGGCGGCAGAGCAGAGCAACCCCTCCGTATAGCTTCTGGGCTTGTACGTGGAACGTGCGACCGCCTGCAGCCACACGTAGGTCTGTAAGCGTGAATGGCTGCGCAGCACACGATGAGGAAAAGCTCACAATCAGTCCCTGCCAAGACATCCCATTGAACTCCTCTGGCCAATCGGAGGAGTCTTGCAACAGCTATTACGCTTCGATGCCTATTTGCCCATCTTCCCCTTCCATCACAGCACCGCACCTTTCTTGAGCAGCGTGGTTGTCTTAACCGGGATGCCCGAAGCATGGGCCACTGCCAGCTCTTCCCTCTTGCCGGCGCTGCTGGGACACCAGGGAGTCGCAGGGCACTGCGCTCTGCTCGGACAAAAACCCCAGCTGCAGCTAAAAGATTTGTGCCCACCAACTGGGCCGGAGTGGGTGAGGCTGCGTGCTGCAGGCGGCAGGGCTTGATCCCCGCCACCTGCAGGAGTGGCGTCGCCATTTCCAATCCCTGCTGTTGGTTCACGGCGCCCTGCTTGAACGCCAGGTTTTGATGCTCCAAGTTGCGTGGACGACAGTCATGCCTGCTGCAACAAGGTGCAGTGTGGGGTACCCTGCTTGCTGAGCAGGCGCGGGATCTCGGTGTGCCTCTAAGCCACCAGGGGGCCGGACCCAAGGTCCACACGTTACGCGGAGTCCCCGCCTCCTCGTACAACTGCAACACAGGCACCCTGAACTGGACAGACGCCGCTGCGAGCGCAGCAATTTTTCTATTAAAGCTGCCTGGGGTGCTTAGATAAACCAGGGCCATTTCCTCGCCCAGTTATCACTCAGTCTCTGGCGTACTCCACCACTTTTCTACAGGACATTAGCGGAATCTGTGGCAACACATTAGTTTCCCTTTCCCTTCTTTAAGAGGCCGAGGTACATTTCCACCACACAAGTTTCCCTTCCGGTTTTTGTCATGTACGTGTGTACGCGTGCGCGGACACTTTTTCCACCTATACATCACCGCACCTGATAAAGAAGGCAATGGCTTGATCCGAGATGTTTAGAGGATTGAACTTGGCACTACATACTCAACACTCACTACCTTGACCAACAAAATACGGAGCACTACCCACAATTCTTCATTTGGCTTTCCCTAAGCCTTACCATGCAGCAAGCAACGCTAATACTCTAGTGTCAATAATGCCCATCCTAAATTCACACGAAGCCAAACCACCCTTTGCAACCGCTACGCCTTCGGAATTCCCTAAAATCGATACAAGCGATCGCAAAAGAATCAATGTTCGCAGACCGCAATGCCAAATGTCACAACTTTTATCGCCGGAGTTCAAATACCTTTGGCGGTGGCCCGCAAGGCGACATAGAGCTCATCAATGGCGCTTGACAGTTACTCTTTATGTTTCGAAAGATGCTTCCACTGCATACATAGAGGTCCTAGATCAAACTCGCTACAAAGTAGTAAAGAGCGCTACCCTCCTTCGCATTCCTCAAAGGGGGCAGAAAGACCCGTTCACTCCCATCTCCTCCTCCGAAGCAGAAAAAAAAGCGAACGCAATATACGTTAGTTGAGGTGTCTGCATGCGGCCTTGCTGATACAATCCAAAATACTACCGACTCTTCCTTTGGATTTTGAGACGCCGACAACAGCCACTGTTTTCTCAAGCACGACGCATGATGTATTAAATGCAGAGCATTTCAGTAACTCACGATGTCACCCGCGTTGGCGTCCGTAGTCCGCATCGCTCCCCCTACACTATAGAAAAAAATAATACTTTCCGGCGCCAGGTTTCGATTCCACGACTCTGCGGGCGGAACGCAAAGTACATGGTGCTTTGCCCACTATGCCACGAAGCCGACACAGAACGGAAGGTTACGAACGCGCCTTATATCCTTGACTCATTCAACCGTCGGCCACAGGTTCGCCCTCTCCCCCGCGTCCTCCTCCCCTTCTCTCCGCTCGCAACACCCTCTCTCGCCGCGTTCGGTTCGGGCGCAGAACAGGTGGGGACGTGCGCAACACCCTCTCTCGCCGCGGTCGGTTCGCGCTTAAACCACATATGTTGTTCGCGCCCGCTCCGGTAGCTAACATCTGTGGCGTGATCGTGACGTCAACATCACGCGTTCGTGTGGTGGCGCGATTTCGGCGCTATTCGCCCCGAGCGCGAACACAGTCGGCCCCTGGCGGCGGCGGGACGAACCGCTCCTAGTGTGGATGGCGCTCTCGCGTCGTCTGCTTTTTCACGTTGCGTGCGGCGCAAGACGCGTGCTGCACACGACAAAACAACCAATATGTGTGCTCGTTTGGCAGTAAGCAATGACATAGTTACCTCTGCTTGCGCATTTCCTTTAGAAACGCAATAATCAGCGGCCGTTGCGGGTTAATGCGCTGGTTTAATTCCACGAAACATCTTCGCCCTGGTCACCGCTTGAGTGTGAAACGTGTTATAAACATTGATTCCATACATTGCACTTTTCTTATTGTTGAGTGCAGTCGTCTGCCGTTTCGGGAACGTCGAAGGGTGCTTTTTGAAGGTGGCGTGGTGATTATTTAAAGGATAAAAGTTTAGTACGCGAAATGGGTAAGAAGCGACAAGACGTGTGCATACGCGTGCAAATTCCACACCCTTGTAAAATTGCGCTGTGTCCTTATAGAAAGAAGAACCAAACGAAAACATTTACACTGCACACGACCCGTGCGCTATCGCCCATACATTACCGGACACGTATTTTACACCCGCAAGCGCCTGTGTAATCGTGTTCTTCCCGTACCTTTTCTAAAATAAATACCATTTTTTAGCAGTCGTTGCTGAGAAGGAAGAATAAACATTTTTTCAACTGTATCGAGTTGCTAATTTTACGTATTATTTAGAATATGTTTCTATGGATGCGCAAGAGTATTTAGGGGGGATTTTCCGGTAAAATTAAGCAGTTGTGAGTTTGCGTCTGTCATGTGGCATTTCGTATGTCATTTTCATATATATCATTTTCAAATCCGACATGAATCACCTTGTCCAGAAACGTGTCTCACTCAGCATAACCAAATGCCTAATATGGTCACGTCTTAACCTCTTAAGGTGGACCTAAGTTTAAAGAAACAGGAGAAAACGCGTAATATAATGCACGTTGTTGCCCACATGTGTGAGGGGTGTCTGCTATGACTCGCTGTTTTTTTTTTTTTTAATTTTCCCCCACAATGCTTGCTTTCAATACAATTTTGAAAAAGGGGAGCCACAATTCCTGGACAATCCCGGACCGAAGGGGGGTTAGTCAGTTTTGAAAATACGTACTGCTTTTTCACCGCTACAGAACACGACGCCTAGTGTAGTTTCGATTGTAAGTAATACTGATAACCATAGTTTGGCTTTTCGCGTTACATGCGTTCTCTTCTCACTGCTCTCTCCCCCCCCCCCCCCTCCCGAAAGAAAAAAAAACTAAATGCACAGAATTTCATTTTTAACCCATCCTCAAGAATTAAATGCCAAGACAAATGCGATATTCAGTTTGCAAAACAAAGTAGTTACCGGGAACCCGTTGTTCTGATTCGCAACGAGAAATAATTAAAAAGGAAATGTTTTACTAGATCTGCAATAGCGCAACTTCATTTATTGCCATCTTTAGGGTTCGTAAGTTACCTTATACGCAAGAATGCAAACACATCTCGCTGTTGCAGGCACCTGTTAGATTTTAAAAGGAACGCAAATGGTCAACAGAGCAGCCGTAACAGAAAACTTGCAATGTGCTCACTGTGAGGCCCTAGAAGCTTGGTTTGCACACTGTAAACCTGCTTGTCACTTTGCGAAAACCTAGCTAAACATGAATTGTTGATTGTACTGCGCGCATTGACAATTCAATTCGCAAGTTCACTTGCGACGAAAGCCGTAAATAAGTGATCCGAAACCGTTATTCATCAAACCTTCCTTCAGAGTCGTTAAAATTTCATTTAAAAGACCCATTAGAGCGGTTACATTTATATCTCTGCGCTGATCAAAATTCAGTAATTTTATGTTGACTTTTGAACACACAAATAATATCGTAAGCTCTTAGAAAGAATTTCGGGGCAGTTAAGCAGTGTTACCATTTCAGGGCATCCCGCAAATGCAAGAATGCGTCATATGCTAACAGTGAAAGCGATTGAGATTGCCGTTGTAAACTGAATTGCAGAGATCTAGGCTTCCTGATTTGTTTCTATTTATGCTTTTATTGAAGGCTCAAAGCCATAGCCTGGAAATATCGAGCTTGCTACGAGCCACAGCGTACAAGTTCATTGTCACAATTACGGCCATTCTGAGATTCCCGATGAGTCGTCGCTTTTTTTGGCGTAGTAATGAAAACTGACTGCCGCTTCCATGCTATACATTGAACGTTGAGGAACCGAACTACAGCATACCACTCTTGTTTGCGCCTTTCGTGCGCACATACGGCGGGAAAAAGGCACGAAGCGCGCCCACAGTGTGCATTCTTACGGGCCGCTCAGCGGAGCATCCACACTAGCAGCGCGACGCTGTCGCCACCTACATGTCGAGCTCGCGGCGAATAACACTCTCTCGCGAGGGGCATTGGATTGGGTTCGATTGGATTGGCTTGGATTGGCTTGGCTTGGCTTGGATTTGATTGAATGGGATTGGATTGGTTTGGATTTGGATTGGATTAAAGTGAATTGTGTTGGATTGTGTTGCGTCATTGCCGCGCCACGTTGCGTCATAGCCGCGGCAGAGGGTTCACGGCACGTTTCACGTTTCACCATCGACTTCATCGACAATGTCTACGCTGGAAGACAACAATTACAAGAACAACAACCAATACGTAATCCATACGACTTGCAGGCGCGCCCCCCGCGGAAATGCTCTGCATTTGATCGTGCCCCTCGCGAGGGGGATGTTTCTTTTAGCTTTAATATTGTAATTTCGTGACTTGATATAATTTTACGTTCGAGACTTGTGCTTGCGCCGCCGTTCGTGGAAACGAACGCTAAACCCTGGCGGAGCATTGCCAAGTGAAACCCAATTTCTGTAGCAGATGGTAAAAATTAACGTTAATTTGGATTCCTTCAACCAGATTTTGTTATTTTAACATTCATGTGAACAACCCTAATACATTAAATGTTACTAAAAGCGCTTTCCTTTCACCTCACCCAACGGTGCAAGACGCTGTTGCTTTTAGTCTATTTTTGTATACTTCAGCCTTGGTGGCCCTTGTATGGCTGCGATATTACTTGTCCGATCGGTTGCATCAGATGAAATTCATGATTTGAATGCGAAACAAAGTTCCGCCTACTAGCGTATAACAATGCCGTCTAGCGTTGCTCAATGACTTCAACCAACGAGGTATGCTATTTTCATCTCTGAGCTCCGTACCTATCGCAACGAAATCAATGGTACCCATGTTGCGATGCCGACCGTACACAATTTTTCGATTGGGAAAACCAACGATTATAGAGTCTTGTTTAAACGATTAAAGAGCAAGCTCCAAAATACACTCATACGTCGTTTGCAGCACAAAAAAACGAAAACATGATAAAAAAGTTACACCATCTCCCCGAAGGGAACCATGTGGTGATGCAAAGCGTGTTGCATACGGGTCCGCTTGGCGACGTTGGCGTGCCGAAGAGGCTTCGCTTTCTCGCAGTGTTGGATCCGCTGCTCGACGCTGGCGTTTCGAAGCGGCTTCACTTCCTCGAAGTTTGGCATCCGCTGCTAGACGTCCACGTTTCGAAGCGGCGTCGCGTTGCCGAACGCCATCTGGATCCGCTGCTCGGCGTCGACGTTTGCATTCTGCATCTCGAGCTCTCTCCTCTGCGCAGCCTTGTCTTCAGAGGTGCTCGCGGTTCTGGCGCTGGTTGAAGGTGTGCCAGCCATTTGGCGTCCATTCAGTTCATCGGACAAGCAGCAACTGAGGGAGCGGCGCGCGGAGAGGAGGAGAGGAGGAGCAGCGCGCGCGCTATTGCACAGCAGGTAGGGAGATGGGGAGAGGAGGAGAGCAGCGTTTGCACAGCTGGTGGGGAGAGGGGGAGAGGTGTGGACGTACGCCGACGGACATAGCCCCGAGCAGAGATGCTGTGCATCTAAAACTTACTCCAAAGCCCAAAAAGCTGTGGCAGATAGGTGCAGCTTGACACGATCTTTCACAACGCTTAAAAAGGGCGCCTCGAGTAAGTAGGGTGTCTTATTTCTATTTAAAGGTCCACAGAGGACTCGTGTACCTTATAATGATGGTGTAAGAAGATAAGCCCGGAGAAACGATTAGTAGTACGGAACCTTACAAAGAGGAAAAAGCATAACTTCCATCGAGAGAGGTCACGCACAAATGTTTCCGTCCGTGACCGAAACCGCGCAGTTGCAAGTGTGGACTCTTGGCAGTGTTCGCTTGCAGAATCCTTTCATTTAGATCACAACCGCAATGAACCCGGGCCGACCAAAGTAAGAAAACGTCGCGACGGCTTTATTTTCTTCTAGAGATCCTCTTTCAGAGGCTCCCAGCTTTTTAATTCAGTTGCCTCCCTTTGCTTACTATCTTTTTTTCCGGTCATAGTCTCATAGTAGCTAGCTATGTACATCAATACGTCAACACAATACCTCCCTATTGAAACGGAGTACTCTTAAAGGGACACTGAAGTGAATTTGTCAAGCTCCCGTTTTTGCTTGCACTGCGTAGACTGGCTCAAATTAGCACACTTTTCATCGTTTATCCGGTTGACAAATCGGTAATTATTTTACAAAGCGCGATAGAAGAAAAAATCAAAATATGTTCAGCCCACAATGCAGGTGCTTGTTTAAAGGCAAGGCATTGCTGGCATTATTAAGCACATTGCAAACGTATTGAACATTAAGGTGATTTTTCAGTTCGTCGCGTTTGGCTAGGCAATGTTTGTGGGGATGGTAAAGAAAAGCATGCAGAAGTTGTGGTATCTGAAGAACGGAGAAGCTGTTCCACAATTGTGCAGCATGGAACTGGTGGCCACAGATTCATATACTCACGTAGGTCCATTGCGAGGAAGTGCGCGTCGTGCCAGAAAGGCAAAAGGAAGGGCCGCTGTCTCCCAATAACTAGCCAGGTAGGCAGCGCAACCAATGGCATATGCATTATAATGTAGCAGACTAGAGTAAGATTAGTTCAGGACTCGGCCGGAGGGTAGGACAATTGTGCTGGGTCCCTCCCGCTGGCTGGGCGACTTCATGCACCATCTCGACGAAGTGCGATAGTCATATATATGAAAATGGCGGCGTCTTCGACCGCGAAGTGGTGACGGTAGCTCGAGCAACCGCTTGTAAGCGCTCTCTAAAATGCCGCACAAGGCACGCACGAAGTTGCTTGTGAGCAAAAAAATTTCAAATCGCGCGCCATCAGCCGCAAAGGGTTCGCACAACATCCGACAGATGGCGACGAATGTACTGGCCAGTAGGAAGCCGCAGTGAAACATGCCGCTCGCGAGGGGCACGATCAAATGCAAAGCATTTCCGGGGGCGCACGACGTTAAGTAGTTTGTGTTACGTTAATGTTGTTGCACTTATGGCAACTGCTGACGAGAGAGCGCTCGTCAGCAGTAGCTTGAATGAGTCAACGATATAAGGCGCGTATATACGCCTCGAGCGCGGCCTGTAGGGGCGCCACTGAAATCCCCCTAGCGGCCCGTTTCGAAAGCAGCCGCGGGAGTCCGCGCCCCGCTCCTCAGTGCCGCCGCTGTTTTTGCGGCACGTTCAAGACTGAGATTTACCGTTTGCGGGCGTTTGAAATTCAGGTTTATGTGGAGCAGTCACTCTGTTCGCAAATGGGGTGTGTTTACGAGAGTGTAAATGTTTCTGACACGATCGTAGTGTGGTATATTCGGTCTGTATAAGCGCCAGGTGTGTGCCACAGGCCAGCGTCGCGGAACCGGCGTATGATGGAGCCGATTGTAGTTACACTGACCGGAATTTTAGCCGTGTCTCCGTAACCACCGGTTCCTCAGATGTTCATGCTACGGCTATACACTACGATTTAAATCGGTTTGTGCGCTTACATAATCAGTGGAGCACTCATACCTGACAGCACGCCAGTTACGTTTGCCAATATTATACCTCAAATATTGATAACCACCATTTACAAGCCAGTCTGTGTTAATTTTGGGAATATTCAACAAACGTACGATGGACAATGCATAATTATACTCGGGGATCAGCACACGACCGAGTCGTCTTGTCGTGAGGTGAGCGCCCGCAAACACTCATCTGCTGCGTATATCATCTGCGAGCAGTGCGGAGACGGACTTAGAATATAATCCACGTCTGCGACTAAATGCTTCTTCGAAATATCGCCATAAGGCACAGGGAGCCTGCAGAATAAAGCCGAAACTGAAATCATAGGGCCTTATCACATACCACACTCTTCCAACGACACCTTTCATCGCTTAATTGTTGAACAGCCTACCCTGTATACTTCCAAAAATGCCTCCGCCGTACGATCGTTGAAGTAGTAAAACAAAAGGATCGTTGAAGTAGTAAAACAAAAGGAAAGTGAACACGAGATTTGTGTGTGGGATTACTAAACCGTTCATTGCTTGATTCCGCTCCGCATTTGTACACAGCGTCCCCCTCCCCTACCCCCCAACGATGTCTCGCAAAAAAGCAGTGCATTTCGTGTATACGCCTCGAGCTTCGCGATCACTGCGCCGCCTGCCGACGCTTCTTCGCGGCGTTTACGGGATGTCCACAGCGCAGCTGATAGCGGCTCATGCAGTGTTTTGGTTCTCTTTCGCTTCTTTTTGCCTTTCCGCGCCCTAAACATCTTGTTATTGTGATCTCTGTAAGCGAATAGTAGGTTTAGGGCACTTTAAAAAACATCTGCGTCCTGATTAGAGTTGTTAGAGTGTTCGAATGCCAACAAGAGCTAACTGGGGACGCGGTACTGCGCTCTTCCTCGCGTCGGCGACGGCAGCGGCATATCACCACTGTCATCTCGGAATATCTCAGGCGCAAGTTAATTCTATTGACGCCTCGTTTAGACCTGATATCGGCACAGTGAGAGGTAGGTTTCGTTTTCCAGCGCGGGCAATGAATTCGGCCTTGTTTTGAATGTATATGTCGCCCAAAAATATCATTCGGGGAGGTGATTACCTAATATACCTGGCAATAATTTGTGCCGTTTATAGAAATAGAGGCCACGCGGACATGTTATGTAAATTCCAAGTCTATGGGTCGTTAAATATGTGCCCACTCCCGCCTGATAGAACAGACCAAGGAGAGTTAATAAAACCACGGAAAAATAAATGGTCTGCCAAGTCCGTAAGCAATGTAATAGTTCGTGCGAGATAGACAAAAAAACAGTGCAGCATCGCAAATCCTAGAGTCGTTCATCTGAACTTAACCAAGGTTGAACTCACTAGACCAAGATGCGAAATGCACTGATGTTTTCCAAAATAGGGAGGGGGAGGAGGGGTGCTTAACTATCGTTGTGTACAAATGCGGAGCGAAATCAAAAAAGGCTGTTTTAGTAAATCACACACAAGCTGTGCGTTCACCTTTATTTTGTTTTTTTACTTTAACGAACAGGGGATCACTCGGCGGACACATTTTTTGAAGTACAGTAAGGAAGTTCACAAGCGATAAAAGGTCGTTGGATTGAGTGTGGTATCTGATAAGGCCCCCTGATTTCACTTTTGTGCTAAAGTCTGCAGGCTCCCTGTGTAATATGATGATAATCTGGAAAAGCGTTTCGTCGCGGCCGCGAATATAAGCGGAGGTATATGAAACCGATGACTGTTTGGGGAAGCTCACCTCGCGACAAGACGACCAAACCGTAAATTCTTTGTGCTGACTCCCGCATGTAATTTTGCATTATGAAGATTATTTATTGCGTAGGATATGTCAGTGATATTTATGCCACATTGGCTTGTTCAGGGTAGTGATCAATATCTGAGATATGAAGCGTAAGCGCAGTGTATAGCCGTAGAATAAGCATGTGAATGAACGCTGCTTACGGAGTTACTGTTAGTAAATTTCAGGGAAGTGGAATGACAATCAGATCCATGCATGTATACCGGTTTCGTGACGCCGGCTTGTGACACACACTTGGCGCTTATGCTGACCGAATGTACCACAGTAAGATAGCGTCATAAGCATTTACACTCTCGTAAATGCACCACGTTTGCAAACAGAGTGACTGCTCCACATAGCTATGTATTTCAAACGCATACAAACGGAAAATATCAGTCGCGAACGTGCCTCAGAATCAACGGCGGCAGTGGTGAGCGGGCCGGCAACTCCCGCGCCTGCTTTCGAAACGGGCCGCTAGGGGGATTTCAGTGGCGCCCCTACAGGCAGCGCTCGAGGCGGATAGTTGGTCTAGTTTCAGGTTTCAGGTTTCACGTTTTTCAGGTTTTGTTGAAAAATATTTGCATACAGGCGAAGAACAATGACAATTAATATTACAGAAGGAGGTCCCAGAGTCGAGGGGAACCCTACCTGGCTTAAGTTTCGACGAACGTCTTTACCATGTCAGAAGCTGCACTGTTTTTTTTTTTTTTTCATTTCTGGTAGAGATATTATGTTCCTTAATTCCGCACTTTCACGCATTTTTTTCCCATGGTTTCATTAACTTGCCTTGGGTCTTGCTATATGGCGTGTGTGGGCACATATTTAACGACGCACAGGCTTGGAATTTACTTAACATTTTCGCTTGGTTTATATTCTTATAACCGGCATTAGTTATTGTCCGGGATTGGGTAATTAATCACATCCCCGAAACACATTTTTCTGCGACGTATATATTCGATACGAAGCCGAGTTCGTTGCCCACACTGCAAAATGAAGCCAACCTCTCACTGTGCCAGTATTAGGTCTAAACGAGGCGGTAGTACAATTCATTTGTGCCTGATGTTTTGGAGGTGACATGGGTGATATGCTGCTGCCGTCGCCGACGCCCGGAAGAGCAGCGACAAAGCGCGCAGAACCGCCTCCCCGGGTAGCTCTTGCGGGCGATCGCGTACTCTACGAAGACGCAGCTGCTTTTTAAGTGACCTAAACGTACTCTTTGCCCATAGACGTCACCAGAACAAATTTTTTTAAGGCGCGGAAAGGCTAAAAGAAGCGAAACAGAACCAAAACACTGCACGAACCCCTATCAGCCACGCAGCGCAAATCCCGTCAACGCCGCGGAGAAGCGGCGGCAAGCGGCGCAGCGATCGCGAAGCTCGAGGCGTATACCGTCCGATTCTGTGTCTACTTTGTGGCGCAGTGGTTACAGCACAATGTACATAGCGTTCCGCCCGCAGGGTCGAGGGATCGAAACCTGGCGTCGGATAGTATTTTCTTTTTATATAGTAGGGACAACGACGGTGCGGACTACGGACGCCAACGCGGGTGACATCGTGAGTTACTGAAATGCTCTGCATTTAAAACTACCATGCGCGCCGCACCAACTAAGCTGTGACGTTGGGAGGAGGGGGCACCGTGATTGGACGATGCCCAAAGTTAGCAATCAAACAAGTTTCGGTTTCGGTTCTGTAAAACAACATGTTTGACATCCGATGGCGCTGTTGGATGGGCATTCTCAATATCCCAGTAATCGTAGTACCGCGCTTCTGCCATGTTGTCGGCTGTAAAATGCATAAGATAAGCCTCCCAGGACGGCTTGGAATCATAGCATTCACTAGCCGAGGCCTACACAGTGCATGAACGCCCTCGGCGTCCCCGCAGACGCACAAATGCATGCGCTTTTCCCCCATATTTGGAGCTTGCCTCACTCATGCCTGTATCGTAAGAAGCGTGTTCGCACCAGGCCAAGGGTCTGTTGATTCTGGCCTGTGCCCACTGCCCGCAAGCAGTCGGTGCTTATGGCAACAGCACGCCAACGAGTCTCTAGCGCGCCAGTGCCAGGCTGCGCGAGTTCTGCGGATTAGTTCGTGGAGCAGTGAACGTTGCGGCCCAAAAAAAGGTGAACTGAGTATAGAAAACATCGGCGAAAAACAAAACAGTTACCTCATAAAAAAAAGCGCTGATTCGAACTCGTGACGGGCAAAATACCTGCGTTGTAATAACTAGCGCTCCAGACCACACGGCCACGGACGAGGGCGCTGCCGACATCGAAAATATACGATATATAATGTATAACCAGTTTACACTTTTATTTAGTTTTAGTATTTCAAGCAGCTTAGGTGACTATTTGTTGTATTGCCCTCGTGCAGTAAGCGTCGCGTGAGTTTCCACAATCGCTCACGTCTAGCAATTGCATTTCTTAGACGGAAAAGCGTTCGCAGATGCGTAGTCGTGGTGCTGACCGCTGTGCTTGTTCGCGCAGCGCAATAACCCGCTTCCCGCACCCTAGTTTACGCTGTACGGTAAAAATATCACCTGATTTTATTTCCTTAGTACCTATATTGACTTCGCTGACTCTTCTACCCCTTCAAGAGGCCTTATATTTTCCTACTGGCGTACCAGTCAGCGAGGCGTCGCATGTGCCCTTGTGCAGCGCTTGTGTGAAGCGACCTTGACTTGGAGCTAGATACAGAGTACAAACTAACGAAATAAAGAAAGGCACATTCTAACATTCACAAACGTGTTGTGGCTTAGTTTCAACTGATCGAGCGAATTGCCATGACCCGTCGGCGGCCGGCGGACTAAACCTTGGGCCGACTGACTCGGTCGCGGAAGGTCGGTGAGCCGTGCAGTAGCGCAGCCAATTGCCAGCTCCTCTCCTGCTGACGTCACACGAAAACGCCAAAGAAAATGGGCGAGAGTGCAGAGAGGAGGACAACATTTTTGAATTGATTTTTCTACTAAATAAATTCGCGTAAACGCGCTCAGAGTGGTCGAAACAGGGCCTAGGGACTCCGGACTACAATTTGCGCTCGTAATCCCGCATTGTTTACAAATCACTTCAGTGTCCCTTTAATATTATCACGAAGCGTGTTCTCGATACGCTTTCTTGTGTATATATGTTAACTATGATATGTCGTGCAGGGTTCCGCCTTGTTAGAACACGTAGCATTTGATTTGTTCCTTAAGGACGCAACAGTTCTACCCATGCAGCAAATCCCATTGCTCGCGATTTTTTGGTGTCACTTTTGCTTTAAAAAAGAACATATCCTTATATACATGCGCAAGGAAAGTTAAAACAAAGTACGTACAAAAACAACGTACACAATTGCGCGCAATAAACGGGGAACTTCCCCATCTGCATGCTAAAAAAATACTCTGCGAAGGAATGAAAAAATGCATTATTTACAATGGCAGCGCTTACTTGGTGCCTTCCGTTTAGGACAACGAGTTAAGGAAAAGTTCAAGGGTGGGGTAATGGAGGCAGGTGGATTGGCAAGGCGGGTATGGTTGCTAGAAGAAAACAAAAGCTTATTGCAACAAAAGGTTGCAATCAGCTTTCTTATTGCGACGAATCGTTGCAGTAATGAAACAAAAAAAAAAGACCCTCGGCCAAAGAAACAAAGATGGTTCCATACAAAGATGCACTTTCCTTAGTTATAGCTCCCAAGAACTACAGAAAGACGCCAACCTGGGCGAATTTAACATGAGTCCATGCCCCTACACTCACACTGAGTTGCTTACACAGCAGCTAGGCCTCAATTTCGAGGAATCTCCTAATGACCAATTGTGTCGGTACGCCTCCTCGTAGAGATTCGACCTATTGGGCATCGCTGCACGTTTTGTATGCGTTACAATCTCTCTTCACGCGAACTGACTACATCGAATCGAAGGGAGCGGAATTGACATTGACATCAACGTTGTTTTATTAAGTAGTTCAGTACAGTTTTCGAAAAAACAGGGTTTTACAGAAGGAGGTACCATGGAAAAAATTACCCAACAATACGAATAATCAATCATCGCGCTGCAAAAAGGCATCGTCTGACGATATTTTAGCACATAACGTTTAAAGCCCTGAAACTTACACGGCAGAAATGAAAAGCTCATGTCAACTATACGGTAGGTGTGGAAAGGTGAGCGTTCATTTAAAAGCCGTCCAAAAAGACTCATGCATCAGCAATTAGCTAGGGCACGGACGATGAACGCCTTTTCCAGCGTCCCATGGGCGTGCAGATGACACAGTCGCAATACTAACGCGTATGTGAGGCGCACCTCCTCAACGCTACAAACTTGTACTCAGAACTGGCGGCCTTTTCAATTACCTAGCACCAACCACGTGTATTCTTTCTCTCTCCTCCACTCCCCAAACACGCGCACTCATGCACGCACGCAAACACACAGAAAAAAAAAAGGAATGACGAGGCGGACATTGGCTGAGTGCACGTAATTATTATCGTCTGGGCTGACTCGACATATCAAGTCTACTTTCTAACAAATGCCGTAAGCCGGGCGGTATCTTAATGGGCGGATACTTGTTATGAAAACGAAGGCAATACCAACAATCCGGCTTTTTGCGCATTTCGGGAGACTGCGCTGACGGGCATTCTTGCAGAATTCTATCGGATACTGTTTCCACCTTGTAATTAAGTGGTTCACAGGACTTTGTCTACAGCGTGGAGCGTAACTTTACCCGCACAATCCCTGTTTTAGGAGGTGAACAATGATTAAAGAAGACGAAACTCCCATGCACGCGCATTCAGATGTGAGGAGAATCGCCATTGCTCCATCCAGACATTCTCCATTCCTCTGCCTGAACATAATTCACGGGAAGATGCATGCCTAAAACCACAGCTCTCCTTCCTGAATACACTCGTTGAGTAAAGGAAAAAGTGTCTTTGCTATACAGCGTTGCTGTCTCAGTGGCTATATAAGGCTCTGGGCTTCTCAGCAGAAGGCAGCGAATTCACTTTCAGTCCACAATGGCTGTGTTTATGGCGGACATTGATTGATTTGATTGATTGTAGGGTTTAACGCGCCGACGCAACGCAGGCGATGAGGCGCGCCGTAGTGGAGGGCCCCGGATTAATTTTGACCACCTGGGGATCTTTATCGTGCGCCGAAATGTCGTACACACGGGCGTTTTTGCTTTTCGCCTCCATCAGAAAAGCGGCCGTCGCGGCGGGGAATCGAACACGCGACCTCTTTATGGCGGACACGATGAACGGCTGGGTTGCATGTACGTTTTGTACAGGATAAAAATCCCTATTTGGTCTAAATTAATCCGAAACCCGCTGCTACCACGCGCCTTATAGTCCAGGTGTAGTAGCTGCGGCACCAAAAATTCCAGTTTAGTCTTAACTGCGCCAGTCCGTGCTGTATTAAACCGCCCCAGCAAAGAACTTGCAACCTTATGTTCTCCGAAGTATGCCCTCTCAAGCGAAGCTCCGGTGCCTGCACCAGTAACCAGGGCGAATTTACCGAGGGTGGACTTCCAAAACGAGCGTCCGGTGTCAGGAGCGTGCTGGCGATGCCATGAACCCGTCCTGCGCCACCACCGTGGAGGTCTTCACCCGTGCACCCAGATTGCTGTTGAAATGGCGACAAAAAAAAAAGCGCAGCAGCGAGGCAGGCATTTCACGGACAGGCTCTAGGGCTCTGGAAAAGAGAAGTGAGCGTTCTGCGCAGCACACTGCACCCTTAAGTGCGCCATTTGTATACCCGAGTTAGCGACCACGATGACCGTCTTGCACGCCTCCGAAAAATTCTTATTCATGTTTTACTTCAAAGGGCTCGCGCAAGAAGGAAGAGAGAGTTGCGCTTCGAAGGCGGAGAAGAAAACACGCCGATGAATTCGAGTGCAAAGCATGGGTGCTGCTCTCTCTTGCCCGAGTTCACGGCAAGCGCACCCGCTCTCCTCTGGAAGCAGCAACTCACCGAACCAGCTCACGGCGCGAGCACGCGTCAGGCTGCAAGCAATTTAATTACACTGAGACAAACAAAGAGGCGTAGAAAAGAAAAAAAAAGCCAGCGAAGAAGGCACCCAACCAACATCTGCAGCGTTGGGGGCCGTAGACATTCCCTGATTCGCTTTGCCTGCTGTTCTTTTGATGCTCACAGCTGTGGTTTGTTTGGTGAAGAGATACGAGGTGCGCCTCCTACGCCGAGACCGTTGTGAAGGCTCTGCGCCGCAGTGTGGCCGAATGAGCAGCAGGAGAAATGCGGCTGTGGCAGCGCTGCAGCGCTTTGTCTGGGTGTTTCGTCACTCGCACGCCTCACGGTTGTTCCTCGGCATTTGACTACGACCAGTTTGCTTCGCGTGCCCCGTGTGGAGCACACCACGGAATGTGAGGAATGCGACTCTGCCACGTAGTTGGTTGCTGCGACACTGCGATTTATTGTAACGTTACCGCGACTTTGTTGTTTCCAGCCAGGCGAAGGACTTTTCATTCATATACAAGCGCTTGGCGAGTTGCGCTTGAACACTATGCGAAGCATTTACCAGCACTGATGCTGTCTATAGACACTTAATCGAGACTCACTGCTCCGAAGGAAGAGAGCCGAAAAAGTGAAAAATACAGTGCACCTTGAAAGCGTCTGCGCTCAATTTGCTGCTCTCTTCTCGTGTTTCTCATGCCCAAAAATTGCCTTCAACGGCACCGACGAACGCCTCGTGGTGTGGCCTCTCTAAGCGAATGTTCTAAATCCCATCTTTCTCGAGAAGTAATTCTTTCTAGCGCTTCCCCATAGTCCTGGTAATCGGCAACTCTGACAAGTTCGTGCCATCCCAAAGTATTGAGACGCACTGCGCCGGCAAGTCTGAAAGCAAACCTCTCCTACAGACGGTGCTCTGAGCCATTCATGCATGAAAAGGGCATTTCTACTGATAAGCCCACCTAACTGAGTGGGTGCGTTTTGTAGATTGCTAGCGAGCCAGGGGATCCGGGTTGCAACTTGCTTAATTTGTAAAATGCAAGCAAGCAAGCGATTTTTTCCCGAACCATTTGCCGACCCACCACTACAATTGAAGAGCAGCAAGAGGGATGTAGTTAATAAAGACCTAGTCATGTTGTTCCCACTACCAAAGTCACACAGAAATTGTTTTCATTAGCCCCGGACAATGAACGCCCGCGCTTTACGTTTCAATAGCTTGTGATGTGGGACACGTTTTTTGCGGGTACGTACTTGTTCTCATCGTGTCAGTCGCCACCTAGATCACGTGAAAAACCTCTCTTTCTCCCATTTATCCTTCTTCGCATCATCTCTATGCTCACTAATTTTGCTATGCTCCGGTTATGACATTTAACACTGGTGACGATGAGTGGCGACACCGCGAACACTGGTTTACCTGCCGCGCTGAGAAGTTTTAAGAGGAAGTGATTACCTTTAGCGACGGCGGCCAGGGACCTGTCTCGGTTTATTTATCTATTCATTCATTCATTCATTCATTCATTCATTCATTCATTCATTCATTCGTTCGTTCGTTTATTTATTTATTTATTTATTTATTTATTTATTTATTTATTTATTTATTTATTTATTTATTTATTTATTTATTATTTATTTATTTATTTGACTCTCACGGCATACATGCATCATAGAAAGGAGGGGCTAACATAAAAAAGCAAAAAAGATGTCACAAGCACACTGTAACGGCGTAATTTGGTCTAATGCCTACCGCTACGGTAGCATGCTTTCGCAGGGAAAAGCCGAGGCGATGAAGAAGTTTTCTAAAGTTAACTGATTTAATTTACTGGTGACATTGATGACATTTAGCACATAAGAATCAGAACGAATACACTTGTTACATAAATGAGAAAGACAGTCAATAGATCAAGAGTACTTAGCGGGACACGGTTGTCTGGATCTCGGTCTCCCGGCTGGAGGGCACGACGACGAGCGGCAGAGTTTCTGAAGTGAGCCCTGGTGCAGGCCGCCCGCCGCCTCCAATAGCCAGCGGAGCCGTGTTATATTCGCTTCAAGCGGGTCCGGTGGGGGACGTATTGGGGGGAAAAGTGCATCCTGGGGCCGAATTCTCTAAAACGACGGGGCGTCGCTTTGAAACGGCGGGGTGGCGCCATTGAAATGCATGTGTTCTAGGGTTGTGGGCGTCGCTTTGAGGAAGGTGTGCTCCTAGTAAGAGCTGCAGAAAAGCATTGTGGCAAGGGCGCGAAGCGACGCCGACTGCCCCCCATCGTTTCACTTGTCGCTTCGTGCCCTTGCCACAATGCTTTTCTGCAGCTCTTATTAGGAGCACACCTTCCTCAAAGCGACGCCCACAACCCCACAACACATGCATTTCAAAGGACCCACCCCGCCGTTTCAAAGCGACGCCCGTTTTTTAGAGAATTCGCCCCTGGATGCAATGGAACAAGGCTTTCTGCAGCCAATCGGGGAGACGCTTCTTAGCTCCAATTAGCCATGTTCCCGCCAAAGCGAAAAGCAAAAATCAAACTCAGAAGACACCAAGTTCAAACTCGAAGGCGCCCGTTTCCGGGAAAAAGAATTACTGGTGAGAATAATGTAGAGCATACAAACTCGAAAGGGAAAAAGACAGGTGGTCGTTTGAACGAGGCCGGGGGTTCGGAGAACAGAGCGGCCCGCGTAGACGCAACGGGGGGTCGGGGACGCCACTGCGGCGCGGTAATCTAGCCCTCACAACAGCCGTGTCCCTGGTCCGCCGACGGGCAAACACACGCGCCGGAGCCGTTTCTCCGGAAAAAGGGGGCCAGGGCCCAGCCGCGTCCGAAGCGCTGTCACACAAAACACTTGGGAGGAAGGGCCCTGGCTGCGGGCACAGAACTAAAAACAACCAAAAAACATCTACAGACTTCCGCTTCGCGACACCTTCCCCGACGGAAAAAAGAGTGCCCCCACTCTTGTACAAAGTTTAAAATAAAAGAAAAAAATTTCACCAACTGTCAGAGATAATGAAATGACGCGGCATGCGGACTCGAGAAGAAACACACTCTCTAACACAGGAGTCATCAAACTATCTCCCCTAAATCAGTCAACGCACACGTGGTCACCCAGTGGAGTTCCGCTTTCACTTCACGCGCGCACAGTCTCTAGTCCATCACAGGTGAAACATTCCATTCACACGACACAACAAGAAAACAGCAAGTACACCATCAATAACATCGAAATAACATGCGCATTCTAAACGCCACCTCCATAAAGAAATCGTAAAGGCAGCTCCACCAGTCAGACCGTACATAAGGTACTGAACAGTAAGACGCCAAAGAAATAGTCTGCCCTGGATAACAGATCGCAACACATAACACAAAGTACCCGTCATCCAACAAAGGTAATCAGCAAATAAAGTATACACGCGCAGTCTCAGCAATTCCCACTCAAGGAAATACTCAGTGCCTTACAGATAGGATTACAAACGGTTCATAAGAAGGCACTATAAAACAGAAACAAAATTATATTCTAGGGCTAACTGTATTGAACTCACGCACAAGTGGAAACCGACGCACTTCAGCCGCTGTTGGGCACTTCACTCGGCCTAACATTTCCATATTCCACCTTACTCGTTCTCTGACAGCCCTACTCGTCACACTTAAAATAGATCCACACATTCGTTCCAACATGGAAGGCAACACCAAGAAACAGCTAAAAACTTGTTAGGAGAAAACGGCAACTTGTAAACATAAAACCTACGAAATACAAAACTTTGGCCAGTCGCGCGTATAATACAAGAAAGGTGGGCGCGTGGAGAATGCTTTAAACACATTTCATATGGTTCTGAACCGCCAGAAGTAGGAAACGAACATGCAACCGAACAAGTATTCATACTACTTTTTCTGTAAGTCAAACGATAGCACTGATAAAGGTAAAAAAAAGAGATCAATAATTGACAAATAGGACTTGCAGACTACACATTGGTTAACATTCATGCTTATAAAAGAAGAAAAGGGTCTGCCACATCCCAGCAGCGGTGAGAAATTGTCGCCAACCCGACGCAATCGCAGTACTGCACACCCGCTAGCTCTCACCGTCCGCAGCATCCCGGGCACCCCTGCTGGTATCTTTGTATGTACTTCGAGCAGCGTCGTGCAGCGTAAACATCTCTTCTGAACTCCTGGTTTCCCTCAGACCCCCCACCCCGAAGTGGCTGCCGTATTTGCTTCAAGACAAAACCTAACTTCGGTGGAAAGGAGCCGAGGAAACGGATCTCAGCAATCACATATATAGCGTGATTTGCGTAAAAAATCAGCCTTTTCGTAGGCGCGTGAGGGTCTTCCTCTTCTTCGGAGCTCCTTCGCTGGGAGAGCCGAACGCTTGTGCCGTTTAGATCCTGACGACAAAGTCGTTCAACTCCCGCGCGAAGAGCCCACGTACCCCACAATAAACCTGCTGCACCCTCATAATTGTTGCTTCAGCATTAACAGCGGCTGGTTACAAGAAGCAGGCTGGTGGTGCTAAAGCAAACACACCAAAGACAACCAATGGGCGCTCCGGATACGCGGAGAAGAAAAGCCTACAGGCCTGCAGTCATGCGGTGCGCCTAGAGGCAAAAATCCCTCACCTTACTGCATTTGCTGCAAGTTGGCCGCCGCGATGGAGTTCGGCTGCCGTGGCGATGTTAGGTCTGGGCCGGTGGCTTCTCTTCGCTGGAGCCGATGCCGAGCATGGAGGTCCTGGTTGGCGCCAGGCTGGTAGTGCGGTGATGGCCATGAAGTTAGAAAGTCTTTGCCACTGTTGCGCATGTCATTGCTTCTTCTTGCCGCCTTGGGTGTGAGGACGAATGACGTGACATCAGCTGAAGCTTGCTCGGTAGACTGGATGAAGAACTTGATGATGTAAAAAAGGAAGATGAGTGATGAGGGGGGGGGGGAGTCCATGATGGTAGAGGGGGTCTTCGTTACCCCGCACCACCACCACTTTTGTAACGGTGTAATTTGATCCAATGCCTGCCGCTACGGCAGCATGCTTTCGCAGGGAAAAGTCGAGGCGATGAAGAAGTTTTTAAAGTTAACTGATATAATTTACTCATGACATCGATGAGATTTAGCACATAAGAATCAGAAAGAATACACTTGTTACATAAATGAGAAAGACAGTCAATAGATGAAGAGTAC
Source organism: Haemaphysalis longicornis (assembly GCF_048455015.1). NCBI lineage: Eukaryota > Metazoa > Arthropoda > Arachnida > Ixodida > Ixodidae > Haemaphysalis > Haemaphysalis longicornis. The sequence goes on along the minus strand of NW_027526203.1, from coordinate 11,199,100 downwards.
TTAGCGGGACATATTTGACTGGATCTCGGTCTCCCGGCGGGAGGGCACAACCACGAGCGGCAGAGTTTCTGAAGTGAGCCTTCGTGCAGGCCGCCCGCCGCCTCCAATAGCCAGCGGAGCCGCATTATATTCGCTTCAAGCGGCCCGGTGGGGGACGTATTGCCTTCTTAGCTCCAACCAGCCATGTTCCCGCCAAAATGAAAAGGAAAAATCAAACACAGAAGACACCAAGTTCAAACTCGAAGGCGCCCGTTTCCGGCAAAAGAATTACTGGTGAGAATAAAGTAGTGCATACAAACTCTAAAGGGAAAAAGACAGGCGGTCGTTTGAACGAGACCGGGGGTTCGGAGAACAGAGCGGCCAGCGTAGACGCAACGGGGGATCGGAGACGCCACTGCGGCGCGGTAATCTAACCCTCCCAACAGCTGTGTCCCTGGTCGGCCGACGGGCAAACACACACGCCGGAGCCGTTTCTCCGGAAAAAGGGCGCCAGGGCCCAGCCGGAAGCGCTTTCACGCAAAACATTTGGGAGGAAGGGCCCTGTCTGTGGGCACAGAACTAAAAACAACCAAAAAACATCAACAGACTTCCACTTCGCGACAACACAAAAATATGCAATAATCATGTAAAAAAACCGTGGTAGAGCAAATACTCTAAATGCAGCCAGAACCGGGTACGCTCAAACGTACGACGAAGGCCTCATTTTGTATTCTTTGTCTCCTTAAATAGTACAGGTATCAGCAATTCCCTAGTTCTTCTTTTATTAATGCAGTAAAAATAAGTTGTCTGTTTCTGCTCGCTCAAAAACAGGAATTTTATCGATTGCTTGAAACCTGGCTATTGGTGTCACTTGTGTTATTGTTGAGCAAAATGCCTCATAAAATTCCATCTTTGTGCAAAATTTCTGGGGAGAAGTAGAAACCGCTCCTCCAGGGTTTGTGGTTCGTTGACGGCGGTGAAGGAGCCCTTCGCTGCGGGTGTTCGGCGGTGGTGGTGGCCAGGGATGAGACAAGGGAACGGCGACGGAAGATTCGATGAGCAAAACGAAGAAAACTATATTTACGGTTATTTACAGAAGTTGGTTACAAAATTGATTGAACATGGCTGTCTTTGCGATCGACCCTTCGAGTTGCGCCCTAGGTATCAGACCTTAGCGGTCGACTCTGGGTTACGCCCTAGACGGCAAGGTTCTGACGTGCACTAAGCAAGGAGGCTCGCTGGTCCTTGATGACCTCAGAGATTACAACCAAGTCTCCCGCTGACCGTTATGCCCGGGATTATAATCCCTCGTGTCCATTGTGAGCCGGGCAGCACGCCTGATTGGTCAGAGCGACATCTCGAATTCCACCAATCGTCGGGCCAAACGGCGCCTTCCCAACTTCGTGCACTTCCCTCCTCTCCCAAGACGGAGGACGCGTACACGTGTACGGGGCAGCTTTGACACGGCCAGGGTGGCCATTAGGCGCCGCGGCACTTTCAAAAGCCGCTGCCCGGGCTTACGCACTCCAAGCGTAACACGGTGGCCCCGAGGCAGTCAACCCCAAAGCGGCGTTTTACTGCCCTAATTGGCCGCGCCCCTTCGGCGCATCCGATGACGGGAGCCGGATTCTTCAGAACTAGGCCGGCGGCCACAAAGAGAAGCAGGGGTGGCGCTTACAAAGAACGTAGTCCAGGCATAGGCACCGTGAGAGTGACACGGTGACCTCGGAAGCACTGAAGGGTGCGTCATTCAGAGGCGTCCAAAAAAGGAAAGCCACTTTCCCCCAGTCGAAAAACACAACAGAAAAATACGACAGAATGATCCTGTGAGGGAATGGGACATCCTGTAGTCTGTAGTAAACCCTGTCTTGTAGTCTGTAGTAAATCCTGTCCTGTATTCTGTAGTAAATCCTGTTCTGTATTCTGTAGTAAATCCTGTCCTGCAGTCTGTAGTTAATCCTGTCCTGTAGTCTGTCGTAAATCCTGTCCTGTAGTCTGTAGTAAATCCTGCCCTGTAGTCTGTAGTAAATCCTGTTCTGTAGTCTGTAGTAAATCCTGTTCTGTAGTCTGTAGTAAATCCTGTCATGTCTGTTTTCGTAGTAAATCCTGGCATGTCTCCAATTTCAACTAGTTTGGCATGAGAAATTTACTTCCCATGATGTTTTTTCTATTAGTTACCTGAAGTATGCAGGATATGCATAACAATTTCAATAAAAATATGACCAACAAACATAAGCATTTGGGGTCATTCTTGCCTTTCTGGTACAAGCTTGAAATTGTTTTCAGTGAATAACTGATTTCAGAAAGCTGTACCAAAAGGCATTTAAGCAATGCAACTAGTGGTACATTCATGCATGCAATAGAAAAGTTTGATGTTACGCAGACTGCACATGCCTGATCACAGTCCGAAAAAAAAAGCAGTTTGCGGTGATTATCCATTTTATTTTCCTCTTTTTACAACACTGTTCCTGGGCACTACCGTGGCTTCCCTTTTTGTCATGGAGAGGCTTTTACTGCCCTCTTATGTTGCTGTTACACCAAACAAATAATTTTTATTTCAATGCCAAATATAAAAACAAAATGTGGCGCGTTATTTGTATGCTCCATGATCGTGCTGACTTGGAAACGGTCAGAACTATAATTTCTTTTAGTACAAAACAGATTTCATCCGCACGCCTTGCGAAACTGCGCCTGCTGCAAATTCACGGGAACCTGGACGCTGGTACACGCCGGACACGGAAACTCGTGGATCCAGCAGCCGCTGGAACGTAACGCTGGAACACGCCCGAGACCACGCCGTCTCTAGCGAATAGCGTGGCCGATGCTCGCGCTGTGCCTTTTTTTTAATAGCCGTGTAATTGCAAACCCGCGTAGCTGTTAACAAGAAATACAGAAGTCATTCCTTCAGGGAAACCTCAGTAGCGCTACAAAATTTAGCCAGACTCATTTGGGCACTTTTCAGCTGATTTGGCCGTGCTTCGGAAGCAGGGCCAAATCGCGTCCCATCATCGCGTTCCGTCAATGACGCTCAACCTGTTCATAAAAGCAAATTTATTCTCCCCGATAGAAAAAAAATATTAAACGAGCATCGACAATAACCGTTCGAAAATTCGTTCCTTATATTAGTTAGGGCCATTAAAACACAAGTTAAAATTAAAATGGAAAGTCAATCTTTAGCTGGAATGCTTGCCTTTGTGAACCTTGTTCCGTTGCATTCGCACAGCAAGGCGTGGAAGGGTATCCTGTGGCGAAAAGCGCACGTCTCTGTGGTGCTGCACTATCTTGAAGAGTACGCACACAATATACCTGCCGAAGTCACGCAGGGATCGTTGCAAGTTCAGTCGATTGTCGAAGCACATCGCACGTATTCGAAATCACGCTGCCTGCGAGATTCGTCGCATTCACTCACATTAAAGTGCCAATTATCCCAAGCACCCCGGTTAGTCGTCGCTGGAGGAGTCCTCATATCGAGATGCTTGAAATCCGGACCACTGATCTTGCTTTTACCACAGCTTCCGAAGCTTCAAATGTTGCTGCTGACACTCCGCGGAGACATAAGATGCACGTTTTTACGAAAAAGTTAAGCCTAACTTCAACTAGGCAAAGCGCCGATGTGAAATGTGAACGAGTCACTGGGCAACGCAGCCACCGCAAATTTTGACCGGGAGACGAAAAGCAGGAAGGAACAAAGCAGGAGGGAACAACGGAAGGGTAAGGAGGGAACCGGCCGATCACGAGAAGTTGTTTCGCGACCCCTCCTGACCCCTCTCGATTCTTCGTATTGTGGTCTCCCCGTCCCGCGAGTTCTGTCGCACCGCGACATGCCTTCAGTGGTGACGATGCTTCCCCGAACTTCTTCCAGAGGGCCGGGCTAGAGGGAAGGCGCGCGTTTTCTTTCTTTCTAAATTTATTTTTTTAACACATCTCGGCAATGCAGCGAGTTCACTGGCGCCGTTTCTTTTTTTTTTTCACACAGGTAGCGGCAACTGGTTCGCTGTTTTAAAAATCTTATTTTAACTATTTCGCTTGATTGGACACATCTTTCGCGTTAAAATAAACAAATTGCTCGCTAAGAAAACAAAACAAAACAACAGCACGCAGATTGAAACAATGGGGCTCTCAAAGACACCCAGAAATACATGTCAGAATGTGCACTGCAATTATTACACCACGTCTTCAAAAAGCACATCTTGCTTGTTTTTTATGCGTCCGTTTTGCCGAGGGGCTACCCTTGTTGCCTGATTCTTTTATCAAACATTGTCCACAGTACAATATATGCAATTGCAATTCACTCGAAGAACCCGAGGAATTTCCGAAGTACTCTATGTATCCATTTTTTTTATTATGGGGCTACGCTTAGATGCTCCAACATTAGTGTGATTTTTTTTTAGTGTGGTTTTTTCCAACACGGCCGGAATGCTAATGGCCGCAATGCAACAAACGTTCATTACAACTGACGCTTGCAATGCAATTGAACGTGATGACCGTCACACGCACGCAGCATTGTTTCCGTGCAGCGCACGCTAAAAAAGTGGGATTTTGCTGCACCGCACGGGCCGCAAACACCAAGTTTCGGAGCATCTGCGTTGATCGCGGCGCTGGAATACAACCAGTCCACCCCTTAACCGGCGCGCGGCATTCCCGTGTCCAGCCAAGCAGCGGCACCATACCATCCCGTACTATCCCGTTCGTGCTATCCCCTTCGCATTGGCTAAAGCCCTGTCCCCAAAGGCAAACTCCCCATGTTATTCGATGCTCTCCAGCAACCTCCCCGCGTTGCTGTCGTTCAGCGCGGCGTTTTCCTAAGTATTCCGTTCTTTCCGGGCTATTCCATTGCTCTCCTAATGCTGGAAAACGCGGGGTTTTCCGACAGGGTAAGCAAGAAATTTTTTAGCAATACTGAACGGTCTGCCATGTGACACTTTCGCAATGGATCTAAACTTCTCTTTCACACTATAAAAATCTGCAGGGACTACAAAATGATCTGTCACATGGCAGATAATAATGATAATTACGGAATGCTGAATGTAGTGGCTGAAGGACAGTCTGTGGGCCAACAGAAGTTTGTGTAGTGCCTACAGGGTGTTGCACAAAAACTGTAGTACAACAGAAATGTCTCATGCGACAGAAATTTTGTTGTTCTATTACAAAGGTTTTTGTAGTGGGGACTGCAGAATGTAGGTCGCATGATAGATATGTCTGTTGTACTACATAAATTTCTGTCGTACGACAGACATTCTGTCATCATTCTGCAGAGATTCCTGTCTCACAACAGACCATCCTGCATTCCCAACAGAAATTCCTGTTGTGCGACAGAAATGCCTGTCGTACGGCAGATTTTCTGTAGTTGTACTACAGAAATTTCTGTCGCACGACAGGCCACCCTGTAGTCCCAACAGAAATTCCTGTCGTGCGACAGAAATGCCTGTCGTACGACAAATTTTATGTAGTTGTACTACAGAACTTCCGGTCGCACGACAGACCATCCTGTAGTCCCAACAGAAATCCCTGTCGTGCGACAGAAATTTCTGTCGTGCGACAGAAATTTCTGTTGTGCGACAGAAATTCCTGTTGTGTTTTTCGACTGGGCGGCCCCCCAAGAAAAAACCAATTATGGCGGCGGCCATTAAAAGGACACTGAAGTGAATTTGTCAGGCTCCCGTTTTTGCTTGCACTGCGTAGACTGGCTTAAATTAGCACACTATTCATCGTTTATCGGGTTGACAAATCGGTAAATATTTTACAAAGCGCGAAAGAAGAAAAACAACCATGCGCGGTTTGCGGCGGCCGCACCAACTAAAGCTGTGACGTTGCGAGGAGCGGGCACCGTGATTGGACGATGCCCAAGGTGAGCAACCAAACAAGTTTCGGTTTCGGTTTCGGTTCTGTAAAACACAACCGGTGGCGTTGTTGGATGGGCATTCTCAATAACTCAGTAATCATCGTACCGCGCTTCTGCCATGTTGTCAGCTGTAAAAATGCATAAAGATAAGCCCCCCAGGACGGCTTGGAATCGTAGCATTCACTAGCCGAGAGCTACGCAGTGCATGAACGCCCTCCGCGTACCCGTAGACGCCCAAATGTCATGCGCTTTTTTCCCATATTTGGAGCTTGCCTCCCTCATGCCTGTATCGTAAAAAGCGTGTTCGCCACAGGCCAAGGGTCTGTTCATTCTGGCCTGTGCCCACTGCCGGCAAGAGTCGGTGCTTATGGCAACAGCACGCCAACGAGAACTCGCTAGGGCGCCAGTGCCAGCCTGCGCGCGTTTTGTGAACTAGTTCGTGGAGCCATGAACGTTGGGGCCCAAAAAAAGGTGAACTCAATGTAGAAAACATCGGCGGAAAACAAAAAAGTTAACTTACAAAAAAAAGCACGTACCCGCGGGGTTTCGGACTCGTGACTTGCAAAGTACTTGCGGTGGCATACCTAGCGCCCCAGACCACTCGGACACAGGGCGGGGTCCGCAGCCGTTGGTAATATAGGGTATATATTGTACAACCAGTTTACACTTTTATTTAGTTTTGGCATTTCAAGCAGCTTAGGTGACTATTTGTTGTATTGCGCTCGTGCAGTAAGCGTCGTCCGAGTTTCCACAATAGCTCACGTTTAGCAATTGCATTTCGTAGACGGAAAACCGTTCGCAGATGCGTAGTCGTGCTGCTGACCGCTGTGCTTGTTCGCGCAGCGCAAAAAAGTGCTTCCCGCACCCTAGTTTTACGCTGTACGGTAAAAATATCAGTTGATTTTATTTCCTTAGTACCTATATTGACTTCGCTGACTCTTCTCCCGCCTTCCAGAGGCCTTATATTTTCCTACTGGCGTACCAGTCAGCGAAGCGTCGCATGTGCGCTTGTGCAGCGCTTGTGTGAAGCGACCTTGACTTGGAGCTAGATACAGTGTACAAACTAACCAAGTAAAGAAAGGCAGATTCTTCCATTCACAAACGTGTCCTGGCTTCGTTTCAAGTGAGCGAACGCATTGCGACGACCCGTCGGCGGCCGGCGGACGAAGCGCTGGGCCGACTGACTCGGTCGCGGAAGGTCGGGGAGCCGTGCAGTAGCGCAGCCAATTGCGAGCTCGGCTCCTCGCGACGTCACACGAAAACGCCGCAAAAAATGGGCGAGCGTAAAGAGAGGAGGACAGCATTTTCGAATTAATTTTTCTACTAAATAAAATCGCGTAAACGCGCCCAGGGTGGTCGAAACATGGCCTGGGGACTCTGGACTACAATTTGCGCAAGTAATCCCGCAATGTTTACATATCACTTCAGTGTTCCTTTAAGAGAAGTGAGGGTGGCAATGCGGGAGTCCGCGCGGCCCCCGCATCTTATCTCTCAATCTCCCTTCCTCCGCTATATGCCCAAAGGCGGCAGCAGTCCTACAGGAGAGGAGCCCGAAACTTCCTCAATAAAGTTGTTTGAAGAGGCTCTAATAGTTGCCCTCATGTTCTATCCAGCACCTACGGTTGATACCTTCTGGCGGGTGTCTCCGCTGATGCAGACGTCTATTATGCATGAATTTATATGAATTTGATAAGCCTGTTTTGATAAATGTTGAAAGCAAGCTTTGATTTGGTTAGACCTTCCGCAGCCCCGCACGGGGCACCTTGAGTAATCTTGGTGACGGTACTGGCGATACCGCGGACCCCGAGCTCCCAACATAAACTGTAACCTACCGTGGTGATGTGTTTAAAGGTGAAGGGTAGAAGCCTCAAACGGTGGCCGTCGGAGCCCAGGTCAAGCTCCGGCGGATGGGCTCCCTGTCTGTTTACCAGGCAGGGAGCTCCGGGACCTCTCAGGCTATCAGGGTAAGGTTTGAGAAGAAAGTACCCCAGTCTCCCTGCTTTTATAGTTTTCCCTATGGTAATTGCAAACCCCCCCCCCCCCCAAACGTGATCGGTCCCTGAAAAGGGGCCGCACCGAAGTATATTTTCCTTCATTGCCATCTTTGACATTTCCTGAACCAGATCATTACTCTCGATTTCTTGTCATGGAGTCCCTCAATCCAACCAACCCTCTTGCATCTCAGTCAGTCTTCTTGATCGCAAAATATCTTGAAGCCATAATAGGAAAATCATATAAGTGCAAAAAACAAAGGTCTGGTGAACTACTAATTGAGGTAAATGACAAGCAGCAGTCCACGAATCTTCTAGCTCAGACTAGACTGGCTGATCTAGACATCAGGGTCACACCCCATCGGAGCCTCAACAGCTCGCAAGGTGTGATATCCGAGACGGATCTCTTGAACGAAACCGATGCGCATCTCCTTGCCGGCTTGAAGGATCAGGGTGTCACTGCCGTGAGACGCATCACTATCCGCAGAGACGACAAGGAGATTCCCACCAAACACATTATCTTGACGTTCGACCGCGTAGTTCTTCCACAATACATAAATGCAGGTTTTATCCGTTGCTCCATCCGTCCCTACAATCCGAACCCGCGGCGCTGTTTTAAGTGCCAGCGGTTCGGGCACGGTACAAACTCTTTTTTTTTTTTTTTTGCGATAGTATGCCCTTTGGCATAAAGTCTTATAGGTACAAGTTGGCACCCGTTTCCCGGAGGAAATCCAGAAGACAGCGGTGGTGGGGCCCCCACAGCCATCGGTGCAGATCAGGAGGTCTCCCAGGATGCAGGCCTGTGCCGCGAAGGTGTCTGGATCTCGCTGCACTAAGAGAAGGGCACGTCCATAGTAGGTGGTTGGTGTCGGCGTCTTCGGCAGGAACCGTACAGAAAGGGCAGGTGTTGGTAAACGGGGCATGGTATCGTGGTGGCCACGCCCGGGTTACCGCAGGAGATAGGGCCACCCCAACTCGAAGTCTACGCAGCAGGACCTCCTCCCAGCGAGCGAGCCCACTGGAAAGGTCTGTTCCACACGGTGGGATGAGAGCGCGTGTGGCGCGACGCAGATCTTCCTTTAGTTGGACAAATTTTTCATGTGGGTCCGTTGTCAGCAAGGGCAGCGGTCGTGGAACCGAGGAGAGGTGACAGGAAGTATCCGCCGCAATATGCGCGGTGATAGTATTACACCAGATCCACGACAGTCGGAGAGGGCAGGGGTATGCGTCCAGCAGTTTATGAATCTCTCTTGAAACGGACGAGTTGGAGGATACACGGCGCAAATCCCGTATGGCCGCCGTTGAGTCCGTGTACATTTGTACAGTAAAACTTCCAGGGGCTTGAAGTGCTGGTAGTAGCGCTTGCAGTCCGTCCCGGATGGCTGTGAGCTCTGCTAGCATAGAAGGCCAAGTGCGAAGTGATTCATAAGCGCAGTTTTGGTTCGCTTCTGAATGAGAGGGACATTGGATCGCCGTAGTTAAAACGCCGTCTTGGGCCCCAGCGTCCACAAATGCCTCTACAACCTGGGGCTGGTTCGCAGCCGCTCGTAATGGTGCGCCCGCGGTCTGCGCGTCTGCGTTCCCGGTCGACCGACTGTGGAGTCTAGTTAGCGGCCTGTTGTCGGTCACTTGATGATATAGCCAGGGCGGCCTAGTTACAGGGTGGGCTGGAAAGGCGGGTAGAGGACGGCCCATGTAAATTGCCAATGCCGCTGCCTCCGCAACAAAATTCAGCCCCAGGTTGTAGAGGCATTTGTGGACGCTGGGGCCCAAGACGGCGTTTTAACTACGGCGATCCAATGTCCCTCTCATTCAGAAGCGAACCAAAACTGCGCTTATGAATCACTTCGCACTTGGCCTTCTATGCTAGCAGAGCTCACAGCCATCCGGGACGGACTGCAAGCGCTACTACCAGCACTTCAAGCCCCTGGAAGTTTTACTGTACAAATGTACACGGACTCAACGGCGGCCATACGGGATTTGCGCCGTGTATCCTCCAACTCGTCCGTTTCAAGAGAGATTCATAAACTGCTGGACACATACCCCTGCCCTCTCCGACTGTCGTGGATCCGGCGTAATACTATCACCGCGCATATTGCGGCGGATACTTCCTGTCACCTCTCCTCGGTTCCACGACCACTGCCCTTGCTGACAACGGACCCACATGAAAAATTTGTCCAACTAAAGGAAGATCTGCGTCGCGCCACAAACTCTTGCCGTGGCCGAACGACGTGTGCAAAATGCGCGTCGCATGACCATCCGAGCGACAACTGTCCATCTGACACCCTCTCTTCTGTAAACTGCGGGGGGGCGCATGCAGCCTACTCCCGCAAGTGCGAAAAATTTCAAACTGAAAATAAGATAATCAACATCAAGGTAACTGAGAACATCACCTTCCCAGAGGCGCGAAAGAGGTTCGCGCCTCTTTCTTACCCAGGGGGAAAGAGGTTCTTTCCCCCTGGGGAGGTACGCCGACGCAGCTCGCCGGGGGGCGGAGCGGCGCCTGGTTTCCACAGGGTCCCAATTCAGCGAGTCTGACCTGGTCCCTCTCCCGCGCCCCCCTGTGTTGCCTCAGGCAGCCCAACCCGCCACCACGCCGCTTGCTGAGGCAGCAGCGGTTGTGGTGCCAACCTCTTCCGTCGGGACAGGTGCCGCTCCCGCCTCTGTCTCCCCGTCCTCCAGTGCGTTGGAGGGTACCGAGGTGATGGACACCACGGGCCCCGCACCGGTTCCCACCGCCACCGCACCGCACGTGCCACCTCTGGCGCCCCGGACGCCCTCAGCGGTGGCGGCTCAAACGAAGGGCTCCCGAGGGGGGGCCAAGTCCGGGGGGCCCGGTCCGTCGGGCACCCCTCGGACATCCGACGACGAGATGGATTTTGGGCCGTTCCTGCCTGCAACGCAGCGCAAGGAACGCGTCCCGACGCCAAAGCCTCCCGACAAGCCAAAAAAGGCGAGAGTCACGGCCCCGAAAGACGACACATAAACAAACACACACACTCTAGTAGCTCTCACACTAAATAATGGGAAGAGAAAACATAATTCAATGGAACTGTAGAGGCCTTCTTAAAAATCTTGACGATGTATACGAAATACTGCATGCTAATCAGCCAAGTGTAATGTGTGTTCAGGAAACACATTTGAATTCCAAGCACACAAATTTCTTGAATAGTTACATGGTCTTCAGAAAGGACAGGGTTGGCTGCACACACTCTTCTGGGGGTGTGGCCATAATCGCCCGGAAATCCTTAGCCTGCGACCCTGCCACTTTGAACACTGTCCTTGAGGCTGTAGCAATTCGCACAATAATATTCAATAGATTGATAACGGTGTGCTCTACATACATTCCTCCTGATCATGCACTTTCGAGCTCTGACGTCGAGGCACTGGTCGACCAGTTGCCCGAACCATACATCCTAACAGGCGACCTTGATGCGCACAACTCTCTTTGGGGCTCCTGCAGAACGGATGCCCGAGGTCGCCTGATAGAGAAATTTGTTACATCTTCAGGAGCATGCCTTTTCAACAAAAAACAGCCTACATACCATAACTTAGGACATAATACGTACTCACATCTCGACTTGGCTATTGGTTCTGCAATTCTCTTTCCATGTCTTGAGTGGGGCGTGGGCACAGACCCATATGGTAGTGACCACTTCCCCACTTCCCTAACATACATAGGTAAAGGCCCATGCAGTCCATCTTCCCATAGCAGGTTTAATGAATCAAAAGCAAACTGGAGTACATTCACAGAAACATCTAAACTACACCACACAACCATAAAACACCTACACGTTGAGGAAGCAGCGCAACTCATCACGGCACACGTACTCGACGCTGCCGAAAAGTCCATTCCCCAGGCCTCCCGTGCGTCCCGCATCCTAAGGAGGTCCTGGTGGAACGAGGACTGTAGGCGGGCGCGAGAGGCCCAGAACAAGGCGTGGGGTGTCCTTCGCAGGTACCCCACGCCAGATAATCTCATTTCCTTTAAACGGGCAAAAGCTCTTGGGAAGCGTGTGCGTCGTGAGGCGAAAAGGGAGAGTTGGCGCGCCTTCCTCACTTCAATCAACTCATACACCGACACTCATAAAGTCTGGACACGAATACGCAAATTAAAAGGACAACAGACACACAGCCTGCCCCTGGTTAGCACAACAGAGGACACACTCGAAGACCAGGCAAACACGCTTGCACAACACTTCGAACACGTGTCCAGTTCAGCACACTACACAAACACTTTCATGAAACACAAAATATCTGCGATAGCAACAAGTCGCACACTTCTTACAATTCCCCTTGTTCAATTTATGAGCTGAAGGTCGCACTCGTTACTTGTAAACCTTCAGCTCCAGGTGCAGACAAGATTTCATACACAATGATACAACACTTACATGCAGACACACTTGAAACACTTCTTCACCTCTAGAATAAAATATTTCTTTCGGGGCACATTCCACGCTCTTGGAAGGAGGCCGTAGTAGTGGCTTTCCTAAAAGAAGGGAAGGACCCTTCCTCTTCCGCCAGTTATCTTCCCATTGCCCTGACAAGCTGCCTGTGTAAGCTCTTCGAGAAGATGATAAACAGGAGACTCGTGTACTTCTTAGAGTACAACGGTCTTCTCGAGAACTGCCAGGCAGGCTTCAGGGCGGGGCGATCTACGAACGATCAACTCGTTGCGTTAGAGTCATATATTAAAGATGCTTTCATCCACAGGCAGTACTGTATGACAGTATTCTTTGATCTTGAAAGGGCGTACGACACTGCTTGGCGGTACGGCATCCTCAGCGATTTGAAGTCCTTTGGCATGTCGGGTAACATGATGAACACGCTTGCCAGTTACCTGTCTGAGAGAACGTTTCGCGTGCGAGTTGTAGCTGCACTTTCTAGGGTTCATGTGCAGGAAAACGGCGTGCCGCAAGGTGGAGTTTTAAGTTGCACTTTGTTTATTGTGAAAATGAATTCCCTTAGGAAGGCATTGCCACCGTCGATTTCCTGTTCAATCTATGTAGACGACGTTCAACTCTCCTTTAAATCCTGTAACTTGTCTGTCAGTGAGCGCCAGGTCCAGCTTGGTGTTAACAAGCTAGCTGGCTGGGCAGATAGCAATGGTTTTAAATTTAATCCCGGAAAGTGCACTTGTGTTTTGTTTTCCAAGAGGCGTGGCATCCGGCCGGATCCAGACATTCAACTCAATGGTGTCTCGATTCCTGTAAAAAAGGAACACAAGTTCTTAGGTATTAACTCTGACGAAAAGCTGACATTCATCCCACACATAAAACAACTAAAACATAAATGCTTAAAAACAATGAATATCTTGAAGGTTCTGTCGCACATCTCTTTTGGTGCTGACAAACAACTTCTCTTACGTGTTTTTACCAGCTTGATAGGTTCACGATTGGACTATGGTAGCGTTGTTTATGGGTCAGCAAGTAAAACATCCCTCAAAATGCTGGACCCAGTGCTCCATCTCGGGCTTCGCCTGGCGTGTGGCGCCTTCCGCACTAGCCCGGTCGAAAGCCTCTATGTGGAGTGCAACAAATGGAACCTACAACGTCAGCGAGCATACACAGATCTCCTTTATGCCTTTAAAATTTCATCCATGCCACACCATCCTTTTAAATCAGTTTTTCATGATACATCCATGACTGAACTCCTTTTATATCGACCATTGTTTTCTGCGCCCTTCTCTTACAGAGTTAGAGAGGAAGCGTCAGAGCTTGCTGTCTCCTTTTTAGATACAATCCAAAGTTCTCTAACGGATTTTATAGCACCATGGCATCTCCGCCCTGTATCATGCGACACTTCTTTTACACATATAGATAAAAACCGAGCTCCCACATGCGCAATTCTGCAGCATTTCTTGTATTTGCAGCAGAAGTACCAATGTTCTTAATTTTATGCGTACGCTTCTAGAACTGCCACCTCTGTGTCCTGCGCGGCGCATGGGCCGGGCCTTAATGTCACTAGAACTCTGAATAGTTATACTAGTATCTTTACGGCAGAGGCTTACGGTGTACTTCTTGTTGTCAATCACATACTTCAAAGCCACATCCCTCAATCCTTTATCTATACAGATTCCCTCAGTGTTGGGCGGGCACTGTCGTCAAGAATGCCTTCGAGAAACCACGTTGTCAATCTGATCATCAAGGGTATTATGTCGGTGTATGTACGCAAATTTGAACTGGTTCTTTTCTGGGTCCCTGGCCACAGTGGTATAGCCGGGAACGAAGTAGCGGACCAAATGGCTGCTGGTGCTACACTCTCGAATACAGTAGACATAACCACATTACTCTACACCGACGTGAAACCACACATCAGACAACAACTTCGCAAAACATGGCAAACACACTGGAGTGAACAAACAGACAACAAGTTACACGTAATAAAACCACACTTGGGACCATACACCACCGACACACGTAATAGATACACTGAAGTCGCCTTGGCTAGATTACGGATAGGGCACACCCATGCAACGCACTCGCACCTTCTCACGGGGTCTCCAAGACCTCTGTGCAGCAGGTGCGGAGAGGCCCTATCCGTGATCCACGTCCTTATACAATGTAAGGCACTTGACACAACACGACACAAATACTTCCCTCAACTACACACGCGACATATTCCACCACACCCGTCATACTTCTTAGGAGATGAAGCCATGTTTTCAATCAAACGCGTTTTCGAGTTTCTTACCGACGTAAAATTTTTACATCTCATTTCTTATCATGCATGTTAACAACCTGGCCCTTTACACCAATCATCTTCATTACGTTGTGTTTTACTTTGTTTATTTTTACTGAAATGTTCTACTTTTACTTCCATGCCACTTTCATGTAATCACTATTGTTTGGCGCTCTTTGCCCTTAGTCGGCCTTGCGCCATTAAACTGCAAACATCATCATCAAGACCCAAGAAAAGTGAATTAAACAATGAAAAATTAATTGTCTGCAAGCCCGGAAGAAACAAAATAGCTCGTACAGAAATGAAAAAAAAAATAACCCAGTGCAGCTTCTGAAATGCTAAGGACGTTCGTATAAACTTAACCCGGGTAGGACTTACGAGACCAACTAGTGTGCGAAATGCACTGCTATTTCGCGAGACATGGGGAGGGAGAGGGGGACGCTTACGTATTGTTGTGTACGATTGGGGAGCGAAATCAAGGAAAGAACATTTTAGTAATAACACACACAAGCTACTCGTTCACGTCACTCTAGTTTTTAGACTTGAACTAACAGCTGATCCCTCGATGAACGCATTTTTTGAGGTATACAAGTTCAAAACTGATAAAAGGTGTCGTTAGAAGAGTGGGATATCTGATAAGGCCTGATTTCCGTTTGTGCTAGATTCTGCAGGCTCCCTGCGTCATATGACTATGCTTCGAAGAAACGTTTAGTCGCGAATCGGCATTACTGTAGAAGCCATTCTCCGGCCTGCTCGCGGAGGATATATGTAACATATATGAATGTTTGCGGGCGCTGAGCTCACGAGAAGACGCTCCAGCATTTTTTTTGTGGTTCGCTGATCCCGGGTATAATTTTGGATTAACCATCGTACTTAAAGGGAAGGTGAAGCGGTTTTAACATTAAAAGAAAAGATGACTAGCAGCAAGTACACATTGAATAGTTCGTGTGTACGAAACATTTTCGCAATACATGCAACATAGCGGCGCAATGAGCAAACCAAAGTGGCCCGATGCCCCGCCCCCATCTCGCCGCGCGGTGCCGGAAGACCGAAGAGCGCGGGCGAAAACCGGCTGAAAAACGTCATACCTGGACTTCCGGCCGGATCGGCCGCCTCGGCCATGCTCTTTTCGCCGTGTTTCCTTGTGAATGATACTTGTTGTTCTGGTTGATAGCACTCATTTGTACAATTTTCATGTTCAAAAAGTATGCACGAACGCCAAACGAGGCATACGGTATCAAGCCGTATTCCTAAACAGAATAATGCCACGCCGGGATGCTTGATAACATATGGAAGTGACAGCCGAGGTGGCTGTGCTTGATGACAGAGAATATACTACACTCCGTTAAATACTTTGTAAACCGCTCAAATGCGTTTTTTTATGCGATGGACATGAATGTTCACATTAGATTCTAGATTTAGGAAGGATGGGGAATTCTTCTGTACTTTGGCAGGGGATGTTTCGTTCCATTCCAGAAACCAAGTCACATTTGTTCAGGAAATACTTGTTTCGGTAAACTCGTCGGTTTTCTTTCCCTATGGGCTCAGGACAGTGTTCAAAAAAACAATTTTTTGGCGAAACTAAAACAAGGGGCCAATCCTGATAGAAGTTCTCTCCCGGCTAAGAGGTAAACAGTATTCCTACAAAGTAAAAGAACCAAGACAACCAGATTACTTATTTTGCAAGTATAAATGTCACGATAAGGTGATGTTTGTCTGGAATTAAAAAAAAAAGCGCCACTCCGAACCACTACCGTGCCATAATTTGTGTTGACTGCGGGGGCCTAATTTTTTGCCCAATATTCCGTGTGGCTGCATATTATAACCTGGCAAGCACTTGTTGTCACTCAACCTCAAGTGTGCTCCAGTGATAGTCGTGATATATATAATGATGATACTAAAAAAATTAGGAGCGAAGAGTAAATATACGGCCTCTGTCCGACTAGCACGGTAAATGCTTAAATCTAGAAATGCTGAAACAGGCCAACGATTCGTTATCACAAACGTTTGGTGATTGTTACTTAAAGTAACGTAACTACAACGTAACTGCCTTGTCCGACTGGTCTGTTAATTATAACAAGGTGGCCGTAATATTGTAGCAGAATGCGCAACGCACAAGCGAAAATCAAGCCCTACTACAACCAATAATGCTGAGCAGGCACTAGTATGCTGCAGTGTTTTCAGAATAAATGCATGGAAGCAGTAAGTCGCCACTCATCGAAGTTCAGCTAGCAATCGCGGAGGCGCCGTAGCGCCGCTGCCGAAGAGGCGCGCGCGTGTGGGTCTGTGTACGGGGATGCGTAACGGGGCTGGGGTGGGCGACAACGAACAAAGGAAATGCGGAAGCAGAGTCTGCTTGTTGGTTTATGCGTGTACCGGCAAGATGTGTCTCGCATATACGTTTACAGCGCATGAACGCTATTTTTTCGCGCAGCGCACGTACGTGCTTTTCGCTGGTAGATTGTTTATAAAACGCCCATTAATCTTCGGCATAAATAATTTTGCGTATAATAAGAAACAGAAGGCAGTACCTAATATTAACATAAGGTATAAAATCCCCCTATGCTGGTTGCCTAATTCAAAAATATTTTGATGGAACCCACTAGTCGACGTCACAGTCACTGCTTTGGGGTTCTCTGTCGTGTAAAGCAAATTTAAGCTCCAAGATAATTGAACCAACAGCACGGGAAATTATAAAACAAACTTCCAGTCTTGTGCGGAAATTAAACTGCAAGCTAAATTGCCGCAAAGGCAACCGTGCGATCGTTCGCAATGCTTCCGACAACCCGCGCGGCCGAAGGGTGGAGTTCTTTGACGTCATGACGGGCGCAACCAATCAGGGGCGTCAAAAGACGAAAAGCGCGCTTCTTTCAAACGGGGCCGCGCTTTTCTCGCTTTTGGCCACTGGGACTCATGTACGATAAATTTCAATGTGATATACGGAATCAGCGCGCAAGAAACTATATAACTGTTATTCTAACTCAATTGTTTTTGGAAGCGCTTCAGCTTCTCTTTAATACGTAGAATGTGCGGCGGCCGCTTTTCTGATGGAGGCGAAAAGAAAAAACGCCCGTGTGTACAAGATTTCTGCGCACGTTAAAGATCCCCAGGTGGTCAAAATTAATCCGGAGCCCTTCACTACGGCGCGCCTCATCGCCTGCGTTGCGTCGGCGCGTTAAACCCTACAATCAATCAATCAATCAATCAATCAATCAATCAATCAATCAATCAATCAATCAATCAATCAATCAATCAATCAATCGATCGATCGATCGATCAATCAATCAATCAATCAATCAATCTAATTCGTAGAAGGTTCGGGAAATTTATGTCCAGGGTAGTGATCAATATCTGAGGTATGATATTGGCAAGCATAACTGGCGTGCTGTCAGGTATGAGCTCACCACTAGGTTATATAAGCGCACAAAACTGATTTACATCGTAGTGTATAGCCATGGCATGACCATCTGGGGAAATTATGCTTACGGAGACACTGTTAGTAAATTTGAGAGCAGTGTAATCCCAATCATCTCCATATGCATATCCCTGTTCCGCGACGCCGACCTGTGACGCACACCTGGCGCTTGTACAGACCGAATGTACCAGACTAAGTTCGCGTCACACACATTTACACTCTCGTAAACACACCACATTTGCGAACAGAGTGACTGCTCTACATAAATATGTATTTCCAGCGCCTACAAACGGTAAATCTCCGTCGTGAACGGACCCCGAATTTACCAGACTAAGATCGCGTCACACACAATTACACTCTCGTAAACACACCACATTTGCGAACAGAGTGACTGCTCTACATAAATATGTATTTCCAGCGCCTACGTATTCCAGCGCCTACGTAATATGTATTTCCAGCGGCCTCGGCGGTGCCGGCTCAAACGAAGGGCTCCCGAGGGGGGGCCAAGTCCGGGGGGCCCGGTCCGTCGGGCCCCCCTCGGACATCCGACGACGAGATGGATGTTGGGCCGTTCCTGCCTGCAACGCAGTGCAAGGAACGCGTCCCGACGCCAAAGCCTCCCGACAAGCCAAAAAAGGTGAGAGTCACAGCCCCGAAAGACGACACATAAACACACACACACACTCCAGTAGCTCTCACACTAAATAATGGGAAGAGAAAACATAATTCAATGGAACTGTAGAGGCCTCCTTAAAAATCTTGATGATGTATACGAAATACTGCATGCTAATCAGCCAAGTGTAATGTGTCTCCAAGAGACACACCTCAATTCCAAACAGACAAATTTCTTAAGTAGGTACATGCCAGTGTTGTACGGAACGGCGTTCCTGGAACTAGTTCCTTTTTGGAGGAACAGAGGAACGCCACCGTTCTATTAAGGGTCGGTGGAACTGTAACGGTAACTCGTTACGTTTTTGAAGGAACGGCAGGAACGGCGTTCCTGCCGTTACATCGCTAGGATTTGGATGTTTTTGATGCCAAGGCTCGAGGGCAAAAATCCACAAAGCGTTACTGCGTTTCTCTTCCTATAAGATGGTCAATTTGCCCGCCCTTCAGCCGTACGGGCTTCCTCGAAGGTCAAAGGTAGAAGAATAACCACGCAGTAGGCCGCAGCTTGTGTTTGCTTTCATGCTGGTTGCTTGCACGGCGTTCGACGGTGAATAGCGTAGCCGCGAGAATGCTTTTTACCCTTCATCGTTTGTCTGGGGAGGCCAGAATGCGCGTCTGGCCGATAGAATTGTTCCCTGGCGGGGAAAGAATAGATAGTTTTAGCAGTCCATCCGTTCTGTCGTATGCGTTGTTACTGGGTTGACCGGGACCCGGCTGGGCACTTGGGCATTCGTCGCGGTAGGGCGATTAGTTCCGCGGGCCTGCCTTCGCCATGTCCGTGCCTCCGCACCCTTCCTACTCGCCCTTCCGCGCGCTCAGGAGCAGACTGGTCGCGGCCGACCTGGTAACAACGTAGCCAACGAAACAGACGGACTACGGGATCCGGACAGTTCGGTGTCGGACATTTCGGTCCAGCACGTTTCGGTGTGGACATTTCTGTGCACGGACATTTTGGTGCACGACGTCTTTGCCCAGACATTTGGAGCGAGGGGATGTCCCATGCATTCTTTGAACATTTTCGCTTTAATATTGTAATTTCGTGACTTGATATGATTTTACGTTCGAGACTTGTGCTTGCGCCGCCGTTCGTGGAAACGAACGCTAAACCCTGGCGGAGCATTGCCACGTGAAACCCAATTTCTGTAGTAGATGGTAAAAATTAACGTTGTTAATTTCGATCCGTTCAACCATTTTTTGTTATTTTAACATTGATGTGAACAACCCTAATACTTTAAGGGTTACCAAAGCGCTTTCCTTTCACTTCACCCAACGGTGCAAGACGCTGCTGCTTTTAGTCTATTCCTCCCCTCCGCCCCCCCCCCCCCCCGCAGGAAAACTTCCGCGAAAAAACAACAGAAAAACGAGGTCGATTAGGCGCGTGTGCATTTCGTTTTAAGTAATCTCTCAATCAATTGGGGTCAATAATATCCCCAGTGCACTTCGTTTTCCTTTTCACCCGAACCACCTAAGATGAAAGAAGAATCAATCTCGCCTTCGTTGCATTCGGTGTCAGTTCTACTTGAAACTAACAAACCAACCATCGCACTTACGGTGGCGTTACTTAGGGGAGGGGAAAGCTGAGCCCCGCCGGCTACCAGCCTCCATGGTAGAAAAAGAGGGGTGTCACTTGTGCTTCACCATTGCGTCGACTGGACTTCGAAAACTTGAAGGCGACTGTTGCCGCTCTCGTCACACTAGCCTATTCATTTTTTTTGCTCCTTATAATGGGAGAAAAAAAGCAATGTATGCCTGGGGTGTCCATGATATGCGCGACTTAATGAGTTAATTCACAAGGGGTCGACTGAAGGCGAAGAAAGAGCGATTCCTGGAGTGGGGGCGCCGTCGACCGCGACGCGCGGAAGGGCGTAGCCAGCAAACGATAGTGGCCATTGTGTTCTCAGCGGCTTTTTGGGTGGCTTTTTGTGTCACATTATAGAGATTTCGTGGGCCCATGGTGAATGTAAAGCTTTTTCTCTGCTTTAAATGCGAAGTGTGCTATGTCATTGTTCTGAATGTATCACCCAATTCCTGCAAAAGCCTCCACTAAGAGGCTAGCAGTATGTTCTAAATAAAAAATAAGAAATCACTGCAGTTACGCTTCGGAGACCGTGAATTCCACCACGGCAGTAGGATTTTCAGGGGAAACCGAAAATATTATGGCTGAAAAATAAATCTGGTCGAGATTCGAGCGTACAGGCGGGAGGTGGGAGGTGGGGGGTGGGGGGGGGGCGCTAGAACAAAGTATTAAAATGTGGTAAATGTAGGCTTTTAAACATTAAACGAAGTTTGGTTGTCCCGAACACAATGGCTGGATTTTGTATGCACAACCGGTACGCGCTTAATCAGCATTTAGGACATTAGAACCTGCGGCTGTTTTCCAAACGGCCCGTTTTTCCTTCCCGACAATATCCTAGACCAGTGTTCGCGAATTCATTTTAGCAAGGCAGCCCAGCCTACGTAATACTCTTCATAAGGTTTTCTTCATTCTGATGGGCTAGCTAATGTTTGTTACTTTTTGGATATTGAGAGTGTGTATGTAATTTATGTAATTTGAGGGTGTGATTTTAAAAATTAAAAAAGAGCCGGTAGACCATCGTAAACACGGGTAATTGTCTTAGCTAACAAAGAGCGAATATAAATTAACAAACTCTCATAAATGAAAAAAAAAAAAACGTGCGCAAAAGAATTCAATCGGCTGCATAACAGGTGTCCCCAGGAAGAGGTATTAAACAAAAATATATAAATTTATTATTTCTAAAAATACCTGGCAAAGATCGAACATGGCATCAATCAAAAAAATAAATTCACTGCTCCAGATTGTTGTCCATAACCCACGTTAAGCGGAAATAAAGATATAACGGCTGTCGCAAACAGGAAAGCACCGGATAATTTGGTCAAACAAATTTGGACACCGAAATTTCCGCACCGAAATATCCTGCACCGAAATGTCCTCGAGCCGTCTGGAGTTTGTCCGGTGCTCCCTGAAAAAATTCGCCTAGGAGCGTTTCTTTTGATTATCTTTATCTCTAGATAATCTGCTGCCGGTGGTTTTAATATTCTTACATACGTAGTTCGATGTGAGTTTTAAGTGTCTCACTTAATTTCGACCCAGGATTATCCGACACTATATTTTAATTTGAAAACCTAATTGTAACGTTAATGTAACGACACGTTCCAATTTTCGAAGTGGAACTGGAACGCGTTCCTTTCGAAATGAAGGAACTTGTAACGGGAACTCGTTTCAAAATTGGCAAGGAACGAGGAACGAGCTTTCGTTCCTATTTTGGAGGAACGTGTACAACACTGGTACATGCTATTCAGAAAGGACAGGGTTGGCTGCACTTACTCTTTTGTAGGTGTGGCCATAATCGCCCGGAAATCCTTAGCCTGCCACCCTGCCACTTTGAACACTGTCCTTGAGGCTGTAGCAATTCGCACAATAATATTCAATAGATTGATAACGGTGTGCTCCATATACATTCCTCCTGATCATGCACTTTCGAGCTCTGACTTCGAGGCACTGGTTGACCAGTTGCCCGAACCATACATCCTAACAGGCGACCTTAATGCGCACAACTCTCTTTGGGGCTCCTCCAGAACGGATGCCTGAGGTCGCCTGATAGAGAAATTTGTTACATCTTCAGGAGCATGCCTCTTCAACAAAAAACAGCCTACATACCATAACTTAGGACACAATACATACTCTCATCTTGACTTGGCGATTGGTTCCGCAGTTCTCTTTCCATGTCTTGAGTGGGGTGTGGGCACAGACCCATATGGTAGTGACCATTTCCCCACTTCATTAACGTATATAGGTATAGGCCCGAGCAGTCAATCTTCCCATAACAGGTTTAATGAATCAAAAGCAAACTGGAGTACATTCACAGAAACATCTAAACTACACCACACAACCATAAAACACCTACACGTGGAGGAAGCAGCCCAACTCGTCGCGGCACACATACTCGACGCCGCCGAAAAGTCCATGCCCCAGGCCTCCAGTGCGTCCCGCACCCCAAGGAGGCCCTGGTGGAACCAGGACTGTAAGCGGGCGCGGGAGGCCCAGAACAAGGCGTGGGGTGTCCTTCGCCGGTACCCCACGCCAGATAATCTCATTTCTTTTAAACGGGCAAAGGCTCTTGGGAAGCGTGTGCGTCGTGAGGCGAGAAGGGAGAGTTGGCGGGCCTTCCGCACTTTCATCAACTCATATACCGACACTCACAAAGTCTGGACACGAATACGCAAGCTAAAAGGACAACAGACACACAGCCAGCCCCTGGTTAGCACAACAGGGGACACACTCGAAGACCAGGCCAACACGCTTGCACAACACTTCGAACACGTGTCCAGCTCAGCACACTACACCAACACTTTCATTAAACACAAAGCATCATGTGAGAAGAAGTCCTTGCGAGACACTAGTAAGGCGAACTCATCCTATAACACCCCCTTTTCACTTCATGAGCTGAAGGTCGCACTTGGTACTTGTAAACCTTCAGCTCCAGGTGCAGACAGGATTTCATACACAATGATACAACACTTACATGCAGACACGTTTGAAACACTTCTTCACCTTTCCAATAAAATATTTCTTTCGGGGCACTTTCCACGCTCTTGGAGGGAGGCCATAGTAGTGGCTTTCCTAGAGGAAGGGAAGGACGCTTCCTCTCCCGCCAGTTATCGCCCCATTGCCCTGACAAGCTGCCTGTTTAAGCTCTTCGAGAAGATGGTAAACAGGAGACTCGTGTACTTCTTAGAGTACAACGGTCTCCTCGAGAGCTGCCAGGCGGGCTTTAGGGCGGGGCGATCTACGAACAATCAACTCGTTGCGTTAGAGTCATATATTAAAGATGCTTTCATCCATAAGCAGTACTGTATGACAGTATTCTTTGATCTCGAAAAGGCGTACGACACTGCTTGGCGGTACGGCATCCTCAGCGATTTGAAGTCCTTTGGTATGTCGGGTAACATGTGGAACACGCTTGCTAGTTACCTCTCTGAAAGAACGTTTCGCATGCGTGTTGGAACTGCACTCTCTAGCGTTCACGTGCAGGAAAACGGTGTTCCGCAAGGTGGAGTTTTGAGTTGCACTTTGTTTATTGTAAAAATGAACTCACTTCGGAAGGCTCTGCCACCAACCATTTCCTGCTCAATCTATGTAGACGACGTGCAATTATCCTTTAAGTCTTCTAACCTGTCTATCTGCGAGCGCCAAGTCCAGCTTGGTGTTAACAAGCTAGCTGGCTGGGCAGATAGCAACGGTTTTAAATTTAATCCAGTGAAGTGTACTTGTGTTTTGTTTTCAAAAAGGCGTGGCATTCGGCCGGATCCAGACATATAAAACAACTTAAACATAAATGCTTAAAGGCCATGAATATACTCAAGGTTCTCTCCCACTCTTCATATGGTGCTGACAAACAACTCCTTTTACGTGTTTTTACTAGCCTGATAGGCTCACGATTAGACTATGGAAGTGTTGTTTATGGGTCAGCAAGTAAGACATCCCTCAAAATGTTGGACCCAGTGCTTCATCTGGGGCTCGGGCTGGCATGTGGCACTTTCCGGACTAGCCCGGTCGAAAGCCTCTATGTGGAGTGTAATAAGTGGAACGTACAACGTCAGCAAGCATACCCAGATCTCCTTTTTGCTTTTAAAATTTCATCTATGCCAGACCATCCTTTTAAATCAGCTTTTTATGATACGTCTATGACTGCACTACTCTTAAACCGACCATCGTTCTCTGCGCCCTTCTCTTACAGAGTTAGAGAGGAAGCGTCAGAGCTTTCTGTCTCCTTTTTAGACACCATACAAAGTTCTCAAACAGATTTTATAGCACCTGGAATCTCCGCCCTGTCTTATGCGACACATCTTTCACACATGTAGATAAAAACCGAGCTCCCACATCTGCAATTCTGCAGCACTTCTTGTATTTGCAGCAGAAGTATCAATTTCCTGAATTTTATACGGATGCCTCTAAAACTGCCACCTCTGTGTCCTGCGCGGCGCATGGGCCGGGCCTTAATGTCACTAGAACTCTTAATAGTAATACCAGTATCTTTACGGCAGAGGCTTATGGTGTACTTCTTGTCGTTAATCATATTCTTCAAAGTAACATCCCACAATCTATTATATATACAGACTCCCTCAGTGTCGTGCGGCTTTGTCGTCAACAAAGTCTTCAAAAAATCACGTTGTAAATCTAATAGTCAAGGGTATTATGTCTATGTATGTCCACAAATTTGAACTAGTCCTTTGCTGGGTCCCTGGCCACTGTGGTATAGCAGGGAACGAAGCAGCGGTCGAATGGCTGCTGCTGCTACACTCTCGAATACAGTAGACATAACCACAATACCCTACACCGACGTGAAACCGCACATCAGACAACAACTTCGCAAAACATGGCAACCACACTGGAGCGAACAAACAGACAACAAGTTACACGTAATAAAACCACACTTGGGACCATACACCACCGACACACGCAACAGACACGCGGAAGTCGCCTTGGGTAGGCTGCGGATAGGGCACACCCATGCGACGCACTCGTATCTTCCGACGGGATCTTCTAGACCCCAGTGCCGCAGGTGCGGAGAGGCCCTATCCGTGGTGCACATACTAATCACATGCAGGGCACTTCACACAACACGACACAAACACTTCAGAGAACTCTACAGACAACATACTCCCCTACATCCATCTCTGTTTCTGGGTGACGATGCCATGTTTTCCGTTAAACGTGTGTTTGAGTACTTGTCAGATGTGAATTTTTTAAACCTCATTTCCTATCACGCATAATCAAATCTGGCACTATACACCAGCCATCACCATTGCCGTTAATTGATTTTATTGTTGTTTTGGCTTTAGTAGCCACTATTTTATTTTAGATACTTTTGTTTGGCGCTCTTTGCCCCAGCTGGCCTTGCGCCAAAAAACTCTAACCATCATCATCATAGACCTTCCGCAGCATTCGGGAACGAAGCGTGATCTTCTACAGAAAAGAAGGGGTGTCGCCTTCATCCCTATACAACCTCTATAAAAAATGCAGTCAGTGCTCCTCTAAACCAGCGGTGGCCAATTCCTCAGGCTAAGAGTGAGTTCTGAATACCCTATTAGGCTGCACAGTAGACTGCTACGTAGGGCAAATCTATTTTAAACCCGATTCCGGTTTCCGTAATGACAGCAAACTAGAACGTTGAAACGTTGGACGCAACCGGACGCCTTCGACGATGCAGGGTAATTTGCTGTTGAACTAGTAAAGCGACGTTAGTGCCCTGATTATGCATAATGAAGGTGAAAAATGAAACAATGAACTTGTAATCTATGAATTTTGAAATCGCTTGTGGTCGCTTTTTATTTGATTGAAGTTCGGCATATTAATTCATTTATATTGTTTTTCAGAACTGACTTTCTCAGGTTGCATTTGGTGCGTTCAGGTGAGCACGTGGCGGCGGTGGTGTTCCAATAGTAGTTGCCCTTGCTATTTGCGGGCCAAATTGGATGCTTTGGAAACACCATTAGCAAGGCAGAAGAAGAAGACGGCAACGGAGCTTCCGAATCCGTGCCACGTAGTAGATCAGAATAAGTATTTGCAGTATCTTGCCCTACCGAGGGATATGTTTCGAACACCTTGCGACGACGGCGAGCCAGAGGATCTCCCTAAGGACGACGCCGCAGCGACAGAGCTTTGCAGCGTGTCCACTATGGAGGGCGATGCCCAAGACGCCAGCGCTTCTGCAGAGGTGGCTGTGGGCCGCGACCTCGAACCACCCTGCGAGAAACGCGGCAAGCGGCCTCCCCAGGACGTGGAACGTGACCGCTGGCTTCCGGGAAAACGCCAGCGACGTACCCCCTCGTCAGAGGCCATCTTGCCCAGCGGCGACGAAAACACCGCCGGGCACGTAGGGCTGCTGGACATCCCGGAAGACGTCGTCGTGCTTACGCTATCCTACTTACTGGAACGCGACCTCTGCCGGGTAGCGAAGGTGTGCCGCCGCCTCAACGCGATCTCGAACGCCCCAACGCTCTGGAAGAGCCTCTTCCAGAGCGTCTTCGAATACGACCTGCCGCTGCTGCATCCGGCGCCTGACCAGTTCTACTTTGTGTCCCCTGATGAGGCCATCAGCCCGAACGCGTGGAAGGAGAGCTTCAGGCAGCTGTACAGAGGCATCCACGTGCGTCCACTCTTCCAGGGGCACATCCCTGGCCGGTCAATCACCTGCACAGACAACATTGTGACGGCCCTGAATTTATCCAGGGCCGTGGACCAGCCTGTGATTTTCGTGCACGCGGGCACGTATCTAGAGGAGTTAATCACAGTGAACTCAAGTGTTGCGCTCATCGGGGCAGCGCCAGGTAATGTCGCGGAGAAGGTGGTCATACAGCGTGGGAAGGGCTCGACGGTTACGTTTGTCGAGGGCGCCAGGGCTGCCTACCTCGGCTATCTCACGATCAACTTCATGCCGCGGTCCCCGTCATCCAGGCGTAATCGGAAGCGCTGCTGCTTGCAGATCGCCGCGAACTGCTCGCCCACAGTGGAACACTGCATCGTGCGCAGCACCTCGGCAGTAGGTGCTGCAGTCTGCGTGATCGGTCAGGGGGCTGAGCCTCGCCTCCACTGGTGCGCTATCTCCGACTGCCGGAATGCAGGCCTCTGCATAGCCGATTACGCCAAAGGCACGTACGAGGGAAACGACATCAGCCGCAACGGGCTGGGCGGCGTGTGGGTGAGCAACTACGCCAGTCCCGTTATGCGCCATAACCGCATCCACCACTGCACAGGCGCAGGATTGTACGCCTTCGAAAACGCCATGGGATACTTCGAGGCGAACGACATACACGACAACAGTACCGCGGGCGTCGAGGTAACGCTGGGCGCTGAGCCGGAGGTGGTGCACCGCGAGATCCTGAACGGCGAGGTGAGCGGCGTACACGCACGCGACAGCGGTCAGTTCGAGGAGAACGAGATTAACTTAAACGAATTTCCTGCCGTTTGGATAACCTCCAACATAAACCCTATCATGCGGCACGGCGACGTCGGCATAGGGCCAGGAAATGACTGCTACCTATTGTACGAAGGGCTCGGCCTTATTGAGAACAACATTTACGGCAACAGAATCGCGGGGATCCAGATCGAAGGAAGTAGCGACCCGACAGTCCATCGCAACACAATCCGCCACGGCCATCACGGGGACATCTCCGAGAACGAGACACGCACGGGCGTCATTGAAATGAATGAAGTAAACGGCAACACCCTTAGCGGAGTGTTCCTGTGCACCGAGCCCGTGCTGCGCCGCAGCCCCATCCACTCGGACGAGCTGGTGGGCGTATACTTCCTCGACAACGGCCGTGGTCACCTAGAACAGAACGAAATCTTCAGAAACCTCTACTCAGGCGTCGAGATCGGAACTGGAAGCAACCCTACCTTATGTTGCAACGAGATCTGGGGTGGACATGTGTATGGAGTGTTTGTGCACAACGGAGGTCAGGGTCATCTGGAGCAGAAGGAGGCCTTCGACAATCCTGCGGCAGGAGTCACGGTCGAGGGTGTCGGCCGACCGATGCTGAGGCGCAACAAGACCTGCGAGGGCGACAACGTGGACTCTGCGTCTCCTACGACGTCCAAGGAGTGATCGAGGAGCTCATCTTCCTCAACGTGCTCGCCCTGACCCAGAGCCACCCTGTGCTGCGACGTAACCACATCTTTGGAAACCTTGCAATTGGCATGGCAACACCGAACAATTACGCTGGAACTGAACCTAGGGTTGTTCCCTAACCTCCAGGCCGGTTTTTGCACATGCTGCAGGCAGTGGGGTAAAAAGGGGGAGGGGGCTACAAGTGCCCCGGGAGCCATTTATGAGGGCGCCGAGCCGAGTCCACCGAACATGTTCTTGAGGGGGGGGGGGGGGGAGAAGGGGGGAAAACACGCTGTTCAATAAAGTTCTGGTTTTGGTGGGTTGTTGGTGCGTCATCGTAACAAAATAGCGCCGATGGAGCGCAGGAGTGCAGAAGAAGACAAGGACAAAGAGAAGGATACACAAACGGGGTGCTAGCGTTCCGTGTCCCGCTAAGGCTTCCTACTCCTGGGTTCTGACAAAGACAAGGACGAAGAGGGACATACACGGGGCGCTGGAAAAGATGCTAAAGAAAACACCCGTGCATGTCCTTCGGCATAAAGCCGCGTGGGTGCCCCTCTCTTTTGAAATTTGTATTCGTCAGGTAGCGCTACTTGTTTTCTTACAGTGTCGCTGCTCAAGCGGTTAGACTGCATGCTCTCCTTGTCGTGAAGTGCCGGCATCTAGCTGTGAATACTATCCCCTACCCTGGATACTATACCGGGTATGTGGTAGCATATGGCGTATGGGCTGTGCGGCGCATGCCTGAGAAGCAAGATTATTTTGTTTTCTCAAAAATTGGGGATATGGAACCCACTTCCCTCTGTTTCCAAAGCGGGAACCATAACCTGAAAGTTATGAGTCCTCTTTTATTGATATAACACGAACCTGTAGTCACATGCAAAAAGGAAATATTTTACAAATCACATGACAAATAGAGATCGCAGAAAGTATTTACACAAAACTACTAGTCCTGAAGTTCAAAAAGTCAGGCATGGTGATTCACTTGTATAGTAACAGTAAGGGCTGCCCCTCCGGCCAATACAGTGGGAACTTGTGCAGCCTACTCCCTGAAGAACAAGTTCGTGCGATGCGGCGGCAGTGTTGTACGGAACGTCGTTCCAAGGAACGGTGTTCCTGGAACTAGTTCCGTTTTGGAGGAAGGGAGGACCGCCACCTTTCCATTTAGGGTCGGTGGAACTGTAACGGTAACTCGTTAGGTTTTTGAAGGAACGGCAGGAACAGCGTTCCTTTTGAAAAACGTTACATTGCTAGGATTTCGCTTTTTTTGATGCCCAGGCTCAACTACAAAAATCCACAAGTCGCTACTGTGTTTCTCTTTCTATAAGCTGGCCAAATTGTCCGCCCAACAGCGGAACGTGTTTCCTCGAAGCGCGAAATTTTAAAGTTTGTCTAAACATTTCCTGCGTTTCCTCGTATGTATTTATTTATTGTAATATAGAAAGAAAGGAAGGTCCGCCAGCAGAAGGGCCGAAGAATAACCACGCAACGGGCCGCAGCTTGTGCGAGCTTTCATGCCGGTTTAGCTTTTGCGGCGGCGTTCGACGGGAGCATAACGCAGCCACGAAAATGCTTTTCGCCTTTCATAGTTTGTCTTAGGAGGCCAGGATGCGCGTCTGCACGATAGAATTGTTCCCTGCCGGGGAAAGGTTGTCTAAGTCCGAGCGGCGCCGCAGGTCCCTTGTGAAACAATCGTATCTGTATATTGTCAGGGGTAAATACCGCATTAGTGCGCGCAAGGCGCGGATGCCTTGTTTTCGGAGGAGTTGCGCTCCCTGTGCGGTCATTTGAAGCATCACCGGCTATGGACGCGCCGCAGTATTTCGGGATGTTCTACTGTTCGAAGGTCCAGAGTACGCGCGCAGTTCGTCACGGCGCGGACTATCGTCTCTCCGACGGGAATGGGTCAACGGGAGTGCCAGGTCATTTTGTATTGCAGGCGTCGTGTTGACAAGGGCAGGAATTTCATAATTTTTGGGCCTAATTTCGTCGCGCGCTGTATGGACAACACCTGAGAGACACCGCCCGAAGGTCGACGGCCAGCGTTCAGAGTTGCTTTAGTTGGTCGGTTTCAAACGAACTTGTGTTACACTTGTACTTTGATGAATACCTGGGAGTTAAAGAGGGTGGATTACGTAATTGTGTACAAATCTTTGGGTTTTGTTTACCTGGCCAATCAGCGGATCAGTGCGTGTTAGTTACTAGGTCCTCGAGACGTGGGTTTTGTGTAATGAAACCCAAGTGTTTGGTGTTCTTGGACAGTCAGAGCGAGAGCTAGAAAGTCGATACACGGAAGCTTCAGTCCGGTCAGGTGACCGAACGAGACGAAACGAGGAGCCCCTCGTTGGTTATGTATGTTTAGCTGAGATCATTTAAGCATTTCTCTGTTTTTTATGTGAACAAATTTGTATATCAGCGGCGCAGTCAGACATCATCATCATTTATTATACCCTTAAGGGCCCCTTGCGGGGTATTATATAAGGGGGGAGCAATTACAAAAATTCCACAGCAGGTGATGGTCGATGGTACAGGGGTAGAAGTGAGACAGATTCATAATGAAATGGCAGCAGCACAGCAAATATATAATAAAATGGGGTTTATTAGCGAACGGCTAGAGCGTGGTAACGGGGGCTGGTTGTACCAGAGGCCAAGCTAGCTCGGGAGTCCACCCGCAGGTCTCTCAGTAAGATCGTTCTCGATGGGGCTGCTCCGATGACTGAGCCTTGCACATACACCCAGTCGGGGGATTGACGCCACCAAACAGTCAGCCTCGGTCTCAGTTGAGCGCACACCCATTTGGCCACACTGGCGCTCCTTCTAACGGCCACTATCTCTGTTACAATATACATATATACATAAAGGAACTGTAGCAATAAAAATAAGGAGCGAAAACCCCTTTCAAAATAATTAATATGAACCATTGATTGGCCACAAGAACCAATCATTCCTACACATTTCCCCACCTGCAGTCACGTGGCCCAACATTCCTCGAGTTTGTCACCCCGAAAAAATTTGTGTAAGGGCGTTTCTTCGGATCCTTTTGATCTCCAGATAATCTGCTGGAGGCGGTGTTCATATTCGTATAATATACGTAGTTCGATGTAAGTTTTAATTTTCTAACTTTGTGCCGCCTCAGGGTTATCGAAAACCATGTTTTAATTTTTTTAATGAAATGTAACGTTAATGTAACGGCACGTTCCAATTTTCGAAGTGGAACTGGAGCGCGTTCCTTTCGCAATAAAGGAACTTGTAACGGAAACTCGTTTCAAAATTGGGAAGGACCGAGGAACGAGCTTTCGTTTCTATTATAGAGGAACGTGTACAACACTGTGCGGTGGTTCGGCGTGGCT
Organism: Haemaphysalis longicornis; assembly: GCF_048455015.1. Taxonomy (NCBI): domain Eukaryota; kingdom Metazoa; phylum Arthropoda; class Arachnida; order Ixodida; family Ixodidae; genus Haemaphysalis; species Haemaphysalis longicornis. The sequence goes on along the minus strand of NW_027526203.1, from coordinate 11,167,541 downwards.
GTCTATCACGCAGCATTTCCGGAGGGAATGCAATTCCATCAGCACAAATAAACCAGACGAAACTACGCATCTTCATCAGCGAGGAGGAAGCGAGTCCCATGGGACAGTAGCGGCAGATCTTTGTTGTTGGTCCGCTGCAACACATCCCAGAAACCGACACCATCGCGGCAAAGGATAACAAAACAGTGTCCACTTTTTCTGGCTGATCACAGAATATGAAGTTCAGCCTGTTCTGTATATTTTTCTTGATCAAGGAATTAAGTCATTCACTATCAGGGTTTTCTTTTTTGCTCCTATACCTCTAAATTAACTATTCATGCCACATTATCATACCTTTATCATCGCGACAGACAATTTTTGGACGGGCACATAACGAGGGGTGCCAAGAACGCAGCACTCAGTCTTTTTTAAGGAAAGCTTGTTACTACACATCAAAGCCACAAAACGGCCGTTCCTCGTAGCCATAACCTGGAGTTCAAGCACCCCCAGGGTCAAGTCAGCGCACTGCGCGTTTGTGCAGTGAAAGCGTCTATTTGTTTGTGCGTTCCAATGCAAGGGTTGCGGACAAGGAGGAAAGTGAAGAGGCATGCAATCTGAAAGTGAGACAAGGATAAGCTAAATGCATCCAAGTCCACTTCGAGTTCGTGCCTACAGCACCGACTGCGCCGAACAGCGTGTTTTGTTTTGTGGTGCAATTGTGCGCGCGTTCACAGCGCGCCTTCGGCGCGTAAATCGCGCTATCACTTGACAAACTGGGTTTAAAGGGACCCTGCAACCCTTTCGATAAATGCTTTCACTCTTTCCCTCGCGTCTAGAAGCGACAGGTATCGCCAGCATGGAGCGGCACTGCTTGATTTGCTCGTCGTACCTGATACGCCTTCCGTTTCTGCTGTTTTTGTGGCTTTAATATTAAACTTGCTATGTAAATGCGTTCATTGCTGAAACTGAAGGAAAACCGGCCAACAGCCGCTACATGGCCTCAGGGGCGTAATTCAGGCCATCAAGGATCGTCAAGACCGGAAAAGAGAGAAAACTTTTTTGAGCGAGTTTCCAAGTTATCAGATGAGCAAAGAGCAGTAATTTTTGGCTAAGGTACTTTGTGACCCTGTAATCTAAGTACTGGGTGTGTTGGGGGATTACGTTGTTCAAGCATTTAAGTTTAAAAAAAGTTGAAAAAGTGTTCCAGGGTCCCTTTAAGAGTATCGGAGGTCATGTACAGGAGATAAGATAAAATTGCCTAAAACGAGTGAGAGGTTCATTAATAGGAGCGGTTCCAGACTAGGGGACGCCACCTTTTCGCAGTGAGTTAAAGCCTGTCTAGAGGGGGTATTTAGATGGCTTCGGGGAGATAGGTCAGTGGCTCGAGTACACATTGATTATTTCAGCCATTCGATATTTGCGGCGACAATAGTGAGGCGGGGGAAAACCCGAAAACTGTGCTTAAGGAACTGTTCAACGAGAGCCTTGTCGCGGAGTTAAAGAAAAGTGCGAAGCAATCCAGATTAATGTTTAACTGCCAAGCAGTACGCAAACCCTTCAGCGCAGGCAATAAAATAGTAGAAGGGGTGAATGTCACTATCCTACACAGCTCTGGAAATTTCAGGGCATAGGGAGGATTAGTAAGGGGGAATGGACGAGGCCACTAACCCTGCTTATAATGAAAGAAAGAGTACATACGTTTATTTTTCACTTGCAAGCTATAGATCAAAGGCTGCGCAGCTTCGATGCCTGCTCTTGCCAAGACTACCGCCAATTTTGAAATGCCCCTGTAGGAATAAAAAAAAACTGACAAAGCAATAGGAAGGGCATAAGTGGGATCTAGATTTTTTAAAATTTTTAGCTCATAAATTATTACCTTTTTTACTTTCTTGCCTTACGGTGTTTTGAGCTCTCTTACTTTTTCTTCCTGTCATGTTCTCCCTCTTAACTGAGTGCGTGTGTATGCACGTGAGTGTGTGAGTGTCCATGTGCGTACATGCGTGTATACGCACACATACGGACACGCATATGCACATATATGCACACATACGGACACATACGCGTGTATGTGTCCATGTGCGTACATGCCCGCTTTTGCGTGAGCAGCCGCGTGCGTGTAATAGGACTTGGTGTGTAATAAGACCTCATAACAATGCGACAGCCTCACACTTCCTCCCTTCAAGAAGTACGGGAGAAAAATCCCGCATAATATTAGAATTCCTAACTAACAACCGTGCTGCAACTCAATAATTTCAAGAAACAATAATATTAATATCTGCGATTTAGAAACACGCATAATGCGCGAGTGTCAATTTCTGACACCTCTCTCGTTAAACATGACTGGCTTCCTTCTCCGTCTTTCTACTTCTGCTCAAATTGTTCTGCGCCGTGCACCCTCAACGAAGAATAAGAAATTATCTGGCTAGGTTGAGCACGTTGGCACTACATTGGCGTGTAATTTTTTTACGTTGGTCAATAGTTTAAGACATCCCTGATTACGATGCTCAGGTAGAACGGTACACTGAAATCGTCAAAAGTGTTATCGATCAATTTATTCCCAAGCGCAAGCCCAGCCCATCAAAGTACCCTGATTGTATCCGCACAGATAGGACCACGCCTACAGATGGTTAAAGAGTACCGGGCTTGATACATGGAAAGAAAAGTTAAAAAACAATAAAATAGAAATAAAATACAGTCCTGCTTCAGGGCATTGAGTTAAAGTTTCTTGCAATGAAGAGAAAGCTATAATATCGCAGACCAATGCACTCGAGGGACTCAAATAACGCGGATTGGGCGATTGAGATACTTCAGACCCCCTATACCGCTTCGTTAATAGTTTTGCTGTGATTCTTCCGCGCAGGTAGCGACAACCTTCAGCCGTGCCCGCTCGCCGCACCGCGCGCCGCGGTGCCCGGTCGGAGCGCCGAGCCCAACGAAACGTTGCACCGAACCTCCGCGGCCGGTCAGCGTAGGCTTAGCATTGCGGCGGATATGTAATCGCCGCTTTTAAAATCAGCGCTGATAACAATCCCTAGTACAATTTTTCACCACACTCACATCTACTTTCTCGCATGTGGAACTTCTTTTTATCGATCAGATTGATTCAAAAGAGCGGCGACAGGATGTTGCTACAGTGATCTGCGCCGGCTCGAGCCGCAGCGATATTCAAAAACTCGAGGAGCAGTGCTATTCAGATGACATGTCGACTGTGCGGGCGAGTGCAGACCATTGCAGACGATGCGGCAAACGCCCCTGACGTCACGGGTTTTTGATTGCCGTTAGCACCAGCATTTTTTTGACCACCAAACCGTGACCTAACGCTGCGCTGCCTGCATTTGAACCGCCATTTGGCGCGCGACAACCGAATTTGAAACTGATTGGAATATATCCGTTATAATTAATTGTATGGTGGTGGCTGACCGCTTTTGGTTCGATTTTTCAAAGTACTGGCCCAATAGATATTTTTACAGCATAAAAACCTAAAGCGAGAAATTTAGCGTCAGAACTCCTTTCACGGTAAAACGTCGTTTAGGTATATAGCAGCCAATGGTGTGCCGGAGGGCCCTGTACTGGGTCCCCTTCTGTTTTCCATTTTCATTAAAAGGGGCACTTCCACAAAAATTTTGCATCTAGGTTTGTGTGTTGCGATAAGTAGCTAATGACCCACTTATTTCATGTGGAAACATCATTTGCTTCAGAGCACGACGGTTGCCGCAAGTCGCAATTTCGGTTTCAGCAGGCGCCGCGAAACGTGACCGTCGGACGTATATCACAGAGCAACCCGCCGCGGTGGCTCCGTGGCTAAGGGGTTGCGCTGCTGAGCACGAGGTCGCGGGTTCGATTCCCGGCCGCGGCGGCCACTTTTCTGATGGAGGCGAAAAGCAGAAACGCCCGTGTGTACGAGATTTCGGCGCACGTTAAAGATCCCCACGTGGTCAAAATTAATCCGGAGCTCTTCACTACGGCGCGCCTCATCGCCTGCGTTGCGTCGGCGCGTTAAACCCTACAATCAATCAATATCACAGAGCAGAGCTGCCGTAGCGCTGTCAAATCCGCGTCGCCGGCAGTTTCTGCGAATGCCCCCACGTACTGATCTCATGAGCCGCTTAATTAAAAAGCGACCATGGACGTGACGCAGGCGCTGCGAGTGCAAATTGCTACCGCGGCTAGAGAACGACGCGCGACGCTCGAGACAGTGGTTGGGAAGACGCGCGCTGTGAGCAGCCGGCCGGTCTGCTTACAGGTCCGCCTGCAGATGTGTTACGCTTACCACTGCGGCGGATATCCGATTGCCGCTTTCTTAACCGGTGCAAATGACGATTTTAACACGAAAATTTTTTATTTCCGGGTACACGAAGATTTCGCTGACGTCATATCCGTCACGGAAGTGACGCCAGTTCAGCGAAGAAAGTGGCCTGTAAAGGGTGCACCTCTGCACACAGGGTCTTCTTGCGGGGAAGCAACCCTTACTACTAAAGAGTACGTTATACATAGGGTTGTTTGTTTTCGGGTTTTATTTTTGAACACGAAAGTGTTTTATGCCGGGATACACCAAGATTTCGCTGACGTCATATCCGTCACGGAAATGATACCAGTGCACCTTTGCCGAAGTGACCCGCCAGCAGGACATCGCTCGCCACGCACACCTACAAGGCAGCCGCCATCCAACAAATCATGCTCAGCTGCAGCTATCGCTGCACAAATCACTTTCGTGTTTTACCGATTCCTGTGACAGAGCAATCAACCACAGTTTTTTAATACAATCCGCCATCGTATCATTATCTCCTTTGTCGCATGAGCTGCTATGTTTCAGACTTCAGTCCCATTTCGTGCAGCGGTAACACGCTATCGCTCGGGCTGCCTGCATCGGCCTGCGCCACTTCGCGGCCGTGGCCGCCGCATTCGCAGCGATCACGCGGCTCGCTCAGTGCGCTTTTCGCGTCCCCGGCGTGTTTTCGCGTCCAATGTAATAAAAATCACTACAAATAGAGCGCCTGGAATCGCTGTAGGTCTTGGTCAGCTGCCCGATGGGCCAACAAAATCCGGGCGCCGTCGCCGCAAAGATCGGATCGTTCGTTGCTCGAGAGCAGAAGTTCACCTCCAACAGGAGCGGCGAGCCAGCGAGAAACGTCGGCAGTGCGGAAGAGGCGAACACAAACTCGTGACGTGTTTGGATGTTGTTTATTTACTCCACAGCCAGGGAATGTCTATTGGGCGAGGTTCCTCGCTGGTTGCTCGGTTACGTTTGGCACACTTTAAAATATATTTCAAATATGTTCTAGGTGGTATTTGCCGCTGATATTTTGCGGATGGTGTATGCGTGTTCACAAGAATCTATCTGCGACGTTACCTCGCCTTCAAAATTTTGTGTCAGTACCCCTTTAATTATGTGGCTTCTGCCATTCGGAATTCTTCGTTTTTGTTGTATGCTGATGGTCTTAAAATATTTAAACAAGTGCGGAGTGTAGTTCCCTTTAGGCTGATATCACGTCGTTTCATGGTTGGGGCACCAAAAACCACATCATTTTGAATCCCTCAAAGAGAAAAGTTGCCTCTGTAGAAAAAACGCAGCAGTTGCAATATCCCTATAAAATTGTATGTACTGCACTGCTGAGGGTGACCAAAATTTGATACTTGGAAGGGCTTTTTTAAACGCAGAGCATTTCAGTAACTCACGATGTCACCCGCGTTGGCGTCCGTAGTCCGCATCGCTCCCCCTACACTATATAAAAAAATAATACTTACTGCGGGCGGAACGCAAGGTACACGGTACCCTACCCACTGCACCACAAAGCCGGCACAGAATGGAAGGTTACGAACACGCTTTATATCCTTGACTCATTCAACCGTCGGCCACAGGTGCGCCCTCTCCACCGCGTCCTCCTCGCCTTCTCTCCGCTCGCAACGCCCTCTCTCGCCGCGTTCGGTTCGGGCGCACAACAGGTGGGGACGTGCGCGACACCCTCTCTCGCCGCGTTGGGTTCGCGCTGATCAACAGTCGGTTCGCGCGCAAGAACAGGTGGGGGCGCTCGCATCGCGCTCTCTCGCCGCTGTCGGTTCGCGCTTAAACCACATATGTCGTTCGCGCGTGCTCCGGTTGCTAACATCTGTGGCGTGGTCGTGAAGTCACGCGTTCGTGTGGTGGCGCGATTTTGGCGCTATACACTCTCTCGCGAGGGGCATTGGATTGGATTGGCTTGGCTTGGATTGGATTGGTTTGGATTTGGATTGGATTAGATTAAAGTGGATTGTGTTGGATTGTGTTGCGTCATAGCCGCGCCACGTTGCGTCATAGCCGCGGCAGGGGGTTCACGGCACGTTTCACGTTTCACCAGCGACTTCATCGACAATGTCTACGCTGGAAGACAACAATTACAACAACAACCAATACGTAATCCACATGACTTGCAGGCGCGCCCCCCGCGGAAATTCTCTGCATTTGATCGTGCCCCTCGCGAGGGGGGTGTTTTTTTTAAGAAACATAGTTATAATTGCAAGGTGCAGGGTCTGAAAGGGTCAAAATGCCGAAGGAAAGAATTAGTGGCAGCGCCGCTACTGCTGCGTGAAGGACTGCCACAATCGCGAAAGGCAGCTTGCCATCGTTCTGTACAGGTTTCTCGGGCAGCCGGGGAGAATGAGCGTCGCAAGAAATGGATTTTAGCAGTAAGAAAGCCCTGACAGTTTTTGTCAGTGGCAGGAGTAAAATTATGAGTACGATGACTGTTTATGCGCAGCGCAGACACGAAGGGACGTAAAACTGAAACGTTTGCTTCAGTGTTCCATACACATCGCTCGCTGCGATGAATCGCATGCCATCGTAGTATTTGCATAATAGAAGGTATTACGGCTTCCGCCACTACTGCTTTATCAGCAGTAACCTTTTTTTAGTGACATTCACGGCACCGATTGGATGCCAAAATGCGGCACAAGAATATGTTCACAGCACTTTGCGGGTGATTCCAAAAGCAATGTCAAGACGGTCAATACGCATCCCGCTTACTGCCCTACTTTGTACCCCGAAGTGTACAGAGTTCGGCCACGCATGAGCGTGGCAAGCTATCAAAGGCAAGGTTACGTTCACTCGCGCTGACTTCTTTAATGCGTTTTGCGTACTCTGAAAGTTGAGGTTATTATTTGAACATTCTCTGAATTTCTATTCCCACGTTACACAAATTACCCGACGCTCTCTGTGATGTCTGGGTGCTGTTTACAGATATTCTATAGATTCAAGGTCCTCTTCTTTTTAAGTAGCATTCGACTGTCTGCTTACCGCTTGTCAAATACGAATCAGTTGTTTGGAATGGAACATGCAAGTCCAACAGTAGCAGTATAGAAAGGTGAACGATCATTTCAATCTCAAAGCAGCGTTTCCGTCATGCGCAATCATGACGCAAACGGCAGCATGCCTTTTTGATAAGTATTTCTACTTTTTGGTGTCGACAAATGCGAGCACATTTCATCTCTCTTAACAACCTGTTTTATGACGGAATTTTCTGTGACGACCTGGTTACATCTATGAATGTAAGCGTGCCAAACTAACTTTTCCGAAGATATGCGGCATTCAGAACGAATTCCTTAGGTAGCCGATGTTTGTATTGTCATATTTTAGTAACTGGTTTTGTTTTTATATTTTGTCTTACACATAGTATTTTGCTGTGTTGAATCATCAAGAATTCCTCTTGTTTCTAAACATGGTGTACCGGTACCAAGACCCTAGGGCGTTTCTTGGACACATAAAATAAAAATTGTTTGATTAACAAATATATTATTTTTATTAATATTATTATTATTATTATTTATTATTATTATTATTGTTGTTGTTGTTGTTGTTGTTGTTGTTGTGGATGATGATGATACCAGTACCGGCTTTGTTAGGAAGATAGGCCTTTTGGAACTGGGATTAGTAAGCATAGTGAGTCACACATTAAAAGAACAACAAAGTTATATTGATTTTTTTCTTAAACTTTTCAGTGTTTTCAGTTGGCTTTTTCGAAAACTTTGTCTAGCGGAAGAGCACGCTTTACAGGAGTTCGTCCCCGACCCACACTACGCTCTACTTCAAGCCAACATTACACGAAACAACTTGCGCCCGCTTAGAAACGAACGAAATAAGCACGTTTTAATAATTTTCATACATGTGTGGCGCTTTCTAAAACAAAAGTTTTCTTGACACACAGGCCACGCTTTTCCCGCAAGACGCTGCTTCCCGCGATACGGGTGGAAGGTCAACCGACGGACAAGCCAGCAAAGGGGTTTGACCCCCTCCCCCGTAGCCCAAGCGTGGCCCACGCAATGTTTCGGAAGTGTGGCGGGCACATTCATAACTCCGCACCACACGGGTGTCAGCTGCAGTGCGGCGTCGTCGGGATGTGGACGCTGCCAGAATAAATGGATCCAACCGCCTTCCAAGGAGTTCCCAGGGGGAAACGGAGGTGCGAGCACTTGGGGGCTGAGCACCGACTCGAACTGCGAAGGAGAACAGGGCGGGATTGATCGCGGATGTCACGGGAAAAAATATATTTAACGTCGTCGTACTCAGAAGGCGGTTAAGTCCGAAAGTTCGTATGTGTGTGTTGAAAGGGTGACCTTTGGTGGCAAGCTACCCGCACATTTATCTGCTTAAAAAAATGACACCACCTTCCCGCGAGGGAACCGTGAGTTTATGCGAAGCATCTCGGAGGTTCCGAAACGTTCACGAGATTCGGTATCCAAATAACGGGAAATGACGGAACTGCGAACGCCTCAGCGTGACTCAACCGAAGCAGCAACTGCGGGAGCGGCGCGCGGACCGCGTTTATTATATAGAGCAGATCGAGTGGAGGGGACGAGATGAGAGAGGAGACACCCAGCGCGCTTATCGCGCAGCTGCGGTAATGAGTAGCGCACGCGCTATCGCACAGCTGGTGTGGAGATGGGGAGAGAGGAGCAACGCGCGCTATCGAACAGCTGGCGTGGAGAGAGGGAGAGGAGGAGAAGTGCGCGCCCTATCGCACAGCTGGTGGGGAGAGGGGGAGAGGTGGGGACGGACGACGGATGGACGACAGAGCCGAAAGCAAGAGATGCTTTGCATCTAAAAGCGCCGGTACCCCTTTCCCCGAATGCACGCACGCTCGATTCCAAACAGTCAGGGGGATCTCAGTCACGCCCCTCCGCCCCTCAACAGCCGCTGCTTCTCACAGCGTGGCCTTTCGAAGCGCAACAGTGGCTTCTTCGTGCAATCGCAGCCGGCCGGGGCCGAAGGTTAAAATGGCCGTCGGGCTAAACAAGATAGGCGCCATCTTGCTCGTGCTTGTAATAGCCGAATCGGTGGTTTCATGCGATAAAAGCGCTGATACTCTCCATAACCAAGCCGCTGGCCAGAGAAGACAAAACGGTGATCGGCGGCACTTTGGCGCCCTTCCCGAAGTTCATTTCCGTTCGCCTTTAGTTGCAGCCGCCGCTGGGGGCACGTGAGAAGAATCTAATTGAAATCCTGTCACCGACACGACTCGTGGCCAGCGGTAGAACGGAAAAGGCTGGCGTGCGGGAATGCTGACACTTCGCGCCTATTCACCAGGGCACGCGAGAAGGGAGACAGTGTGCGAGGAAACTCCAGGGCTGCCGGGGTCTCGTTGGCGCATCGGGCACTAATGGGGTAAGGCGCGACTGCGTCAATCAAATGGAGGTGCCTGTTTCTTGTACTTTCTCTCGGCCTTACAAAATGCAATCACTAAAGCTACTGGCTACGTAAGCTCAAGCGCTCGCTGCCCACCTCCCTCTTCAAATCGGAAAGTACATCAAATGATAGCGTAAGGCTTCTAAGTAGCTAGACCACCACAAAATATCCGAAAAACCGTTTAGCGCGTCTCGAACGTTGGCAATGAGTCTCCCGTTACTGGCACCTGCCCTATATTACATATCCAGAAATCTGGGACAGGAAGCTTCCAGTTCAGCTGGTTGGCACCACGTGGCGTCTCAACCTTCAAGATTTCAAACTTCCCGCGGTGACGTAATAGGTGATGCGGGAAATGAAAATTATAAGAAAAAGAATTCACGTTTCCAGTAGTGGGCTTTATCGCCGATCGCCTTTCCGTGTGTGGTCCTTTACCTACACCTCCCGTTAAGCACACCGTCATGCCAGCACTGCTGGTGCTTTTGATAGCGACCGAGGCGACGTCGCTATCAAAGTGAAGTTACTTTTGGCACCGTCGGACGCCGTTTTTTGAGCTCTGCGGAAAATAAATGCGCCGGTAAAAACAAAAGAGGAGAGAAGGGAGGAGGAGCATTATCCTTTTTATTTGTTTCTCTGGGGGCTAGGATAGCTGCAATAGCCCGTCTTGCTCGTGCGAACGGCCAGCGTGGGTTTCCGCGCAGGTCTAGACCAGTCGCTGTGAATAACTCGCCGTATATGTACGCATCAACTTCTTGAACATCATCGCCATCATCTTCATCACGTCATCAACTGGCGTAGCAAGTTAGGCATTTTAGCCCAGCTAACATCGCCAGACTTCATTAAAGATCGCTCTCTCTCTCTCTCTCTCTCTCTCTCTCTCTCTCTCTCGGCCCAATAAAATTTCTATCAAGAGAATTAGGTACTGACGACCGACCGAATTTATCGCCGGCCCGTTCAGATATCGAACTCGTGTTTGCTGATATCAAACCGTCCTCGTCGCAAGCCGAACCGGCCTAGCCGGCGGGGCAAAAGCCGAAAAAAAAAGTATTCAATGTACTCGGTAGGTACCAATAAGTAGTTGAAAAAGGTTCCGAGACCCTTCCGCCGCCCCCGACAGTAAGTTAGGAAGGAGAAAAACCTCAAATATCCAAATCGTAGCGTCCGCACCATCCGGCCAAAAACCGGCTACGAGTAGGGCGCGACCAAGGGTGGCCCAAGCAAAAATTCTGATACAAATTTTAATACACGTATATGCTTATTGCCGCTAACAGACCTATCAGTCTGTATTAGCCTATTAGTTCTATCAGTCTGTATTAGTCTATTAGGTCTATCAGTCTGTATTAGTCTGATAGGTCTATCAGATTGTATTAGTCTGATAGTCTACCAGAGTGTACAAGTTGTATCAGAACCAGTGCAGTTCGAACAAAGCAATGAAACATGGCAACACATTTTATTATCAGGGAACACAGGCAAATTCCTCTGGCTGACAGAAATCTGGCTGAATATTTTAATGATACATAATTTCGTAACCTGGTTAAGAACGAACGAATACATTGCAATGCGAATCCACAAAATAGCTGCAGCATCCAATCAGAAAAGCTCGTCAGACCTGTACGGTCCAGCCATAGGTACATATCGAGCGCATTAATGGCCGATTGAACACCATTCCCATTTCGATGCAACTTCAAAACGGCATTCACCCTTCCGCAACACGCGATTAGAACGGAGTCTCTTCGTCGTGAGGCATTCCCTTGAGAATGAACAAAGGAGTCCGAAGCGGCGAGGTGACGGGTCAAAGATGGGTCGGGCGGCGGCCCAGATCACATTTGTCAATGTTAGGCGGGCGCTAGACACATCGCCAACACTTCTGGATGACGTGATGCACACGCTTTCTTCGATGTCAGGCGTTCGTCACACAGCATAGCAGACAGAGCAAAGATGTCCGGAGCCGCGAGGTGACGGGTCCATGATGGATCGCGCTGCGGCCTGGTTCATACTTGCCAAAGTTATACGGGCGTTAGACACATCTCCAACACTTCTCGATGACGCGATGAGATTTCGGCGCACGTTAAAGATCCCCAGGTGGTCAAAATTAATCCGGAGCCCTCCACTACGGCGCGCCTCATCGCCTGCGTTGCGTCGGCGCGTTAAACCCCACAATCAATCAATCAATCAATCAATCAATCAATCAATCAATCAATCAATCAATCAATCAATCAATCAATCAATCAATCAATCAATCAATCAATCAATAAAACGATTCTTTCAGAGATCCTTCGAAGTAATTTTATGTCTTCGAGGTTAATGTCTTCGACGTCATTTCGGACTTACCCGCCGCGGTGGCTCAGTGGCTAAGGCGTTGCGCTACTGAGCACGAGGTCGCGGGTTCGATTCCCGGCCGCGGCGGCCGCTTTTCTGATCGAGGCGAAAAGCAAAAACGCCCGTGTGTACGAGATTTCGGCGCACGATAAAGATCCCCAGGTGGTCGAAATTAATCCGGAGCCCTCCACTACGGCGCGCCTCATCGCCTGCGTTGCGTCGGCGCGTTAAACCCCCACAATCAATCAATCAATCAATCAGTAATTTCGGACTTCGTTCTAAACTATACCTACGGAGGCCAATCTAGATTTGGCTAAAACAACGGCTTTAACGGTGTACTCAGTATGTGTTATAGCCATTGTTATGCGTACTTACACACCCGGGCATGGCCGGGAACTACGGCTAGTTTATCGTAAGCTGCTGTGAGCGCACAGCAGTATCTCAGAAACTTGTGCTCGTACCTTTTCTTGTTACTGCCTGTTCGTTTCTTTCAAGAAATAATGAAAATCGCCACGGGCTACCAGCTGTGTCGTGCAGCACCCAAAGAGCAGCGGCGATGAAGATAAAAAAATTGATGAGCCAATCCACTCTGTGAAGGTGAATGTCCAGCGAAGCTTAGCGCGCAATGCGTAGTTTTTCCAATTTTATTTCAGTTATATTTTAATTATTTATTTATTTATTCATTTATACTACCCCCCGCGGTGGCTCAGTGGCTAAGGCGTTGCGCTGCTGAGCACGAGGTCGCGGGTTCGATTCCCGGCCGCGGCGGCCGCTTTTCTGATGGAGGCGAAAAGCAAAAACGCCTGTGTGTACGAGATTTCGGCGCACGTTAAAGATCCCCAGGTGGTCAGAATTAATCCGGAGCCCTCCACTACGGCGCGCCTCATCGCCTGCGTTGCGTCGGCGCGTTAAATCCCCACAATCAATCAATAAATATATTCATTTGTACTCATTTCCAATTTGTTTTTATTTTCATTTATTTTATACTATGCTTTATTTATTTACACTCATCTTTTACTTGTCTTTTTCCTCATTTTCATTTGTGTTCACATTATTTATGGATGTATTTTTCTTTTATATCTTTTCATTGTTTTATGCACGTATTTTCATTTATTTTGATATATTTTTATTTATTTCTTTATTGGATGTCTTATTTTATTTTTTAAATTTAATTTTATTTTTTAATCTTTATTATTTATTACCTATAATTTAATTTTGTTGATTGATTTGTTTTTACTATTTAAGCTTTGCCTTTAAGGGTGGAACGCGAAAGGGTTAGCGCTCTCCCTTTGTACATTTTTTGCTAAGAACGCGTCGCAGTCGATGGGCGCGCTACATTTCTTTGTATTTCATTTCTTATGCGCGCCCGCTCGCTATCATTTTCGTTGAAGTTTTACGGCGCACAGCGTCACGGCGCACGCGCAAGGCGAACCCGCTGGCTCGTGCGTGCAGAAGGCGACACACCGCGATAATCATTTTCCGATAGCGCGTGCCTTACGACGCACATTTTGGCGTCGTGTGGCCTCGTAAAAAGGCATTTGGCGTGTTAAGTACTTTGTATACATTTGCGGTAAATGTGAAGTAAAGGGGGTGCCAGGGAAGGGGGCGTGGCATACATCTGGTAAGATCCTGTTTCTCGTCCGTCACCTTCCGTTAACTAAAATGCATGGGTTTATCCCATGCTATGCTGAACTCGCCTGTCTAGACCTAAACCTAAACGGTGAGGTTGAGGTGCTATCGAGAAAATTCATTTCATTTTGGGGTGACGTAGGAGCTGGCGAGGTCGTATTCCCCTCTGCGTAGCCTACACTCAATGTACGTAAAACAAACCCAATGCTCTCTGCGAAATCTATCCTTCTGTGCATGTGAAAAATTTAAAAGTTTTGTATCCCACGTTTGTTTTACTTTATGTGGGGGCTTAAACACCATCTTACGTGGGGCATTTTGGTGGATGGAGGCGCATTTATTAGTAAAACGACGCTGGACTTTACATATTTGCACTATTTTTTGTAGGGACTTGTATTGTTCCCCTTATACTGTCACGCAGCCAGGAACGACGCAAGGTTTTTGATGAAGTAACGTTTATTTGGAGCGAACGTTTGCTCCCTAATAAATAAAAAAAAGAAACACAAATGGCGACAGTGAACAAAGTGGCATGCACAGTCGAGCGTCGGCGAATTGAATGTCAAGGCGTATGTTCAGCCCGATTTTATCGATAGGTGCTCCTTTCCGCAAACGTCGGTTAAGACCGAGAACACTATAGATTAAACGAGAAGCTTCAAGTATAGCGACCACAAGCAACACATGTTTCCTATCAAAATAAGATTGCCGGTGTGGCGTACAAGAGGAGGAGGACGACACCCGCGCTTCACTTAACACAAAACAGATAGCTGGGCGCGGCCAGGAGCTAGCACCAAAACATAAGCACAAAAATCAGATCGGCGTTGTTCTCGGCAGTATAGTTTTGTGTAGTAAATTACCAAACCCGAATGTCAGGAGCCTAACGGCAGTCAGTACCAATAAATTGGCCGTAAGATGCCCACTCCATTTTAACTACGCAAGAGAAACACTAAGCTATTAGGCCATTTTTACTTTTATTTTCTGGCATAAAAGGAAGCGCTCACCTTTATGTTGAGCATATGACATTTTCAAGGCGCCTACAGCAAAGCTTGGAGAAGAGAACACAGTAGCTTCATACGGCGATCGTAATTATATAAATACACGGGCGTAGCCTACAGCAAGCGTGTATTCGTACGCTTTCCGAGAGAGGTGGCTGGTTTTTCTTTCTTGGGTAACTCAAACGTGAAACGTTTGGCCTCGTATCTGTCTGTTCACCGTTTCAACTGTTCTGTCTGTTCACCGTTTCAACTGTTCAACAAGCTCAGGGAGAGCTCCTTGCTTCAGTCACCATGAATATGTGCATTCGCTCCACAGGAAATCCCAAGGTTTGTTTTCCTGGGGCTTTCCTTATCCGCACCGTCGCCTTCACACGCAATGGGAACAGAATGTGGATTTGTTCGCCAAGTGCGTTACTTGAAAGGAACCAATTATTCGGGAGAGGCAGGTTAAGAAAATCTTCCTTCTCGCAAAGAAGCCAACCATGTTCGAGAACTCTGCCTGCACCTTTAAATGCCCAACGAAAGATGTCTATGTCAAACGGAATCGAACGAATTCCGTTTGATCTCTGTCTGAAGCGCAGTTTTTTTTGCACTTCATATAGAAACACATCGGCTGCGCTCTGCAATCTCCTGCGTTCAGGCATCCTTGGGTCTTCGAAGCTCTGCAGACACTGCTTGTTCAAGTTTTTTTTGGCTCGAGCGTGCAGGCCCATCTGGAGCACCCTTTCCATTCCAGGAGGTAGCCCTTCCTCTGCAATCAAATAGCGTGAAAAATCAATGAAAAACACATTCTTCCGCTGCATATGTTTCCATACCATAACAAGGGAGCTCATAAGAATATGCATGGCTAACATATCTCGATTGCTTACTCTTCTATATCTCAGAATTTGCAAAATATGTTTTACAGAAAGTTCGGTTATGAAAAGCCAGACCAAAAGCTGCGCTAGGGACGGGGTCTGAATACGAAGCACTGATGGGGGGCGCTGGAGAAGACATGCCCATGGAAGTTAATGCGTTACCTATACAGCTTATTTAAAGTGATATCTGCAAGGACTCTTGCGGAACCACACACGTATTTGGGTTTGTTTCGTTTACGTCAATGCGCACTTCTGGCGTCTCACAACCGAGGTTCGTCGGCTAATTTATTCGCGCATTGCGTCTTACATCATGTATTGACGCCGCGTGAAGCCCAAATTTAAATTTGTTTGGGTATTTCATAAGCCGGAAAGGAATTGTTACTGTATTACTCTATAATCTTTTGTTAGCATCGAATTAGAAATTTACCAGCCCCAAAGAAATAGATCCGAGTGGGCCCACTACGAAAGTAGTAAACTGGTCTCGGATTTTCATTTTAAAACTTTGCCCTTAATAATAATTTATTTATTATACGCAATTCTAATCCATAAACACGTATCAATATTTTATTTGTTTTTATGCAAGAAGTTTTAGAATCATTTACACACATTCCGGTTTTGCACCACCGGCCACATTTCTACACGTTGCAAATTGCTGCAGAGGGGCTTTGTTGCAAAATAACTACATCGGTTCGGTGCGTTTTGGTTTCATCTTTGTCACAGCTGCCCGTACGAACGTTTTACATATACCTGTCACTTGTGTACCACCCGCAGAAGCAGAAAAAGCCATGCATACGTTCCCGGGTACGGGTGGAGCCTATTCTGCTTACTGCTAACGTTTCACTTGCGCGGCTTAGGTATTCTACTACTTCGTACAAACATACCTAGTACACCGGCACTGTTTCTAAACCAACTTTGTGTCCTTAATGATAGTGTCTTTCACGCAACTCATTAAGTGGCGTCGGGCCACGAACAGAACTGGTTTTGTATTCCTGTAGAGCTTCCGAGATCTACTACGACCCGCGGTTGTTTCGTTTGGCCAGTCAATACCACCGGCTTTGTAGGCAACTATCTGCCCATGCTCGGTGATTCCGTGCACAAATTTTTTTTTTTTTTGCTTCTTTGGCTGTTTTAGCCCTTTCCGGCGCCCGGAACCGGGTTGCGCTACATTCGATCCTCACCGTTCGTCGTCCTTTGAAGTCTTCTATTCGTCAGCTATAATACGCGCGTGCGTGGCCTGCAGCCGTTGTTATATCGTCTTTTTCTCGGTCCGTTGCACTTAGTGCAGATCCACCCTGAGGGGAGAGCAAACCTGCTGTGGGCTTTACGGTGCGCTTAAATGAGGAGCTGTTTTGACGGGGAAGCCTTACATGGCTGTGTTTGCTAAAGCACGCCTCCGGAGCCATCGTGCCTCATAGCTCACGTGTAGCTGCGGCGTGTAAAGCCTTCAAATTTGAAATTTGAAATTTTGAATTTTTTCGCGCGCTGCCTCCTGCTGGCGGCAGCTACTATGTGCAGGTCGCAATCTACACAGCCGGTTGTGGTCTCTGTGCAGATATCGGGGGCGTGCATAGGTTCAATAGTGGCACCAGCACTAAGCAACATTTTATTTTGGGAAGTTGACCGAGCCGTAAAACAAGATTTGTATTTATATTTATTTGGATATTGAATAAGTATTTGGTGTTTATAGATCTAACGCATTTTATTCGGTTTTTAAGCTGTTTAAGGAGAGGGGCAAAGGTTTCTACCTTTACGTCTAAGTTCCAAGGGACAATGTGCTTCAATTCTCCTTGAACTTTCGCTACGATTCCCTAGCAATCATGTTTGCTGGTCGTATTCTCCCGGGTCCAGCCCCTTCTAAGTTTCCACTCGGCCCACTCCGAGATTGCCAAGAACGTGTTGGCCACGTCGTGCCTTTGCTCAGCGCTAAAGAAGTCCTGTTCGCATATCGTGCGCGAAAGTTTTTCGCGCCAAGTTGATAGATTGGAAGTATCTGGGTTCCCGCGTACGGCTCTTCGTGTGTGCTGCAGCGACTGTTCAAATCGCTGAAGCGAGGACAAATGATAAACTGAATACGGGGGCAATGCTATCAGATGGGCGAAGAAAAATCGCAGTTATTCTCTATCCGCGTTCTGCCTCGCGCCATTGGAAAACTATCGCTGGTCATTAAAACGTGAACGTTATCTTCCGCGCGGCCAGGAAGCGCAGAATCATGTGCGCGAGTATTGACAGAAGGGTCGCAGGAAGGAAGAGGAGCTACTGGTGGTGACAAGTTCTCTTTAAAGCACTCTACACTTTCACCGACTGCGAATGCGGGGTGGTATACTCCGTCGCTTTATCATGCGGTGGCACGTATTTAGACCAAACGGGACGGGACGGTGCCTAATTACCGCTTAAAGAGAGCACGCTAGCTATCCGAACTGGGGGCGCCGTCACACCTTTCACTCCATTGCCACCAGTGCGGCTGCGGCCCCGAGCTCAATCAAATGGTTATTGTGATGAAGCACAAGAGCCAGCCCACCCGGGAAATAAAAATGAAGACACATACGTCGGCCATCATTCAATTGCATTGACAGATGCGGAAGTGTCTTTCCTAGGCAGCTCGTGTTTGTAGGAGATTACTTCGGATTAAATTTGGTGGCTTTATTGCGGTGTTTTCAATTGTGGCGGTATGGCTAATAACTGCCCCCCTTTTTATGTCTAAGTAATCCGTGTTTTCCTAATAAACTTTCAGTTTTAAGATAGTGCCTGTGTCGTCCCTACTCTTCTCGTCTTGTGTTTATATTTTGCTGGCCATCATGACCACATTCCATCTAGCCCCATCTGCTAACTTATTACGTTTTATGTTTTGTTTTTACGATCGAGTAGCAATAAAATCCCAGTTTTTGGTTTTGTGTAACAGCATCCCAAGGGGGTAGACTTGCCTCTCCATTACAAAGATCCCACGTGCTGCAACCCTCTATAGTTCCCTTACTAAGACTGTGGTAAGTGATCCCCAACAAAAAAAAAAAAGTTAAGAATTTATAGCCCTTCCCCTGTCGAGAAAATGGTAGTACGCGAAGCTTCTAATGGGTGCACCTGTTTCGGCAACCGTCAGCGAACGCATTGTCGACGTTGCTCCTCGAAAGGGGCCTGTTCCTCCACCGAGCGGACGATGCGCGGTCTTCCCATCCGCTTGACGAGCCTGAACTGACGACAGGGAGAACCGGCGGTGCACGCGAGCCCCATCTGCGCTTCTAGAATGTTCCTCATAAGTCACCGGCGCAGCTGGAAGAGACTTCGGCTTTTCTTTTTTCGTGTGCACCAACCATGAGCCATGACACAAGCGAGCCAATAGTAGGTAAAAAGCGAAGTGGTGGTTTTGTTTATTACCGCGCTGATCAAGTAAGAGCTTGAGGAATGAGCGAATGTGCGTCATCAGTATGGTTTTCCATTAACAGGTGTGGCGTGTCGCTGTAATTACAACATCAGAGAACCGATAAACAGGGCCTTCTACTGCTGTGGCCAGAGTATGCTTAAAACACGTGCGACGTATCAGCAGACGATAGCATGGCTAGTGTGATGGTCGTGAAAATTATTACGCAAAGTACCGTTCGCGAGTTAACGTTAAAACAGGAGCTCAATTGTAGTAAAAATCGATGAAAGGAAATGGACAAAAAATGTAGTGTGATGTTCTTCACTTCAACGTACGCCTTTCACTGATTTGACTCAACGTAAGTGGATAGCCGTGTGGTATTAAGGGTAATTTAAACGAAAAATACGTATTTAGTTCGCTTGCCTTAATTTCCGTATTGAGTTTTAGAGTATACGTATCAAGGGAATCTATATTTTTGTGCCTAATACCACAAAGCTTGGCGGTAGTTTTTGTAAGCTAAGCTCCATATTACTGAGTGTTTAGTCAATTTTACGTGCATACGTCGCAGATAGCTTTGCTAAAATAAAAAAACGGGATGAATTTATAAAAAATTCAGCAAATCGATAACCGGGCCATCGGATACTAATGTCATGCGAAAGAGAACAGAGCTGTAGCTGGTTTTGTTCCACGCAGAACAAAACTCAAAATGTAAAAAAAGATGTGCGCTGTCCCAACAAATGGCGCGCGAGCCGTGCGAAGGCGGGAATGTCGAGTTCTATTGATCAGATGTTCATTGAAATTTTCATGAGAGGCCAGAGGGGATGAGAAGAGCGTGAGGGGCGGGAACGTTGAGCGTAAAAGGAGCTACTCGGAAGAGACGGCAGCAGCGTCTTTCAAAGTCATTTGCAATGAAGCAAGTAGATACGCGGCTGTTGATAACGCTTCGCCGGGACAGAGTAGAGCTGGTGGAGTGTAGTTTGTTCACTTTCTACACGTAGGCCCGCATTTTAACGGTCAGATGTCCTATCGCCCTGTGATAGCCACGCTCTCCAAATAAGCCGATTTAGGTGTACCAATTACGCCAGAAAACACAAGTGGATAGCTTCGTTATCGCGCTAAAGACGCGTGGATCATAAGCGTGCTTACACCCTACCGAGGGCGCCTTGCAGTTTTTGGCCACCCGAAAAGGGCCGAGTGTGATCACGTAAGCTCGTTACACCGCGATCGTTGGTAACACTGCCTATCCTTACCGTCTTGCAGATAACTCTTTCAACCTCGTGAAGCATACCGATTGTCCGTTGAACGCGGCGACTTGAGCGCGAATACGCTCATGAGTATAGCCGAGTTTAGTTCCGTGAAGTGAAATAGTATCCTCGGGTCCTCGCCCTGGACGTGTGCCTGCTTGGTTCCTCAATCTGCAACGAAAAAGAAACGTGCTTTGTTTTCAACCAAGACCGTGGTTGCACTTATTTGCAAGAAATGCACCACACAAAGTTTCCGGTACACCGCTGTTGGTGAAGGCTTGTCAGGAAATTCCAATGTGGTCAGGAAGGCGATATTTGTGCAGGTAAGTTGAAAATCAACAGAAAGATCTGCTCGGCAGAATGCTCGGCTTCAGGCACTAAATAATTTAACTGTTAGAAGACTGGTCGTATGTGCTGGACATGAATAATTTCATTGAAGGTTTTTCTCAGTAAACGAAGCACCAAACGAGGACAAAATTAGCCCCAAAGTATCTCAATTAATGTACCTGTATAAGAACTATTCCAAAGTGGTCGTATCTAGTGCACGTATTTGCTGATTAGATGAATTTGGCACATCCTAGTGTGGCACCAACCCTACATCCAGGCTTCAAAGTAAAAAAAAAATGTCGGTAATAAATTTTTTTAATAATTCACGTGTGACATACTGAGGAGACTTGGCTTTGTATAAATACTTTGTTCTTTGGCAGTGCATTTTTGCGCGTAAAAATACCTTCAATTTTTTCTTTGAGCGTCAGCCATATTCCCGGTTTTAAGCCTTCTGTGTATAGTTTAAGCAGCCATCGTAACTAAAACGACTGCTATTGTCTTCATGAATCGGTCCGAGCAGAAATTGTAAAAGATGCTTAGTGAACTTTATTTCTCATGTTCGATGCAGGGTTAAGAACAAACACATGAACATGGAAAGTAATGTCAAAATATCATGCAAATAAATGCACGTTCAAGTTAGGCAGCGGAATTCTTGAAGACGTGAGTGAATATAACTACCTTGGGCAAGTTGTCAGTGCCGATCCTAGCAATGAGAAGAAAAGTAAGCTCAGAATTTACATAGGCTGGGCTGCATTTGGGAAGTATTCAGAAATCATGGGCAGTAAGCTTCCCCTGTGGCTATAAAGAAGAACCAATGTATGCTTACGGTAATGACATATGGTGCAGAAACTTCGGGTCTCACTAGGTACCTTGAAAGAAAACTTAGGTCTGCCCAACGAGCCATGCAACGAAGAATTATGGGGTTAACACTTATTCATAAAAAGACCGCGTTATGGATTAGGCAACACATTCGGGTGGAAGTCATTCTAGTTAAATTAAGCTTAAAAAGAGGGATTTGGAAGGCCATGTGATGCGAATGACACACAACCGACGGACCACAAGGTTAACGGAGTGAATTCCGAGAGATGGCAAAATAATTAGAAGAACAGCCAAGACCCGATGGAGGAATGAAACACTGATATCTGGGGGCAAAAAATGGACTTGAAAACCCCGGGATCGGAGTGGTCGAAAATCTCTGGGAAAGGCCTTTGCCCTGAAGTGGACACGAATAAGCTGTGAATGATGATGATTATGAACGCAATTTGCACACTAATATTAAGACGTCGCCTCAGCTGTCTTAACTATTTTTTTGTTGTATAGCGTTTATTCCGACCACTTGGTACGATTGGAATTTTGATTTAGGCGTCCATCCCCATCGTCCTACTGTTGCGATTACGGAGCTAGGATCAGAATCTGTCCCCTTTCAGAGTTTCATGGTTGTTTTCTTACCGAGATGTCGTGTTTAATCAATTTACAGCCTTTATTTGGTTGAACTTTCAACTAAACCCACCGTGGTGGATCAAGGATTAAGGCGTTTTGCTGCTGAGCCCAAGGACGCGGGCTCGATTCCAGCCGCGGCAGTCGTTTTTCTGATGGAGACAAAAAGCGATAGCGTCTATGTGCCAACATTTGGGGAACGTTAAAGACCCCTGATGAGCAAACTTAATCTGACGCCTCCCACTACAGCGCACCTCACAGGCGAGATGTATAACCGGCACGTAACCCCTCCCCCCTATTTTATTTGAAGTTCTAAGTAACTTGATTGCTGGTAAACCACCTAACACTGCAATCAGCGGCACTATGGTCGCTGCATTGTGCGCAATTGGCTGCCAACAGGAAACCAGCCTGAAGAAAATTCAGTGCGCCACCACAATGTCAAGATGAAAGACAAGCGAAGCTGTGTGTGTTTATAACTATATTGAGTTATATATGGTGATTTCCCATATTATTTGACTAAATACATACACATAATGCCCTTGTTGTCATCTTTTCTCTCTTTATTTGTCACCATGATAACCATTGCTTTGTGGTCACTATGATATACTGCAATTTGTTGTACTTGGACACCAGCCTCATTCTTTCCGAATGTTAGATTAGATCGATACGAGAGCGGTGACCCGATTTACGCACATTCACTTCAGTGTAACACTTCAAACCATTCCTATTTCTTAAGCGTTGTCCCCACAGCGCGTACGTTCCGTAGCGCTGATACATACCCTTGATGATACTTTTTACTGATAATGTTAGCCGGCCGTTGCTCACGGATGTTTTTTTTTTCTCCAGCTAGCCCAAGAAAGCATGGCTGTAAAACGTTTCTGGAATCAACACTTACCCAGTTAAAGAAAGCAATAAAACTTTGCCTGCGTCAGTTCTCCCTTGTGCCCGCGGCTCAGTCAACAGGCGCACTGGTGCCACCTTGCAACACAAAATTGGGTAAAATATGGGCAGTCTGCTTTACCCACAATCCTTTATGGTAAGCTACCACAGTACTTTGCGGAGAATAAAGAATTAAACCTTTGCTTTGATTGATTTCCTGATAACTGATTACTTGAGTACTGCTCTGATTGATTACTTGATACATTACTGAATATCGCTAATGGCAGAATCGGCTGACACTGACAAAGGGGGCTGAGGACCTGTGTCAGGCATCTGTGCCTTTATTCCCAGCCCCCCCCCCCCTCGCTTTAGACGAGAAATAAACGTTTTCATTCATTCACAAATGCATCGAAATGACAAGTCATGACAAGCCTTTTCTCGTTACGCCTGTTTAGGCGTAACCAGAAAAGGCTTGTCATGACTTAACCCGTTTTTTTTTCGTCTTCTGTGTTTCGAAGTGTATATGATAACGGGAGAAATTCTTCATCACCATCGTACTCAAGAGAACTTTTTCAAGAGAAGTTTTTTCAATAGTATATCCAGCGGTTATTTTAGTTGTAGATAAAACGCTCACAAACGAGAGGGAAAACTTCGAAAGATTTATCCCGCGCTAACGTTTAAAGCTTTTGGTAGAAATCTGAATGAAAACTTTGTTGATACCCGAGTAAGGTATAGACTACTAAACAAACTGCTGCTAATTCCTTTAGTCTGTAATAAGGCTAGCTCTTTTCCGTACCCTTGTAGACGGCTTACAATTTTAGGGACAAAAAAGTCGGACCTAGAGGCAATGTTGGCCGTTTAGAGTGTACAGCTGTAGTATGGTAGCCCTTAGGTTCGGAACGTCCAATTTTCTACTTGATACAAATGATTGCGTGGACGAATTCTGAACTTCATTCTAGACTCTACCTATCCCCGATGTTTCCACTCCCTTTGTCCTGCGCCCATAAAATTGGTGCAATGGTTAGCACTACATTGATGCGATACGGACGCTTCTCCTACAACGGGTGGCCAAAACCATGTAGAATAATGACAATTAGACAGTTATATTGGCGAGCTTGTATCTAGCTGAAAGATACAAATGTACCAAAAAGAGGCGTACCGAAACAGGGAAACTATGCAGGACTGACAGCTGATTGTGTGCAGCGTTGTTTTCATTGTTTGTCATTTTGAATGTTAAATTCGTTGCGTGACGTCATCGAAAAACGTCGTTGGAAATGGGTAAATAGTTAAATTGAAATAAGGCAGCTGTGAGGATCGAATGCTGAAGACTGTGAAGCCTATTGACCAACCTTCAGTGAGAAGAGGTCTAAAAGTATGTACATTAAGGCGATGTTTGGTCTGACTGTAATTTGACTTGCAGCATAACGGTGATACCGTAAAACTTCCCGCTGCGACGCACAGTGACGTCAAAATAATGAGCTGTAGGTAAACAACAATTGCACTTCCAGCTTTGTTAGTGCGCGTTCAAGCGGGATATTTCCTTTTCAAAGGCCGTTCCCATTACTTTTGAGGGGTGTAATAGGTTTTGTAATCGCACCCTCGTCTAGCAGAAAAACCCAGTTCGTAAGCCGATGTTTATTAGTAGGACCAGCGTTCTTTTATTGCAGACGCAATTTTCCTTTCAGCCCGAGAAGAAACTGAACAGAGGGCAATTTTTGACTGCAGCCTATTCCATTTTACATTTCGTTGAAATTATATATTTTTATGCACTCATTGCTCACGGTTGGTGACGGGGTATTTGTATCCATATCCATATGTGCTGACCTATGCGGCTGAAGATTACAAGACGTAGAATTCATAATGACGCCTCGCGAAGGCATTCAGCGGGGAAAGCCATAATATGATTCACATGAAAAGGAGATATGAATATTGTACGTTTAAAATTATGTCCTAAAGTTTTCGCAACTCTGACAAACTCTTGGAAACAAGAACGAATGCCTTCTACTAAAACTTTTAAGTCGACTTGGTGGTGATACGACCCATCATGCGCTGAACATGTCACCACTTTTTGGTTCTCGCACTGCAACTGAATTCGGGCAGTGGTGTTAGAACAAGAAATTTGAAGATGGTGACTTTCTTCATGCCATCTCCTATTACGGCGAAATCGGGAGTGAGCGAGTTCAAAACTATTGAGACGAGAGGCCAGAAAGCCCTGGGGGGAAGTAAGGATGGCGGAAGCGGAAGGGCACAATTCTCACAATGGGGAATGTTATAGACTGGGGATCGTATTTACACAGCGCACACAGTTTGGCCAGTCAGTGTCACTAAATATTCACAGGTCACGCTGCAGACATTGAGGGTGGATATCGTATGGTGAGGCCGGGAAAGTCGGTGAGACCGCTACACCAATTTGTAGAGACCATTTTCGAATGCATACTCTGCTATTAATTATAAAGTTGCTGGATACTCATGGAAGCAACTGACTTGTTCCGATTCAGCGGCGGGTGCGGGACGTAGATGGACGTAGATGCGGGACCAGATGGTGGTTATGATCGAATGCATGACAAAGCCAAATAAAGTGGAATAGATTTGCTTTGCTGTCATGACTACAGAACAGGCATCGGCGTTTTTCGGAGCCTGCTGGGGCTGTCAACTTGTATATAACGTGAGGGGTACAGGCCGCATTCGCATACACTTTCATCTTCTAAGCGCTGTCTGCTTTGCTTTTTGAGGTCGCACAGCTGGAGTTGGCAGCCTGCTTGGAGAAGGGGTACGGGCGTGCCTGATACCGCTGGAGGTGATTTTAGTGGCTCCGTGGCAGCGTCGTGTGCCATACGGTTTCCTTGTGCGTCTGTGGTACAGTCATGTCTCGTTAATATGGACCCCGTTAATATGTACACCCCGCAATATGGATGAAATTTCTGGCGACAGATCTCTCGCCATGCAATTCTGTCCCGTTAATGTAGAAACCCGCAGTCCGGACTATGGACGGCTATTTTGGGGACGAAACGGGTAAATACAGGCACTTTTGTTTCGTTATTATGGACACGGCGTCACAAAGCAAAAAATAGAAAAGGTGACAGGTGACCCCCGAGGCCCAGCGTGTACAGGAATTTCCTTTTTTTTTTGCCGAAGCATAGAAAGCCGACGCATGCATTTATCTCGGGATGCTCTTAATTCCAGTACCATCGAATTAGATCAAGAACATTTGTGATTAGCAAAAAACACACTAGGGTAGGGCCGGCAGGGTGACACCTTTTTCCTATCAAACCAGATTGCCCGGTGCGACATACGCCGGAAAGAGCAAGTCCTGAAGCTCACAACAACGTACCACCATAATAGTTCGTGCCAATATTAGCTGCGCATAAAAGGCAAGGCTTCTCTGGTCATTTTGGTAGGGGCAATGACTGGTGTTAAGCGTAAACGGACCGAGCTTTCCCTTGTGCTTACTTGTTTCCTTAAACGATTCTTCCTGAAAGAAGCTTTCCTTAAACTAATATTCCCTTAGTTTGGATTTTTTACTTTGATTTATAATTATGGACGACTCACATTATGGACGGTTTTTCTGGGGAACAGAGGCGTCCATATTAACGAGACATGACTGTATGTCCACGAGTCCAAGTAATTTAAATTTGAAAGCCGTCCATTTGTAGGTCTCGCATCAAGATAAGGATGTTGGTTGCCGTAGTGTTCGGTGAAAACGAACGCTTCAGCTCTCGGACCGCAACGTCCGAAGAACCCATGAAAGTGAAGAACTGGAGTTGGGAACAGCAGATGGCCCTAAAATTTCATGCGCACTCAAATAAAACGCAAAAAAAACCGTGCCGGTAACGGGAATCGAACCCGGGGACGCGCGGTTAAAGCCAGGTGACTTAACCGCTGCTCTGCACCTACTTCTTTTTTTCGCTTACTGTATGCGAGAACCCCATGAAGGAAGAAAAAAATCGCGCCAATCCACCCCGTGCATGTGGTTGGAAAGCAAAGAAGTAAACGGCACACATTACGATTACCAATGCGAGGTCAATTAAATTCACTCACATCGCTCTATAAATAGCAAAACCAGAGAGAAGTGAAATGCACTTAACCACACCATTTATTACTTCAAAAAGATATTCTTGCTACAGTTAAATCAATGCAGGAAGCATGAACGGTGTTTAGTTGAGTTGTATTGGGGTAGTACAAGAGTGGAGCGTTTTTTTATAAAATTAAAGTAGGCTCCAACCCGGTGTTAGACGATCTGTCTTCTCCGTCTGCGCCGCGGACGGATGCGACTGGATTTGCGGCAGAGAAGGAGGAGGAGGAAGAAATACTTCTGTTCAGATTTCTGAACGGCCCAGAGTGCAGCCCTGAGGAGTAATTCCTTCTTGTGTGGGGCCCATATGCAGTCCGCGCGGCCTGTGTTCTGTCCACCCGCTCAAGCGGGGTAGGTAGAGAGGGCCTGGACAGCAGCATCTCCCATTGCTCTTGTTGGGTAGTTCACGGAAAGAGAGATGGGTAATCAGGGCTAAAGTTGCACACCCCGATTACGAGGCGAAGTGCTCCTACTTCTGAGCAAAATTTGCATTCAGCGTCGTAGCGATTCGGATACATTAAGTGAAGACGCGCAGGCTGTGGGAAGGAGCCCGGTTTGTGTGAGCCGTACAGTAGTTTGTTGTTCTCTGGAAAGGTCAGGGAAAGGCGAAGGTACGGTCTGTCTCAAAAGGCGATAATGGTGGGTTATCTCCCTGAACGTGACAAGCTCCCTCGTGCAGCTCCATAGCACGAGAGGTAAAAGCGCAGGCTTGTTGGGTAGGCGTATTTGTTGCCCTCCATTGAAGCGTGAGGGGGTGTCCAGATGAGCTGAATGGAACCATTTGGGGAATGGTTTTTTAGCTCCCGCAGTGCAAGTCAGGACACCCAACCCTACTGGTAATTCCAGTAGGCTTGCTGGGAATCGATGACTACCGTCCGAACCCCTGGTTGAGCGAGAGCCAAGGCGATTGCTGCCTCTTCTGCTGCCGCCATTTCTTGGGTCCTAAGCGAGGTACACGCAAGGAGGTTGGTCCTGGAGGTAGCCACGATTATGGCGTATTACTGCCCTCGATGTTTGGAGGCGTCTGTGTAGGTAACTGCATGACCCCCACCGAGGGCGGTGTTTAGCGCTTGAGCCCGTGCTTTTCGGTGACCCTCGTCATGTGAGGGGTTCATATTCATAGCAAAGGGAGCATCTCTAGTTTTAGTGTCCAAGAGTCTGGGAATACGTCAATCGGAGTGACATTCTGGGCTGCCCAGCCAATCTGGTGAAGCATGCGGTTACCCATCGCAGTTCTGAGTCAGACCTTCTGGTTAGAAAGATGGCCTTCTATCAGCTCTTCCACCGTGTTGTGGAGCCCCGTGCTAAGCAGCCTCTGTGTGTACGCACTCATGAGAAAACCAATGACCTGCTCGACCCCTTTTCTAATCATTATATAAAGCATCTCTATGTCTTCCTTGTCGAGAAGAAGACAGGGGGTTCACGTAAGTAACTCTCGAGAGGACACTTTAGGACTCGCTTCTTGGTTGCAACTCGCCTGATCATGTGTATGATTTGATTAATGCTGTTTTTGAGGCGCTGCAAGGAGACGTCACTCTTGGTTTTAGCCTCGAGATGTAGGCCCAGGATCTTGATGCTGAGGCTTGGAGTGATGGCCTGGCCATCAACGAGTATTTGATTGTATGCCTTGGTTTGGCATGAGGGCGGACGAGAAGGAGCTGTGATTGTTTACGTGAACACTGGAGGCCACAGGCTTTAGCACATTGGCGTACTAGAAGTGCGATATCATGCATTGGTGTGAGCTTCCTTTAATATTTGGAACTCTTAGCACGTGAGCAAGATGCGCACAGGGCCGTTGGACGGGAGTGAGCGGTCACGTGACGCTTTCACGTGGCATTCAGCGAGAACGCAGGGGGTAAACCCGTAGATGTGCTTGGTGGGTACACCACCTGTCGTCGCCGTCTTCGCGTGGGCTCGCAGCTAAATCGGTAAGGCAACGGGCTCTCGCTTTGTTAGTCTAGTAGTTCCAGGTTCGATTCCCGGCGGTGCCAGTAAATTCTTTATTTGTTCGCTGGAGTTTTCTGGTGACACCAACGGTCGCGAAAGAATTCTTAGGGGGTAGAGGTAAAAACCTTTGCTTTAAAAAGTTAGGAGACGGCATGACGTCATGCAGCCAGCCTTCGGAAGCCCACCTCCGTTGACTCCGCTTCCTCGGCTGCTCTCCCTCACCTGAGCCGCCGAAATCGGCCCAGCATGTGAACCGCAACTCGCGCAGAAAGCAATCCCTATTGCAGAAATATTTGTTTCGAGCGTTTTGAGCGGACTAACTGGGAGTGCGCGCGCGGCGGCGAAGAAATCCTACCGCGCGCAGACCCCTGGCAAAGCTACGCGGTACAGGAACGTCTGGGCCGACTTTGATTTTACTTTTTATGGTTAGGCTTCACGCTTCCCCAGTGGCGCCGCCTCCCAACGTACAAACAACGACAGTACACCCCACGTGACATGCTTTCGAGGTGCACTTGAATCTGCTTACGTCCTCTGAAAGGGAAATCCTTATGGCTTTGCCTGCCGATACTCTACTGCTACATCACGCGCTTGTCATGCTGGTTCCATGAAGCTTCCATAACAGATTAGGAGCTTTCCAGTACGGAGTTCAAATGGTGATTGGGTTTGTCACATACCCACCCAAGGGGAGTGGCCAATGACTGACAGGTGCCCTTATAAGCTCACGGCTGATTCACTCCGATTAGGCTGCGACGTCAACATACCCGCCAACAATTCCCAAATATGAACTTCGAGGGATTGGCCAGCGAAGATGACAACTACCGTCACAGGATCACGAGTGATTTATCAGGCAAAGAAAGGAAGTGCACAGGGGATATTATTGAGCTCTGTAGGGAGCTCACCTACACTGC
The DNA here is from genome assembly GCF_048455015.1 of Haemaphysalis longicornis. Taxonomy (NCBI): domain Eukaryota; kingdom Metazoa; phylum Arthropoda; class Arachnida; order Ixodida; family Ixodidae; genus Haemaphysalis; species Haemaphysalis longicornis. The sequence continues at coordinate 11,137,950 of NW_027526203.1, read as the reverse complement.
TATTCCTAGGTGGTTCGGGTGAAAAGGAAAGGAAGTGCACTGGGTATATTATTGAGCCCAACTGGGGGCTCACCTGCATACAACCCAGTGCGGTGGGGAGAGGGAGGAGGGGGGATGTAAAGATTAGAGAGGAGAAAGGGGGTGATAAAAGAAAGAGAGCTCACGTACATACAACCCACTTCGGGGGAGGGGGAGTAGAGGGGAATTAAAGATACAGAGGAGAGGGTAAGAAATAGAGAGACAAAAAGAAAGGCTAATTCATGGGAAAGCGTCCGAGATGGCCCGGTGCTGGCAGTTTCCGTTGCGATAACGCTTTCGAGTTAAAATGACCTAAGCAAAAAGCAAACCTGTGTGAAACTTTTATTGACATAGAATATCGACATTCGACAATATCGACAATATCGACATTCTAAAACAGACTTCCCACAGGAAACGTTAACCAGGAAGGCCACCTGTGCGTTTATCTCGTACTAGCAAAACCAACTGCAACATCATGAAAACTTCATACGCCGATGGTATTCACGAGCGAATACATTCAGCGGGCCGAGGGAACAAAGGAACGATGGAAAAAGAGGAAAGGCAGGGAAGATACAGTGTAACTGGTTGGCAACCTTACGCGTAGTAAGGGTGGCAAGGTTGGAAAGGAAAGGTAGACAGGCAAAAGAATGAAGAGGGAAGATAATAAATGCGAAAATTATTCAAAAGAGAGGTTAATGCACTCAAACTGAAAGAAGAACCGCACCATAAAACAAATAGCGACCCGGGGAAGGAGGTATGTATACTCGTTCGTGTAGGCCAGTTCTCACGAGAAAGTAAAGAAGCGCATTTCTTGACTTCAAGAAATCGACGAGGCAAAGATCGTAAAAGAGTGTGTTCAGTGAACAAACAGTTGACAATTCAGCGATAGTCCGACGATTGTTCGGCTGGCCGGACACGGCCAGTCTGCGAAGAGCGGCCGAATGCGCACAGCTCAGTTGTACAACAGGTGCACTGTCGTCCACAGCACAGACGCTGAAAACGGCGCTGTCGGCCAAGCTCACAGGACATCTCCTTTGCGGCTTTATACCTACCCATCGGACATCACAGAGCTCCATTTCCGCGTATACTCGGGGAGGAATAACGGCTTCCAGCGCTTATTTCAGTCTTTGTTACCCGTTTCAAGTATTGTCCTTTGATGCATCTGCGCCTTCATCAACCTCGTCTTGAGCGCAGGACGCCAGGAAGCTCCCTGTGCAAGGCGGCGACATTTGGCTTCCCCGCTGTTTTGTTTAGCGCTTTTGCCGGTGCCTCTACGTGCCCGGCACATCTCGCGTACTTTCAATGGCGATCAGCCGGCACATCCCCAGTTTTCGCGTGCAGATGACCGTGAGAATGCGAGGTTGGATGCCTGCCACTTTTCGCAGACGCCCAAAAAAAGGAAAAAGAAGAGTAGCCATCTTTTCCTGCCGAGCTGAATGGCCAGCGAAGCTGCTGGGATTACCGCCATTCAGGAACCATTCAATACGTACAAGATAAACAAAATGAAACAGCAAGTAAGAGTCTGCAACTACCGCTCTGAGATAAGCTGCAAACGACCTTGAATGTTACCCAAAACGGCAGATGACGGGCGTAGCGACCGTACTCCTCCTGAGGTGCCAAGCTGCTACGTTGAAAACCGCTGGTGTACACGTGATCGCCTGCTGATTGTGCACATGTTCATGGCGTAGTCTTGAAGCCTTCGTCATCTAGATACCACATGGTCTTCTCCCGGCAGGCCAATGGTGAGGGGTCCTTTCTTACAATGATCGTCGCGTGAGCGGTCTTGCTTGTTTTATTTGTTTTCATTTCTCTTGTGGCATCTTCAGTACACCCGACATAATCCCACTTCAAGAAACGAACACCCCGACTCCACGGCTTCCATAACACACCGAATTCACCCAGGACCCCGAACATCGGACAGCTATCTTCGTTCGCAACGCGCACACCGCTCAACCACACCAGCTGAGCCAAGAAATACCCAACAAATTTGTGGGATTCATCTGAACAACCATCCTGCCCAAGTGCACTTGAAGGCCACCGTAGGGAGGGTTGTATATGTTGATGCTTTATCTACGAGGCCACACTGAAGACTAAAAACGAACCCTTTCTCCTGGTCGGTGACTTCAATGCTCCGCAATATGCATGGGGGTACGTCCTCGCATCAAAAAAGGAAAAGCTTTATTGCGCACCACGCAAAACCACCACCTCGCGCTTCAGAACGGTCTCACCGCTACGACATGACCTGGAAACAACGTAAATCGAGGCACTATCCCCGACCTCACGTTCACGAGAAATTGCCGAAATGGGCGGTGGTTATGCCTTCCAGGAACATTGGGAAGCGAACAGAACATTATATCTCTACAGCTATTCACGAAGAACAAAACCGCAAAAAGAAGAGTAGCCAAACGAAGAAACCGGTCCGCCTTCCGTGAAGATATCACCCTGCTACCGCCCATACAAACAGGCCTAACTGAATGGACACAAGCACTGGAAGAGCGGCTGCAAAAACACATACGAGAAATCGTCCTTACCCAGGACACACCATCTGCAGACACACATCTTCTGAATATATGGAAAGAGCGAAGAAGCTTGACAAAGAGATGGAAACACCAAAAACAATAGAACGCTTAAAAAGCGTATAACTCTCCTCACTCAGCTAGCACAAGATTATGCCACCATTTTATAAAAGCAACTGGCACTCTTTCTGTGAAACTGAAAGGTACCCTTAGCACAAAGAAAATGTGGGACGGGCTCCGGCATCTCTTTGATAGCTCCAACTCTCGGACACAAGCCAACCACTAAATACAGCAACTAAAACGACAGTGACCTCCACCCCCGAGAACTAGTTCGGTCTACATCTTTGGAACTCACAACCCACCCAGCCCACCAATCCTGACACGGGCCGACCAAATCAGTAACTTGATGCCCCTTCACATTCGAGGAAATGCAATCAATCCTTGCCAATCTCACTCGAAATGACCCGGCAAGGACCGTATAACCAACCGCATCATTTGAAATCTGGACCATGAAACATAGATACTTCCGATCTTCACTTGTGAAAATACGATAACTCACGCCAGAGGACATATTATCGCATTTAAAAAAAAAACAGTGGGATGAGGGCACACTGCCGGCACAATTGAGGCACTCCGATGTAACGCTCATACCGAAAACGGACAAACCGATCTCGCCGACGTCACTCAAGTTAATCTCGGGCCTCATGCGTAGTCAAGCTTTTAGAGCACCTCGTTCAACGCTTGGCCAACTTTCTAGAGGATCAAAACCTATATCCTCTAACAATAAGCGTATTGCGACTGAAACTCTCTACTCAAGATGTACTGCTACAACTGAAAGAGCAGATTGTTGACCACCTTAGCCGCACCATTCTTAAAGCGATCCTCGCACTCCACGTCAAAGGCGCCTTTGACAACGTTACCCGCTGAGTTAGAAAATCCTAACCAGACCACTTGCGGATCCAAAGTGTTCAACTACGTCAAAGCCTTTTTCAGCAAATGCACAGTCAATATCAAACCTTAATACGCCCGCCAAAGGCACACCCCAAGGCTCTGTAATCTCCCCTCTTCTTTTAAATGCAGAGCATTTCTTAGCCTCGCCTGTTCCTGCGTCGGACGGTGTCAACAGTTCCGCGTCCGCAGCAGGTGCGCCTCTCCTTCCCTCCTCTCTCCCAACAGCAGCTGGTGCGCGCATGCGTCGTAGTCAGCCCGTTCGCTCCGTCGCGGTCTCGGCGTAACAGGTGCGTGATAGCAGCGCGGTGGGGCGTGGAAGGGCGCGCGCTGCTTGCGCATGCGTGCTCTCCCCCCCCCCCCCCCCCGTACTGCTCTCCCTCTACTGCGCGCGCTGCAAATATAGCGGTCGCTCGTGTTTCAGTCACTGCGTTGCTCCTTCCTTCCTTGGTTGACGCTCGTGCCCACGTTTACTCGTGTCTGCTACTCCAGCATCACGGAAGAAGCGATGGACGCAACACTGCCTTCAATCAGTACTGAGGCCCCAATGCTCTGCATTTACTCGTGTTCCCCTCGCGGGAAGGCGCGGGAATTTTTTTAATGCTGCGCTGCTCACAATTTCCACAAAACGTAATGCAATCCCCATCCTCAAGTATGCATTTTACACGAGTGACTTACTATGGACACTGCAAGGTTCAAGCGGAGAACAACGAGACGCCCTACAGCAAGCGCGAGATGAAACGACGTCATACCTTCAATACACAAAGGACTAACATGTGAACCCACAAAATAGACACTCCTTATTTTCTAGCAAAAACACGAGGACGTTAACCCCCTCAGACTCCAGACCGACACGTCAGAATGTTTCGACAGCCCGTTTCCAAAGTGCTAACACTAAGATTTCTGGGCGTGCCTTTCCACCATGATGGTTCGGCCTCGTGCGGCCCTATTGCCGCAAATTCATAAAACCGTCACGCAACTCACCCACCTGATAGGATGAATCCAAGGCCACAAAGACGGCCTCACCGAAGGCGACACGTGCCTATTGGTGCCAGCCATTATACTTAGCCAGATGACATATGCAACCATCATTGAACTCAAACCTCAAGAGATCAGCAAGCTGGACGCACTTGCAAGAAAACGTACAAAACGGCCCTAGTTCTCCCCACGTACACCTCCAATGAAAAGCTTCAGCGGTTTGGACTGCACAATACTCTTCAAGAACAAAGTGAAGCCCATTGAAATTCGCAACTTCATTGCCGAACACTCACCCCATACAGGGAGGAGGGTGCTCGAAATCGAAAGACCAGACCCAAACCCCAACGACCTACCTAAACGTAGCCCACTGCACATATGCAAGAAACTCAAAGTTACTCCGGGGCCAAAGCATAGGCACCCTACCTTCAGTCGAGGTCTCCGTGACGAGAGGGTGCCACAGCTCACCCAAAAAATACGCAGAAGACTCTCAAACCCTATACACGGATATCGCTCAGAAACCGCGAATACCCGGAATTACCCTGGTCACCCTCGACTCCAAAGGAGAAATTGCTACGGCAGCAACATAGTTTAACCTAACTGACTGTGGGCACGGTAGAAGCCCTAGTTATAGCCCATGTCACCACCACTCACCAAAACTAACCATCATTTCGGACTCAGCAAGCCTGCTCATCCAACATCCAGCCGAATACTTGCTGCCGGACCTGTGAGCTGCTGTCATTTTGCGAACATTCGCGCGTCTGTAACGGGGCAGTGAAAAGAACCAACCGCATGTACATATGCGGTTTAATTTTTTCGAGCTCATTCCAGAATACCGGCGTAGAAGAGTCGGCGTGCTTCGATCACGGTGTCCGCAACAAGCTTCACGATGTTGTGGGGGAATAATTAGCGTTTCTTGCGAGCATGTCCCGCAGCCTTTGTGGGTCATGAGAGGTTGTTGCAATGCCCATGGCTCCAAGTTTGGTTCTTAGTTCTCCCGCGGACAATTGTTGTACATCAGGGAGAGTTGGCTGCGCCACGCAAGGAGTCACGCTGAGTCGCTCGCGCCGTCTCCGAGACTCTATGATGCCCTCATGCTGCCAGTAATCTTCATCGGTCTTTTTGTAAGCTCGTCGTTGCCTCACTTCAGTGTCGGCTTCAAGTCTCTTTGACAGCTTTAGGGCATCTGTCGCAGAGTCCCATTTGTTCGATCGGGGATGGTAAAAATGCTTGAGAATGTCATTTTTTTTCTCAAGTGCCTGGCTACAAAATTTGCCGAGGCCCATCTGCTCCGTATGCTTCTGAGGTGCGTGGTGACACAAAATGTGAATGTATGGTGTCAGGCGTTCTTTTCCGTAGCCTTTCCTCCTACTTCCTAGGCGAACAAAGGTGTCGAGCATGAGATTTGCCTCGGGTTGCACATCCTTGCCAGTTTTGTCTGCGCTGAACACTTCTAGCAAGAACAGCAAAGTGGACCACAACTGAAGAACCTCTGTTTCGGTTTCCTCATGAAGAAGGTCGCTCATCTTGTCAGGAAGCTGACGCAGTAATTTCATTGTATCACTCCCCGTGAGGCTGCTAAATGTTCTGCCTTTGGAATTTCCGGTCTCATGCACGAAGAACGGTACACCACACTCGTGAACCAAACGAGTGAATTTTCGCACGTACGTGTCGTTTGCGGGAACGTTAGCCGCCGTTCTCTGCTTCCGTTTGGCGTCTTTGTCTTCCATTTCCTGAACAACATTGTCGAGGAGCCGATCGAAAACCCTCACTGCCATGTGCATTGTGTCGGGAAATGTCCACTTTGGCTCGATATCGAGCAGGGGCGTATACTGAACACCAAATTCGCGTTTGTCAGAATGGTGGCGGAGGTTACTTAGGGTACGAGCCTTTGCCTCACTGTTGAAGTAGGAAGCAGAATGGTCCTTATCTGACCACTCAGCCTTGCTTGCAAAACAGAATGGACAAGAATAATTTGAGGATGCAGCTTGCATTCCAAAAATCAAAAGAAGAAACTTTAAGTCTGCGCCGAGGCAGACTGTCAGCTTGAAAAAAAGGTCGTCCATCTGCAAGCCACCTTTTCTGGCAACGTCGCTGATCTCTTGAAAAACCGGTTCGAACGCCTCCCGTATGGGAAAGTAGGACTCCCTCGCCTGTGACACCAAAATAATTCTGTGACCATTTCGGTTATGCAGGCCTTCTTTCGCGGTACGCAGAATTACAAATAGAAGCGTTGTCCACGAGACCGTTCGGCTCACGTTGGAGCCGTCGCCCTCAACTTTTACTAAAAGTCCCTCACGCATCAGCTCGTGGGGTGACTTGTTCTCAGTCTTGCAAATATCATGGATCGCGTTTCGCAGTTCATCAGCGACTGAAACAAACACTCCCGGTGCCGTCCCAGGCGTTCGGTGAATTTCTAGTCTAGAGTCGATTGACTCGCGGTGCTGATTGATCAGGCGCAAATTTGGCAGGGAAAAGTGCGCGGACAACTCAGTCCAGAACTGGTTACTGACGCAGTGAGAGTCTAGAAGTCCAGCTGTAAACACGACGCAACGCCTATCTTCTTCTTCCAGGTGGCGCAGTTCACTGTTTTTGGTGAGGAATGGCTTGCGAGTGTTACAATGTATTTCTGCGGCGTCACTTGCTCTGTACATGATCCCATGAACCCAGTCCAGTTCGTCGCGCACATACAACGCTGCTATTTCCACGCCATGCTCGGAAACGTACGGCTCCACAGCTTCCTCAACTTGGCTGGCCAGAGTCTGGAGATGACGACGGTCGGATTTCTTAGAGCCTACCCCCACGGCGATTCTCTTCCTTTTAGGAGGAACTTCTGAGCTGGAACCATGATCATGCGGTCGTTTGGTTGCGAGCTGGAGGCCTGTGTTCTGTCGCAAAAGTTCAAGCTCTTCAGAAAGCTGGTTAAGCTTCAATTTAAGCCTGGCATTTTCATTGTGCAATTCGGAGTTGCTTTGTTCAGCTGGTGTGCCAGTTGTCGGTTCCTGATCCGAGTTGTCACTTTTCCAGGGGCAAGGCGGTGCATCCGTCGTCAGTGTGAGTCGGTGAACCTTCCCAATGAACTCAGCTCGTTTCCGCCCACGCAAACGTTTTGCGTCACTGACAATTTTTCTTAATTGCGTCTCAAAGCCCTTCTTTGCCGACTCACTGCTGACAATGTTGCATATTGAGGCTGAAAACCGCCTCAGCCCAGAGTAGGCCGATTCATATGTTCCATCAGCGTTTAGCATTCCAAGAGCACATTGTGTATCAATATTCACCCTTCATGTCGTCCCGACGAGTTCGAACTCTACCAGGCTATCCATAACCATCTGTGGAGAGCACAACACGAATGCCAGTGCACGCGTTTCAGCTAAAAAGCGTAGTGCTTTCAGGAATGAAGGGCTTTTCCTTGCAAGGCAGCTCACATCTCCCTATGTGCTCCCAATGAACAAACTGGAAATAAAAAAACGCTCTAATGAGTAACATGGAATTTTCATTTTCCGGAAAAGTCACAAAAGGTACCGAAAAGCCAATATTTGTTATTGCATGCAGACACATTTGTCGTGTCCCCGAGTTCACGCGGACATATATATCGATATGGATATCTATATGTATAGCTACATTTATATGATTGGAAATGAGGGACTCGTCGAATGAAGACGGAAAGGAAAGCCTGCAGTCTAGAACGCCGAGGAAAGCAGGGGGGTAGGGAAGTAGTTTGAAGCTTTTTTTTTTCTTTTTGAACGGAGGTCCTTTTTTATTTATATGTTAGGAAATGAGGAAACAAAATGGAGAAAAACACATGGCCAGAGTGGGAACCCAACCCGCGCCATCGGAAGGCGTGCGTTTGATCTCCACTCTGGGCATGCATTTTTCTCCACTCGCTTTCCTATTTCCCCAAAAACCTAAAAAAAAAATAAAAAAAAACCTTCGAACTACTCCCTCCTTCCTCCCGCTTTCCTCGGCGCACTAGATAGCAGGCTTTCCTTTCTGTAAATATGTCAAATAACGCAGCGCATTATGTAAATATGTCAAATGATGCATTTGGGGAGGAATGCAAAAAAGGACACCAAAGAGAAAGGTATGAAAGTCAGGTGTCAATGGTACCCACTATAAAGGATTTTGTAGTGCCACAGCCAGCAGTTCAGGTGCAATGCAAGTCAACGAGAGAAAATCAACAAGGAAGACGAGCCAACACTCACATTTCTAGGCCCATTTGCACGATATGGCGGACGAATTATGAGGTCGTTAGCAAAGGACAACAGGAAAAAAAAAGATTGGAGGAGAAGAAAGCACGCAAACACATGCACTCAAACATATGGCATGCACGTACAGCATTAAAAGTTCGAAAATTAACTATGGAAATGTAACCTCGCATGCAAAACACAGCATGCCTGGACTATCCGCTCGAAATTTGTTCGTACACCCAGAGTGCTATAGGTACGCGCTGGCAACATTCAAATTAGCTGCTCGGTAGCGCCAGGTGTGAAATGATTTTCGGGGGGAATAGAATGCATGGAACTATGGGCATACCACTATACTGAGAGGAAGGAAATCGGGTGCACGATTGTAAAAATGCATTAAAATAAATAAAAGAGATAAGGACTGAAATTGTAATCGAGTGATAAACAGGATAGTCCTGTTGCAGCTGCTGTGTCGGCGATTGTGGTGGCCGCTATCGTGAGTGTGTGTTGGACATGCGCGTCGCTGCCCCGTGACATCCCTACCGTGACGTCTCGGCGTACTAACCGCTGTGTATTGGGGTATTTAGAGCAGACCCCGGACAAGGGTTAAGGCTCTACTAAAAGGAGTGGGAGAGTATGGAGCCCTGGGGTGCCTTTGGCGGGTTGTGCGAACAAGGGACGATGTCAGAAGGCCAAGTCATGGAGTTCTTTCGTGGTCCGCGAGGGAAGCTTCGATAAAAACATACGACGGGTGCTTGAGGCCACAATTTTGGAACATGGTTTTAGAACCCATCACGATCGCGAAATTCTGTAATCTGTCTCGTTTATAAGTATACGTCAGCGTCATTTGGTATCAATGAATGTTATTGGAAAATAACGTGTTTATCACGCGATTGGAATTGCGGTCATATTCTTTTTTATTTATTTTTCAGTGCATTTTGTTTCCAAGTGTGCACCGAGATTTCCGACCTATCAGAATAGCGGTATGCCCGTATGTCCATGCACTGTATTCCTCAAAAATCATTTCACACCTGGCGCTACAGAGCAGCTAATTTGGATGTTACCATCGCGCACCTCTAGCACTGTGGGTGTTCGAACAAATTTCCACCAGAAGGTCCAGGAATGCTGCGTTTGGCATGCAAGGTTACGTTCCAATAGTTAGTTTTCGAACTTTTCTCTATGTGCGTGCCATATGTTTGAGTGCACATCTTCGCGTGCTCTTCTCCTGCCATCTTTTCCCCCCTACTGTCCTTTGCTAACCACCTCAAATCAGTATACCGGTTCATGCAAATGCGCCTAGATATGTGCATGTTGCTTTGTCTTCCTTGTTGATTTTCTCTATTTGACATACATTGCCCCTGAACTGCTGGTTGTGGCACTAGACAACATTTTATAGCGTGCACCGTTGACACCTGAATTTGATACCTCGCTCTTTGGTGTCCTTTTTATAACGGCGAATCTATTGTAGGTCGAGCCTTGTACGTCTGCTATGCTAGGACGCACGTCATGCCAATCTTACAGCGCATGTAAACAAATTCATACAAAATTAAAAAGTGGTCCTAGCGCCTTCATATTTTGATGTTGCATCTTATATTTCCCCTGTAAAAATGTATTTCCAGCATTATGAGGAAAATGTGAGAGAAACTCCACTGGCCACTAACACTTGTGTGCTACCTGCAGCACCGAGACCCGATTGCGAGTATCTCGCTAAGCATGTAGCGTCTGATAATTCGGAAGGAGTGGCTCGTTGAAATAACATAAGCTAGCCAGCCTGTCAGGAGTGTCAAGCAGTGAACATATGGAGATCATTTCTGTTTTGCTTAAAAAAAATGGGAATTTCGGAGCGGTAGTAATGAAATAAAATAGAGAGAAATTCGCACTCCTGGTGGGATCTGAGCCCACAACATTTGAGTAACGCTTGTGATGTTCTAGCTGCCAATCGAGCTACCAGAGAGACTGAATTCCATTCCATTTTGTTTTTCTATTTTCCTTTCTTATGAGCGTGCAAGTGTTACCTGCGGTAAGGGGGGTAGCCAGCACCGTTCGAAGACTTCGGGGTGAAGGGGACTTCCTTTTTACCCCCATGGCCGTGGCTCGAGCGTCTACGCCATGCGAGGGACAGTCCACGGGCAACGAACACTTGTGTGCTACCTGCAGCACCGAGACCCGATTGTGAGTCTCTCGCTAAGCATGTAGCGTCTGATAATTCGGAAGGAGTGGCTCGTTGAAATAACATAAGCTAGCCAGCCTGTCAGGAGTGTCAAGCAGTGAACATATGCAGATCATTTCTGTTTTGCTTAAAAAAAAATGGGAATTTCGGAGTGGTAGTAATGAAAGAAAATGGAGAGAAATATATATCCGATATCCCACACCCGGATATATATAGGTAGATAGATAGATAACGCGCACCAAGTGCGTCAAATAGCTCATGAACTACTACAGATTTCTGTTCTAGCTTGTTTTAATGGATACCTATTTATCTACCGTTTTTATTTTCCACTATCCAGGTGAGCGTCAGTTTGAAAACAAATTATGCCCTTCGACAAGTAGGCACGGTGTAGGTGTAGACCCGCGCTGATGCGCAATGGAACAATCTTGTGGCCTGTTTGCTCCTGCACAGTCAAAGCGAGACCAATTTCTTGTGGTGCAGTGCGAAGCTAATGTTTCTTATCGTCTGCCTTCAGCGCGCAGAGAAGGGAATATTTTTTCTCAGCCTTGCACACTACGCATGTGACCAGAACAAACATATGCTTGCAAAGTTGGTGCTCATCCCTTTTTTCTATTTCGCGTCCGAGAACAGAGCGCTTATTTTCTTGCGATATATTGGAAATGAAAGCTGCGTGAGCGTGCAGGAGGTTGACGGTACACTGAAGATAAAAAGGCCGCAATGGACAGTGTCAGCGCATTATCAACAGCTCGTGGTAGAACCGATTCGGCGTGAACCGGTAACAGTTATTTATTTTTCAGTTCAGTTCCGGGTGGTGTTCGGCGTGTTAAGAACATAAGGGTTCGGATTCATGTTCAGTTCCGGTCAAAATACCGGTTCGGTGTAGTATTTCGGCTAGGTTTGGTTCCGGTTCGACACACTCATATAACTAGTAGAAAAAAAAACTTCTGGAGGAAGCAGAGGGAATAATGCAAAAAGGAATTGTCGCACGATGAAAAAACAAACGGTATTTACTAATGTTTCGGCTGGTGGACCAGCCTTTATCGGTTTAACGCATGCACTCTGGACAGACATATGCTTTTATAGGTGCGGAAAGTGCGCTGCAGTGCGCCCTTGTTAATAAAATAAGATTGCGTGTTAGGGCGAGGAAAAGTGGAAAGAGAGGGGCATGGTACACACTGTAACAGCCTACAAATATGTTGTGGTGCGGTGCCAGTACGCTTGCTCCAGCAATTTCGTAAACACTGTATTTGGGTTGATAGAATTTGGTTTCAAAACGAAGGGAAGCACTGCGACATTTAGTGGCTGTACTTGGGAGGTAGCTTATGCGAACTTTGGTGTATTGGCTTGAAGGGAATTAGAAGCGAAAAGACAATTCCGTGTATAATCGGTCAGATACGACAAGGCTTGGTTTGCATCCGCTCCGCTGTTAAAGAACAGGTGCATGTGCGAAATATTCGCGTTACTAAGACTGAACCTTTAAGCTGCTCTTCTAAAATATCCACCTGGAAATATCCCCAGTGTAAGAGGGCAAAAGGATGCAATGCGAATGATGGCGAGGAAATGCCGATATTGTTGGACAACAAAACGAGGGACAGGCAACCAGTGCCGCTGCTAAATAGAGCAAACGAGACCACTGATACGATCACAACGCGAAGCAAGGTGTGCGAGGGGCGTACGAGCACGAGGTCGCGGGTTCGATTCCGGGCGCGGCGGCCGCTTTTCTGATGGAGGCGAAAAGCAAAAACGCCCGTGTGTTCGAGATTTCAGCTCACGTTAATGATCCACAGGCGGGCAAAATTAATCCGGAGCCCTCCACTACGGCCCGCCTCACCGCCTGCGTTGCGTCGGCACTTTAAACCCTACCATCAATTAGCGAGGGGCGTACAAAAAACAGTGTTGCGGGCTTCTGAAGACAAAGCAATCATGGCTATCGTGCCGAGCGCACGCGAGGAAGGGGGAATAAGTAGATTATTGCATGGTCCACCAGTGGATCTTGCAATAACTGCTTGGAACGGCTAACTGGGGTGGTATAAATTATTCCGTAGCCTCATTACGTTCATAAATCTCGGGTGCAGCTTTGGTACAAAAAAAAAACAAATTAATTATTCCCTGGTGTGTTTTATTGCTACTATTACCGGTAGCGCAAGCTCTGTCATTCACTACTGTGCCTGTCCGGGCTTCGCATCAAGGTAACCCATTACCAACAAGTAAAAAATGAAGCTGTGCATATGTTAATGGGGTGCCCTAACCCAAGTTCTAAAAAAACACTTCTACAAAACACGCGGAGACAAGCTGGAAAATGACAGCAATTACGTACCTTTAGAGCCTTTTGTCCTTGAAATAGATGACCTGACGGTAGCTGTCTCGAAGCGGCCCGCTGCTGCGCCGCGCTGGCGAAGTAGTCGTGAAAACTTTCGGCGCCCCGATTTATGTGTTTTGCATTCAGTGCGCGAACTATCTGACGCAATCGCTGGATCCCTTCATATGGCTTTGTTCACACAATCGCAGTTGATAATACAATGCCCGAAGAACACAGCTCGACGATGATGGGGTGTTTATTTATTTATTTATTTTTTATTCAATTCCGCAAGAATTGGAACAAGGCCTTGGGCAGGCGTGGGCAGAAGAGACAAGGAAACCCATCGGACATGCGCATTGCACATCAGGAAGTACTACATTATATAATAATACACGGGTAAAAAAAATCGCGCCAATCCACCCCGTGAATGTGGTTGGAAAGCAAAGCTGTAAACGGCACCCATAACGATTACCAATGCGAGGTCACTTTAATTCACTCACATCGCTCTATAAATAGCAAAACCAGAGAGAAGTGAAATGCACTTAACCACACCATTTATTACTTCAAAGAGATATTCTTGCTAAGGTTAAATCAATGCAGGAAGCATGAACGGTGTTTAGTTGCGTTGTATTGGTGTAGCACAAGAGTGGAGCGTTTTTTTATCAAATTAAAGTAGGCTTCAACCCGGTGTTTCTGTCTTCTCCGTCTGCGCCGCGGATGGAGGCGACTGGATTTGCGGCAGAGAAGGAGGAGGAGGAAGAAATACTTCTGTTCAGATTTCTGAACAGCCCAGAGTGCAGCCCTGGGGAGTAATTCCTTCTTGTGTGGGGCCCATACGCAGTCCGCGCGGCCTGTGTTCTGTCCACCCGCTCAAGCGGGGTAGGTAGAGAGGGCCTGGACAGCAGCATCTCCCATTGCTCTTGTTGGGTAGTTCACGGAAAGAGAGATGGGTAATCAGGGCTAAAGTTGCACACCCCGATTACGAGGCGAAGTGTTCCTACTTCTGAGCAAAATTTGCATTCAGCGTCGTAGCGATTCGGATACATTAATTGAAGACGCGTAGGCTGTGGGAAGGAGCCCGGTTTGTGTGAGCCGTACAGTAGTTTGTAGTTCTCTGGAAAGGTCAGGGTAAGGCGAAGGTACGGTATGTCTCAGAAGGCGATAATGGTGGGTTATCTCCCTGAACGTGACAAGCTCCCTCGTGCAGCTCCATAGCACGAGAGGTAAAAGCGCAGGCTTGTTGGGTGGGCGTATTTGTTGCCCTCCATTGAAGCGTGAGGGGGTGTCCAGATGAGCTGAATGGAACCGTTTGGGGAGTGGTTTTTTAGCACCCGCAGTGCAAGTCAGGACACCCAACACTACTGGTAATTCCAGTAGGCTTGCTGGGAATCGATGACTACCGTGCGACCCCTGGTTGAGCGAGAGCCAAGGCGATTGCTGCCTCTTCTGCTGCCGCCATTTCTTGGGTCCTAAGCGAGGTACACGCAAGGAGGTTGGTCCTGGAGGTAGCCACGATTATGGCGTATTACTGCCCTCGATGTTTGGAGGCGTCTGTGTAGGTTCAGTTCAGTTCAGTTTCCCAGAAGCATCTGGACGACTTCCTGGCTAAAAGCTGCTCGAGCAGCTTGACAAAGGCGTTAACTGCATGATCCCCACCGAGGGTGGTGTTTAGCGCTTGAGCCCGTGCTTTTCGGTGACCCTCGTCATGTGAGGGGTTCATATTCATAGCAAAGGGAGCATCTCTAGTTTTAGTCTCCAAGAGTCTGGGAATACGACAATCTGAGTGACATTCTGGGCTGCCCAGCCAATCTGGTGAAGCATGCGGTTACCCATCGCAGTTCTGAGTCAGACCTTCTGGTTAGAAAGATGGCCTTCTATCAGCTCTTCCACCGTGTTGTGGAGCCCCGTGCTAAGCAGCCTCTGTGTGCACGCACTTATGAGAAAACCAATGACCTGCTCGATCCCTTTTCTAATCATTATATAAAGCATCTCTATGTCTTCCTTGTCGAGAAGAAGACAGGGGGTTCACGTAAGTAACTCTCGAGAGGACACTTTAGGACTCGCTTCTTGGTTGCAACTCGCCTGATCATGTGTATGATTTGATTAATGCTGTTTTTGAGGCGCTGCAAGGAGACGTCACTCTTGATTTTAGCCTCGAGATGTAGGCCCAGGATCTTGATGCTGAGGCTTGGAGTGATGGCCTGGCCATCAAGAAGTATTTGAATGTATGCCTTGGTTTGGCATGAGGGCGGACGAGAAGGAGCTGTGATTGTTTACGTGAACACTGGAGGCCACAGCCTTTAGCACATTGGCGTACTAGAAGTGCGATGTCATGCATCGGTGTGACCTTCCTTTAATTTTTGTAACTCTTAGCACATGAGCAAGGTGCGCACAGGGCCGCTGGACGGGCTTGAGCGGTCACGTGACGCTTTCACGTGGCATTCAGCGAGAACGCAGGGGGTAAACCCGTAGATGTGCTTGGTGGGTACACCACCTGTCGTCGTTGTCTTCGCGTGGGCTCGTAGATAAATCGGTAAGGCAACGGGCTCTCGCTTTGTTAGTCTGGTAGTTCCAGGTTCGAATCCCGGCGGTGCCAGTAAATTCTTTTATTTGTTCGCTGGAGTTTTCTGGTGACACCAACGGTCGCGAAAGAACCCTTGGGGGGTAGAGGTAAAAAGCTTTGCTTTAAAAGCCCTGAGTTCGCGGGCGCCCAAAAGTACGCTAGGACGTCACGGTTTCCGCTGAAGCGGGCCGCCGCTATCACGTGGGTATGCGAAAACCTGTGACGCTCCATCCACGTGCCAGACGGTTGCGCCTTGTCATTAGCCGGGTGCCGGGTAGACGTCAAGGAGCAGGGGAGCACACGGCTACGTCACCTCGTTTGCTCTGCCACACCCTGATGTCACACCATGTCGATTTCGGTGGAAGCCTCCAGCACAGCAGTCTCGTCGGCGCTACATTTGCACTTAATTAAGGATGTGTTCCACGCGACGCATGCTGTTTATAATTTACACAGGGTACCCTGGTGGGTAAAGGAAACGAACTGTACAATAATATCAGCCCCGAAAATTGGTATCAGTACCCCTTTAACACCGTTGGGTGGGCAGTTTAGCGCACGTGAAATCCGCTCCCAGAAACCGCTGCCGACCTCAGCGTTCTGCGCAGGCACACTGGCGTCTGCGCTCCGCTGGCCGAAAATCCGCTCAGCTAAAACTCTCTAGTTTTGCATTTTCTTAAAAGCAGCAATATCGTTTTTATTTTTCCCAGCACATGGAAAGGTTCATGCCCTACTGGAAATCCTGACGGCATTGCACATCCTTAAAATTTCAGCTTTTCCTTCTATGCATAACGCATTGCAAATCAATGTGATTCCCATAGCAAAGGGGAAAATGGAATCAGTTTGTGAGAATGAAATATCAAGCTATGTCATAATAACAGTGTTTACAAACTGCTATTTTCCCTTCTTAATGTATATATTATTCGACCAGGAGCATAGCCTGAGGGGGAACTTTCAGAGACTGAAAAAATAAAAGAAAAACGATTTTGATAATTTATGAAACGAAATGAAAGAAAAAATTGCGCCGACCTCCCCGCGAGGGGAACCCTGTATGATGCGACGCATCGTGGGGTTCACTTGGTGTTTCCGTTGGATTGATTCTGAAATCGCGTGAAACGTGTCGGGAACGCGTATGATTATTATGTTTTATGATTATTATTATGTTTTCTTGGCCAATCTTGGTCAATCTCTCTAAGTGGTATGCTTGGGGCTTCGCTGTCGCAACGACCTTTACTACATCATTGTTGCTGTAAGTGGGAGCTTCTTTTCTTTTATTGCAAGTGTTAATCATTGCTCCATCATGCGTTGTATCAGTAGCATCTTGACGTAGTTTGAATGAGTCAAGGATATAAGGCGCGTTCGTAGCATTTGATCCTGTGTCGGTTTTGTGGCGCAGTGGGAAGAGCACCTTGTACCTCGCGTTCCGCCCACTGGGTCGTGGGATCGAAACCGGGCGCAGCTAACTATTATTTTTTTATAGTGTAGAGGAGGCGTGTGAACGGACAACGCCGTATGGAGGGACAAGGCGAGTGAATGAGATGAAGTCGCATCTAAAACGGAAATAGCATGTAAATGACACGTGCTTACAGGGTTTTATTCATAGTGATTGGGAACTTCCACACTCATGACTGTAACAGGGCTGGACGAAGCTACTCGGGTGCCCATTCATTGAGCTTACCCGAAACACCAAAAAAATATTTTTTTCTGCATCCTGTCTGCACTACACTGTTATTAAACATGTGAATAATTGTCATTCATATGCTGAGATCAAAGTTGGGGGGGGGGGGGAGCATGTAACAGTCCGGCGCTTTCTGTCTTTGCATGGGGCGTTTCTTCTGAAAATGATCAATTATACATTGTCGCTAAAGTATCTTTGGACAATATGATCATGGTTCAAGCACAGCTATACAGTCAAACCTCGTTATATCGAACAGTGCGCGAACCGTGAAATAGTTCGATATAACCGAAATTCGATATATAAAATTTGATCAAAAACGCGTCAAAATGCAGCGCGATTCAATCACTAAAAAGGCAACGACAAGAATGACTACTCACATGAAGCGTTAAAGTGAACTATTTATTCCCAGGGGGAAAAAAATGCAGCAGCGTTGACAGTTTCTTCGAGTTGACCATCACTACGCCGCACGCGGCTGACACAGCGCCTTGCAAACACAGTCACGTAACTGCGCGAACAGTGTTCGGTAGTTTAAACCACGCACGACACTGAAGAGTTCGTTAAGGCGTTGAGGCTTGAGCTTATCGACTGAAACAAGGCAAGACGATGACTGAAGCTGATGAACGACTGATCCAACTGGTGAACCGGCTGAGCCTGAGTCAGCCAACTGCGTATGCCGCCTAGCCTGAATGGCGCTACCAGCGCCTCAGGCATGCGTTTGAGTCGCAAACGCCTGCTGCGCCACCGCTATTCTCCCCTGCGTTGCGGGAAAGCCTGCCGCCTGTCTCCGGAGCGCGCGCTTTCGGCCGGCGCTGAGTTCGATACGTATATCCATTTCTTAACCGACCGAGTTCGATACAGAAAATTAAAAATGCATGTAATTCTTTTAAAAAACTGACAATGGTTCGATATAAGCAATAATTCGATATACCCGTGTTCGATATAACGAGGTTCGACTGTAATGGCTCTTCGTTAAACAGCCAGCGCCTGATTTTCAATTCTCGCGCGCTAGTAGAAAGCATGCCGATACCGTTTAGGATTGCGATATTTCCGTCTACCGACGATAAATTGAGTAGCTTCAGTTCGCACGCAAAGTAGATAAAAGCACCTAGAAGCTCAGCAATAAAAGACGAAATGTTGTAGGTATATTTAAAAAGGCAAATAACACTGACTAGAAGCGACACCGTCGCGTTCCTTGTCGTTTCCTCCTCTTCAAAATGGCTCTGTTTTTCTTTTCTTTTTTTTTTTTCGCGCCCAGTGTCGCGTCGCTTCGAGCTGTCGTTTTGCTTCTCGTCAGGAGCAGCGCTATTTTTTTCTGCTGTCTACGATCACAGACCTCCCGAACCAAGGAAAACACTAATTTCTAACGCCAAAACCCCGTCATTCCCAAAGACGGCCAGCAGTTTACAGAATCCGGCCCCTTGCATGACTAGAACTTGAGTATGCACAAACCGTCAGCGGCTTGATAAAACTGCTAATTCGATTACGTCTGGTGTGCGTGGTTGCAACACTTGACACGGGGGAACCAGGACGATCCGGAGACAACGATACGTCGCACGCTGCCGAACAAGCTTTCACGCACGTATCTAAAAAAAAGGGATAGGGGGAGAAAGAGCACTGCACGAAACGCGAAGTTACCGTAACCACTACATAAATATCATAATGGGACATCTTGAAGGTAGCGCACTTAAACACGGACACTAGCGAAAGAAACGACAAACCACAGCGCTGTGGTTTGTCGTTTCTTTCGCTAGTGATCGTGTTTAAGTGCGCTACCTTCAAGATGTCCCATTTGCATTAACAACTAGCCCAGTTGTCCCTTCTTCTACACATAAATATCAGTCAGAGCAGGCAATACTAGCTACAGGGCATCCGTAATTGAAAATAAACCTAATCCACACAAGCTTCCAGGGCAAGTCTGGTCCTTCCTCGACGAACCTTCGGTCTTTTTACAACGAAGCTGTATACCTCTCGCTGGTGGAAAAATGTCGTGGCGTAAACGCAAAACGCACTGCAGGAAAGCCAACTTTCACTGGCAATGGTGATGATAGTGGATGAATTCAAGAAAAAAAAAACAGTTCCCGTGTTCGGATTCGAACATGGGTCCTTCGCGATATGTAGCCGATGTCAATGCGATTGTGCCATTCCGACGCGGTCGAAGCCGTTCGCATTTGGAGAAGGGTACATGGACGTACCCAGTAATTAAACATAAATATGCACCCCTCAGTCAAACGGCTACGATGGTTTAAAATTCGTTTCAATAAGCATCATACCGCATATGATGGATGATAAGCAATCGCCTTGGCTCTCGCTCAACCAGGGGTTCGGACGGTAGTCATCGATTCCCAGCAAGCCTACTGGAATAACCAGTAGGGTTGGGTGTCCTGACTTGCACTGCGGGTGCTAAAAAAGCACTCCCCAAACGGTTCCATTCAGCTCATCTGGACACCCCCTCACGCTTCAATGGAGGGCAACAAATACGCCCACCCAACAAGCCTGCGCTTTTACCTCTCGTGCTATGGAGCTGCACGAGGGAGCTTGTCACGTTCAGGGAGATAACCCACCATTATCGCCTTCTGAGACAGACCGTACCTTCGCCTTACCCTGACCTTTCCAGAGAACAACAAACTACTGTACGGCTCACACAAACCGGGCTCCTTCCCACAGCCTACGCGTCTTCAATTAATGTATCCGAATCGCTACGACGCTGAATGCAAATTTTGCTCAGAAGTAGGAACACCTCGCCTCGTAATCGGGGTGTGCAACTTTAGCCCTGATTACCCATCTCTCTTTCCGTGAACTACCCAACAAGAGCAATGGGAGATGCTGCTGTCCAGGCCCTCTCTACCTACCCCGCTTGAGAGGGTGGACAGAACACAGGCCACGCGGACTGCATATGGGATCCACACAAGAAGGAATTACTCCGCAGGGCTGCACTCTGGGCCGTTCAGAAATCTGAACAGGAGTATTTCTTCCTCCTCCTCCATCTCTGCCGCAAATCCAGTCGCCTCCGTCCGCGGCGCAGACGGAGAAGACAGATCGTCTAACACCGGGTTGGAGCCTACTTTAATTTTATAAAAAAATGCTCCACTCTTGTGCTACACCAATACAACTCAACTAAACACCGTTCATGCTTCCTGCATTGATTTAACCTTAGCAAGAATATCTTTTTGAAGTAATAAATGGTGTGGTTCAGTGCATTTCACTTCTCTCTGGTTTTGCTATTTATAGAGCGATGTGAGTGAATTTAAGTGACCTCGCATTGGTAATCGTTATGGGTGCCGTTTACAGCTTTGCTTTCCAACCACATTCACGGGGTGGATTGGCGCGATTTTTTTTAGTTCACGGGAACTGCGTAGATGGCGCTACCTAGCAATTTATCCCAGGGACCTATGTCACTTCTAAGATTTTTTGCAATTTCTAAACTTTTTCGTTGATAACTGCTGTATGTTGAATAAACGAATCACAGCCAGCTACCTTAACATTGCATACACACAAAGAAAACATTGAAACTGTGCTAAACATATTTCTCGACGAGCTTTTACCCCTCATAAGCAGAGAAAATAAGCATTAAAAGAATATCTGTACAAACGTTATAAAGCAAACGCGCGAGGTACAGTAGATGTACCACCAAAAATGTTTGTCACCAAAAATGTCGTACTTTCAGCACCAAATTTAAATCGAAAAAAAAAACAGCTGCGGCGTCCGGAATCGACATCCCTTCCCTGCAAAATGAAATCAACGCAAAGTGCCTGAGGTAAAACCGCTCGGCCATCCGCACATGGAAGCGCTGAATGAAGAGTGCGCTTATGTAGCTGCTAGGCGATAACAGCGACTGTGTTTCAGAAATTGTCAATTTGGAACGCTTTATCGTCCGCGTGATGACTTGTCGTTTGCACGCAAGGGAAGCCAAGTCGCTGCTCTAGCTATATCAGTTAACACAACTTCAGCCACTGTGTTGTCACTAGGCGCGTTTTTGTGGCTGAAAGTGGCCCCAAATTTTAGCTGCTTCCATAGGCTTCCATTGTTTAAACTTCATTCGCTGTGGGAACAACTGATGCTGCGTGCGCAAACGTGCTGTGGCCTTTAAAATGTTCGCAGTGATTACTGGAAGCGTTCCCCGTCCTCACAAATTCAATTTATGCCCTGTATTTTTAATTAAATTAAAAAAACAGCCTCTTCGCATTGAAAACGCGCGTGCTTCGCGTCGGGGCCAACAGGGGCTTCGTTGCTTCGTGTCCCAGATTTCTGGATATGTTAATGAAACAGCTTCGCTTTTTTGCGGGCATGGGGTCAGCCTTGGTACCTCTTTTGTTCAATTCTAACGACTGCATTACTGCACGCTCACATGACAGCTTCGCGCCAGACAGGTGAACCCACTTCCAAGATGGCTGCTATGGGTGCCGCTACGCTGCTCTGCGAGAAACGGGAAACGAACTGCGTGTTTCGAAACGCCTTTCGAGAGCTTTATATTTCCACATTCCGCTGGCAGACACTGAGCCGCCGTGGCAGCTCAGAAGATACGGCGTTTTGCTGCTGAGTCCAAGGAAAGCTACTCGGCTCTTGGCTGCCGCAACTTCAGTAGGCGTAAATGTCAAAGTTATAGTGGTAAAGAATCCACGCATTGTGTTTTAAATAAATCCGGAACTACTTTACGTTGCATCCCACAGCAATAGTGTTGGTTATCTGAGTTAGAAGCGAAATATTTAGACGGCGGTTGCTTCTGGGGCCCCGGATATTAAGCGGACACTCCTACTGCTCTTAAAGAAGCACTTTACGGGTTAAACAAATAAAAAGATCGAATTTCCTGTGAAAGTGGAACCTTCTGAAACCAAAAGGAGACTTTGGCAGAAAGTGGCATTTCGAGGTGAAGGGCAGCTTTTCTTAAAATTTGTCACACTATCACCGTCTGTTGACGCAGCCAGGGATGACAGCGGAGCTGTACAAACGGCGGTCATCGATTTTTGATGATAGCGAAATTTTCGTGGTATAATGATGCGGGTAGCGATTCGGCTTGACGACGAAGAATTGTCATAACCGACGTGTGGCATTTATGTCGTTCCTTCCTTCCGGTTCCCCGATTCCTGGAAACTGATAGCCTTTCTCATGCGTTTCCAATTTGATGACATATTTTAGAGCATAGCGCACAATCGCTATTGTGAGTAAAATGGTGTCGTGATTCCACCCAGGACTCCCTGAAAGTATACATTCTACATCACTTTTTTTTCTTTTCAGAAGCTAATTGGAAGAGGTGTGGTCATGTATGTTCCCTTAGGCTAAGCGCTACTCGCGGGGCTCACTTGAAAAACATCTTTGGATGCCAATGTGACACCTCGCAATCCTGTGCCTCAACAAACCCCAGCAGTCTTCGAATCTTGCCCACATTTCAATTTGGTGGCAAAGAGCACTGCCCCGTGCGTCGCCATCGAACGTGCCCTCCACCAACAAATCGACCAACGTTATCTGTTCTCGCAGAAGTTTGCGGCGGCTTGTGCCCGCCCCCGGCGGCAGCGACCGATCGAAGTCGCAAGATCAGAAACGCCTTTGGCGGAAGCCACTCCAAAAAGGGAGAAAGAGCATGAAGTGACGTGTGTAAAGGGCGCTTCTATTTCACCCCGTGGCCCTTTTCTAATTTTCTCACAACCTAAGCGTAGGCGGCGGCCTCTTCTCTTTCAACAAAAGGGGTGTTTGGTGCCGCTATCTTATTTGAGCTCGCGATGGCGTCGCGCGTATGCCCTCCAACTGAGCGGCAGCAACAAGAGGCACGGGAGGAATCGGCGGCCCCAGTTAGGAAGCCTGCCGGGTTTCTGCCTCTTGGAATGACTACGTTGAGAGCCCATTCTCCGGCCCAGCGAACAGCGGGGGTGGCCCGTTTTGCCCTCTTATTTTCCCCATTTGTCCCCCCTTCTTTCTTTTTACCCCCGCTCTGGATCCACGGTGCTTCTCCTTGGCTCTAATCTTATTTTGCCTCCTTTCGGGCTCTCTCATTTCTTAGTGCTCGCTTCACGCGCCCTCCCTGCCAGCCAAGCCCCCACGACCAGTCTGAAGGGAATGCTTCCCGAGTCCCTTTTTTACTTATTTTTGCTCCTTTCATTTGACGCTGCTTGCCATCGTTCAGCTTGCATTCTTGTTTTCTCCTTCCTTCGTTATGGTTTGTCGTTGCGCTGCTGCGTTCGCCATTGTTGCCACTATAGTGGCTTTGCAGGCTTGTCGTGCTTTGCGGGATTTGTTTCGCTGCTTTCATTTCCCCCGGCCACGGGTCGCACTAGACTGCGTGCGTGCTCCCCTCCGCCACGATGTTCAGCCGCAAGAAAACCGCTGGTCCGCGGCGTGAATTTATGCCATCCTGTGTAATGGCCGGTTCCACGAAACGCACCGCGCGAACTGCGCTTGCGGTCAGAAATGGCGCCGTTTCGCAAGAACGTAGGGCCAAGTGGCGGGGAAGCAAAAGCGGAGACAAAGTAAAAACGCATTCTTTGCCACCTGGTCGGTCTAGCGTTTTACGCGAACTTGCCTTAGGACTCCATAATGCAGTGATCGCCGAGCTTTTCACTGTGTGTAAGGTACACGCATAAGCCGCTCACAGTTTTGTCTGGCGAGGTGAAATGAGGTAGAAAAGTTAAGGGAGGCGGCAGCATTTTGATAAACAGAACTTCCGCTAACACAAGTTCCAACCTTCCCAGGACATGAAGGCATGAGCGATGCACACTGTGATTATGTGTGCACTTATAACAGAGGAAGAATGAAACTACAAAACAAGGAAAGGAGCTTAGTAGTCACTACTATAAGTGAAATAAACATGAAGCAAACGCTTATGGTGCGTACAAGGCACAAAATTGATTGATTGATTGATTGATTGTTGGGTTTAACGCGCCGACGCAACGAAGGCGATGAGGCGCGCCGTAGTTGAGGGCTACGGATTAATTTTCACCACCTGGGGATATTTAACGCGCGCCGATATCTCGTACACACGGGCGTTTTTGCTTTCGGCCTCCACGAGAAAAGTGCCCTCAGCGGCCGGGAATCGAACCCGCGACCTCGTGCTCAGCAGCGCAACACCTTAGCCTCTAAGCCACCGTGGCGGGTAGGTACAAATTGTAGAAGAGGAAATATTTATACGACGTGATAATCGCATTTTTTGATTCCATGAAAGTGAGAATAAAGGGGTTAGATTACAAGACCGCCACGAGTTGAGGATGCTGTCCAACACAGCTCCTGTAACAGGAGCTGCGTCCAAGTCAAATAAATGTGAGAATAGCGCAGTTTAATTGGTTTAGATTTCAATAGGCTCAAATCCCGGGAACAAAAAAAGAAATGTAATCAGATTGTGCTATGTTTCACTGCATGAAATATCAAACGGACAAATGCGTACGCGGTGGCCCGGGGGGGAAGCTTTGTTCAACGTCTGCGGGCCAGAATTTGTCGTAGTTATGGATCTTATTGCTCTTGTCTGCAGTGCTTGCTCATTTTAGCGTTTGCACCGAATGACGCAGATAGGGTGGCTTCAATAGACCATTTTGTTGACAGTGGGCAAGTGGCCTTTATTATAGTATCTTAATAGCACTTATGCCAACCAAGATATCGTAAATTGGTGTCGCTAGAGGCCGCAAAGGCTCAAAAATTTACACCATCTTCCCGCGAGGGGAACCAATTGGTAGATGCAACGCATCGGGGGTTGCCGTTGCGTTTCCGTTATTAGCGATGTCAGCGTGTGGATTGCTGTTGTTGTGTGTCCTATTTACGCAGCATGTTCACCCCCGATGCGTCGCATCTACCCCATGGTTCCCCTCCCGGGAAGATGGTGTAAATTTTTAACGGAGCGCAAGCTGCGCGCTAACGCACAGCTGGCACGGCGACGGGAGCGAGCGCAGCCGAGCGCAAGCTGCGCGCTGACCACGCTGACGCACAGATGGCGCTGCGGTGAGAGGGGCGGAGCGCGCAGCTGCCGCGGCGAGGAGAATGGGGGAGGGATGCGGACTACACCGCGACAACGACGCGGGTCAAGGCGAGTTAAAGGGATGCGTTGCATCTAAAACATCCTTTGAATACGTCATGAATGTGTCTAAAAGCCACCCTACTTCAAATCTCCGAGAAAAAAAGTTCCTGACAACAGCACCTGTTGTAATCAAACAGATTTTATTCATTCATTAATTCTCTCTGGTGGCGACTTCCACGTCTCGCGTTCGCGGTCAAAGGACATCAATGGCACTGCTGCCCGTTTGATAAGGGGCGTGGCAGCCTCGTGAGAGTTGCGGCACCTCCATTTCCACCATGTTCTTCATCCCTTCGGTTGCCTGCATTGCCGGTGTGGCGGGCGCGGCCTGCGCACGCCGCCACTTCCCGATCTCTCAAAAGCGGACCATTCCGCCTACATACTTTCAGCGTTGCGTTTGTCAACAACGCCGGCCGGCTCCAGTGCGCCATCCGCAGGACCGAGGCAATCCACTCGACGCCTTGGGGGACTGCAAGTAAAGGGAGCGCAGGGGAAGGGGGGGCCAATCAACGCTGCGGTGGTTGTTAGCTTTTTGGAGACCATAACGCACGCGTACAAGTGTGCACATGTCCGGTGCGGTAAGTACGGAGAAATTTGGAAGCTGTACAGCAGTGAAGACAGCATAACCGAACAAACTAGAACCGCTACAAATAGGGGCGGCGCGGCAGAGAGCCAAGAAGGAAGAGAGTGACTGAGGGAAAAAAAGGAACAGAAAGCGAACGCGGCGGAAAATAAAAACAAAGGAGGGAGGGGGGAGGGGAGGGGGGAAGGCTTTCTCTCCGGCGGGAAACGCAGCAAGTACGGCTCACGTTCGTGTCTCAAGCCTGGACGCCGTTGGTCTACCGCAGCTAGCGTCACTAAATAAAGACTTTTAGAGTATCGGCACTCTTTTCTCTCGTTGTTGTGTGCCGCCAGGATTTTCATTGGTCGGTCGGCAGCATGTGATATTTGTTTACGTATGGGCGCAGCCATTTTGTTTCAGAGCGCCTCTCCCACCTCTCCTCTCTCTCTCGCTCTCCTGCGTGGACGCAAGAGCGGCTGGTCACGAGCGAGTTCCTGCTTCGGTGTTTTTCTGCTTTCTCCGCCGCCTGATGAGCCTCTCGCGATGCCGTCTTGTTGCGTCATCGACTGCTTAAGCAAGCTCGGTGATGGAAAGCGACTCATGCGCTTTCCCTTGGGGAAAAAAGACGGCGAGAGACTCCGCGCGTGGTTTCAGCTCGTCGGTCGCGTCGATTTTAAGCCTACTCCTTCGTCAAGGATCTGTGAGGTGAGTTTGCTTGAAGCGGAATCCTGCCGCTTTCGCTCGCTTTCATCCAATGTACATACGCACGGGCCTTACGGCTACACGTTCGGAGTCGGTAAAGCACTACCGTTGAGGAGTTCACCTTACATGAAGGTACTGACATGAAAATGATAAAAACTTCGCACCTCGCACGATCATTTGCTTCAATAGCATGAATAGAGTTCTAACGTGCTTCGTGTGGTTTGATCTTCCATGAAAAAGGAAGTAGCGGAAAACAACGTAGCGGAGCTTATTTAGTATAGCGTTTTACCTGAGGCGTTAACGTTTGCGGGCCTTAACGTTGGCGTTAACGTTTGCAGATCGCAAACGAATAGCGCCTCGTTACGCGACGGTTAGCGTGCCCGCTAACGCTATGGGCGCGCTAAAGTGTTGCTGTCCGCTATACTAAAACTCTCTAGTGACTGATATAAATAGCCTGCGCGCTCGGTTGAAATACCGTGTGAGGTCGAATATTTTAGGCTCTTCTGGCACCTAATGAACGTTTTGCGTGTGCAATCTGACTTGTTCGCCTCGTAACTAGTAATAAAGCATCGTTGATACAGCAATTACATTACTGCCGCTTAGCTGCAGTGAATTCATTTTGTTTACTGCATGAATATTCAGTTTATGAATTTTCCCGTTGTGGAATAGACCCATTGGATCTATATTTATCTAAGGTTTATTTCACTATCTTCCTTCTATGTATCCAGCAGTTTCATGTGAAGTTTTACTTTTGGCAAATATTTGAGTAGCCGTCGTCGTGTCTACTATTCTTCTTAAAGACCACTTTGAAGAGGACCAGTTCGAAGGACGCCGGGCTGATGGTCGAAGGCTGCTGAAGTGGAACGCGGTGCCCACCATCACAGCGTTCGAGATTGACTGGAAGAAAAGCCTGATCGCCCACAAGTCGGACTATGGTGTGTGGCTTGAAGCACTTAGTACTTGGTCATTTCAGTGCAGGCACACATGTAGGGCAAGGAAATGCAACCTTGGAACACATTTTGTGCTTTCAGGGATGTCAGCAATCACAGCAACTAACGGAGCCCCACCCCAGGTTGGTGTTGCCCAGGGGTGTTTTGTGCAGCACGCAACGCCTGGAGCCGCAGTCGGACTTCCACAGGACAACACGAGTAAGCATTTTTCAGCAGTGCGGAAGCACCGATTTTTCGACATAGGGTCGCATCAGACTGTATGAAAGATTGACATTTAACTTTCGTGCTCCCAGAAGTGACAAATAAAGGTGGTGGCGGGGGGGGGGGGGGGATCATAGCTTCAGGCTTCATGTAATACTGTGCCTTTCATAATACGTGGAATCACATTAGAAGTGTCATCACAAACCTGCTTCTCACTCTTGTAAGGAGTGGCACATAAAGATACAGCCCTTTACGTAAGGCCATGTTATTTAAATAGAATCAGCAGGATAAGCCTTTTTGCCTGATCAGCAGGATCAGTCAATTGAGCATCACATAAATGCATTCACTCAGATCATCCATGGTTTGGGCTGCAGGCCAGGTAATAAATTCAAGCTCTACTTATACCTTTGCTACAGGAGCATTTGAAAGGACATCTGAGTCGCATGGACTTCGAAATTTTAAATGTCATTCGAACTGGAAGGAGTTCCGTCGATCTACATGAAAATTCTCAAAGGAAGTTGAAAGTTTCTGCGTTCACCCGCCTTGTGTTGAGGTCGCCACTGCTGTTTCGTTCTTGTTTCGTTCTTGTACCTTGATTTAAAATTGATTTTATAGATAAACTGGGCCAAAAAAATAGAATTATTAGGGATAAAGTTGACAACAAGCTACAAGCGCACAGAAAACAGGCTTTTTTGTTTATTCATACCACCGGTGTTGAGCGTATTAAGTTACCTTGCAATCGTATATCGACCGATAGAACACAAGAACAAGTGAAAAATTAGGAAGACTGCACAGCTTAAAGCCAAGTTTACCTGTCAATAATTCTTTTTGTTGATACGGCATGCAGAAACTGTGTTATACAGTACAAGCTTTCGCGTTTCAAAGGCCTTTATATTCTCAGAGGTCAATTGTCGTGCTCCCTTGACTCAAATGGAATTTCAACCAAATGCCTCTGAAAAACGTTGTGTAGCAACTCGAAGGTGTCATTTATGTCAAATGACATTCGACTCGAAGACCTTTCAAATGCTCGTGTAGCACAGGTATTTTATTTAACCATATTATCAATTAGATTAGTCGGGCAGAACAGCCACTCCTTGGCTCGGCCAAATTGGGACACTGTGCCTGAACTAAGACATGTTTTTTGCATTTCCAGCAACACCAAGCATGGATGAAGTTTCAGAAGTGAGGGAACCTTCACCTGACATGGAAGGGGAAGGCTACGTTGTGCCACTGCTTACAGTGGAAGTGCAAGTACAAACAAGTGAGTATTGCCTTCAGAACCAAGGCGCGGTGGCCACCACTGCTTTCAGTTCACGCACACCAGGAATGTAACTATTAGTGAGTGTTGAATTAATTTAGGCAGGTTCGACGTCAGGTGGAGCAGCCCCACTGGTTTCATTAATGCGCCCTGACTCATCCCTTCACAATTTAGTTAAAATAAATCCAGAAAAAGTTTATGGCATATTGCACACTAATTGCAGAAGAGTTGCAGAAAGAGCCAAAAAAAGCTGGGCTGATTCAATGCAATGGCATATGGTGTGACCAGCCATTCTGTGGTATGCAGAAGAGCCTGCTTTGGGGGTTACTGCCTCGCATTTCCCCAAATATTTATAAGCAGCAAACTTTGTAAAATTTTGTGTCTTGTTGCAAGTAGCACTTCCGTTACCTAACCAAAAATTTGTGACTGGAAGTACAAACCTGCAACTTGTATTTTTTTTAATTATTTCTGAGTTTTATGTATCAATGCTCCAGCCTGGGTCATGAAGCCCCTTCCAATAATGGGCTGTGGATTAATATAGACCAGGGGGGCTTTAATGTACAGCGAAGTCTCGATGCCAGCATTTTTGTTTTTGGTCTCTTTTTCAATTCGAAAGTTTGCCCTGCGGCATAACTGTACATAAGTTCACAGGTGCACAACCAAGCTTGCTTCGTGTATAAAGCCCAGAAGTTGTCGATGAATTGGTCCATGAACCCAGCGCTGCAGGTTTTGAGGGCGGCCAGGGTGAATGCTGGTTGCTTGATTGTTCCGTAGCCGGAGTTGACTTTACAGGCACGGGCAGAGTGGCGCTTGTGCACGAGCTCATCAGTCGTGTTGAGTTGGGCCTCAGCCTCCAGAGTTGGTATCGGGGTCATTGCAGCGAGGAAACTTTTTTGATATTAAAGCTGTTAACCTGTCGTTGGTCGGAAAATTTCATGTCGTAAACAAAACTGTTTTCTGTCTGAGCAGTTCTCGCTCAAGATGCCGAGTGCATGCGCCAGGCTAATCAAACATAAAGCATAGAGCTCGTGTAAACAAAACCACAAGACATGCATTGAAACCACATTATGGATGATAAAGCACAGGTGAACAATGGGAACTTACACCGCCATTTTCCATAAGGATTAGGTTTGCAGCTGCTCGAAAAGGTGGTTGATGGCATTCAAGGGCAAAAGCCGGCGTCAGGCTAGGCAGGACCCAGAATTTGCCACCAGAGCAGCCGAGCGCATACGACAAGCCCACTGACGTGTTGATTTACAACAGCTTTGCTAGACATCCACTTTCGCAGGGTTGAATTGCGTACATTTTTTAGTTAATGCTTTTTTCCATGCCTGTATTGTATCTCCAATAAGGGGTCTGGTTTTTTTTTTATTATAATTAGTAAAAATAACATGTTGCGCAAAGAGCAGAGAATAAGAAACAAATGTTCAGTTGTGCTGTTCCTGGTGTTTTTTGTTTGACAGGTACATGCGTTGTGGAGGCCGAGACCATGGACACCTCGACAACCATGCCTGATAAACCAAGTAAGAAAAGTAATCGACCAGATTTAGGGGAAAACCCCAAGGTGGAGTAAGTTTCTGCGAATGAAAGTTTTAGATCCACCTCAGTGCAGCCATACGGCTACAAAGGAAAGCTATACAGCTTTCTCAGAAACTTCGCAGTTGACGAAAAATTCATCCTGGTGCAGGATTCGAACCCCGGAACACTGCTTAACCGGAGCAGTAGCTCTACCAACTGAGCAAACCAGGAGGTTAGTCGTTTGTAGCGCAAGAGCGAATTGATCAACAACTCGAAGCGAAGAACAAGTGTTAATCGACCAGATTTAGGGGAAAACCCCAAGGTGGAGTAAGTTTCTGCGAATGAAAGTTTTACATCCACTTCGGTGCAGCCATACGGCTACAAAGGAAAGCTATAAAGCTTTCTGTATAGCTATACAGTGCACAGGAGCTCTTCGAGTAACCAACAGTGTGCTGTCGATACAACCGACCAGGGTGTTCAAACGGTATGAAAAACCACTGCTCTTTTTCGAGACCGCATCGGAAGCCTATGAACTTGACTGCATGTGTTCAAGAATTACCTTAAAAAATGCTTAGTCTACGAATGACTACCAGCTGCTTTTGTGTTGTTTCTCAAGGGTGTTTCCAAAATTTTAAAATGTTACAGGAAGCCTCCTGCAGTGGACCTAGTGGAGCGAAGTGCGTGCACGAAGCCATTGTTGAGGAGCTGAAGCGCAAACTGGACCTGCAACAGAAGCATACCAGGAGGCTGGAAAAGCAGTCGGAAGCTGTTTTGGGCGAGTGTTTTGTTTCACAATATAAACTCCGTCTGCGCCTGCTATTCTAAATCATCAGTTCATTGATTGTAGGGTTTAACGCGCCAACGCAACGCAGGCGATGAGGCGCACCACTGAGCCACCATGGCGGGGCTAAATCAGCAGTTGTGATCATACCTACATTGAAAGGTTGCCTCAGTGGAGCTTGTTTATTACATCTAGCAAGGTTAGCATTGCAGGGGCCATGACGACAAAACACAAGTTTCGTTCATTCAGTAAGGGAGTCCTGTAGGTAACTGTCTGTGAACACCTCTTTGGTAGCGCATGTGAAGAGCCAGACATGTATTTGAAGAAAGGGCACCCGCAGTGCTTTTCACACAATGGGGGCCAGCAGAGTCGAGCTCAGCTACCTCAAACTGTCCAAACGCCAGTGCACCTACCTGCCTATCATCAGGCGGAGAAGTATGTTTACGTTGCACGTCAACAGGTCTGGCGCTGAATTGTTTACAGCGAAAGAAAGCCCTAATCGCCTTATTCACCTCTTGCTGATCATGGTTAACACAGAAGTGTTGATGTAATTGGGCTACTGGGCTACCTACTCACCCCCCCCCCCCCACCCGCCTTATGAAGCACTGTTGCGACCGAGTGGGGGCACCCGATCCGAGCTCCGTGGCCTCCGACATACGAGTGGTAGCGTGTATGATGCGAGCGGCCAGCCGCTGTTGCAGCCGGGAAGAAGTCCAGAAGCCGTAGGCTAACGTAACTGTTTACTTCATAGCGAGAGGTGAGCCGAAGCCAAAGAACAATGCCCCGACGGGCGAGGTTACAATACTGGACTCGAGCAGAGTGACAGCATGGGTTCGCTGCTCAAACAGGAATGAATTACAGCGCTTGGGAAGCTCTATTTATATCCAAATGCGGTAACGGTTAAAACGCCAACAAGCGACAACACGCCACGAACGTCACAGACACACACAACGCTCTTTCCACAGTTCGTGACAGTCGGTAGCCTCGGCACACATTCAGAGGGGAGTGAGGAGGACTTCGGTGCGATCGCGGGGCATGTGTGTCCTTGAAGAGCGTTGAGACGAGCCTCGCCGGCAGCCGCCGAAGTTTTAAAATGCACCGAAAGCGAAGCGTCTGACTCGGCTTGTCGAAACTTGTCACCGACATGGTGGCGCCTGTTTTCAAAGGCACACGCAGTGGCTTCGCCGCACAGCCGAGGAGTGATGCGGGAA
Source organism: Haemaphysalis longicornis (assembly GCF_048455015.1). Taxonomy (NCBI): domain Eukaryota; kingdom Metazoa; phylum Arthropoda; class Arachnida; order Ixodida; family Ixodidae; genus Haemaphysalis; species Haemaphysalis longicornis. The sequence goes on along the minus strand of NW_027526203.1, from coordinate 11,105,432 downwards.
AGTACGGCGGCGCTGGCCGATTCGTAACAGCACGGAACAGTGGGCTTCACCTGCTACATCTAAAGTTGAATTTTGAAGGTACATAATATCTTTCCATAATAATTGCAGTGAATACTGCATTTCCGCTCTGTCTAATGTTGCATTTCTTTCTGGAATTTTATTCTCTTGCAGGCAACAAACTTCCACACCTTGCTCCTGACCAGGCTATGAATGCTGGACATCCTGATCCAGGCGGCAACAGGAGGTCGGACAAGACTGTCCAAAAGGCCCTGCAGGTGCGACTGGCATGTGGCTCTAGGGGGTACGAGCTCCTGAAGGATGAAGTTGTAGCTCTTCCATCTGAGCGGACGCTACAAAGGCGCATTGAGGACGTCAAATTCGAACCTGGTGTGTACGTTAATTTGTTGGTGGTCATATATTGTCAGAATGTTCTTGTTTATGACAAGCAGCTAAAAGATTGATTGCCTTTACTTCATTTTAAGGAATCCTCAACGAGCTTTTTCCAGCTTTGAAGGCAAAGTTGGAAGCCATAAAACCAGAGGAGCGACAATGTGTCCTACTGTTAGAGAGAGATGCAGCTGACTACTGGTATGGACTTCGACCCTACAGTCAAAAAGCCGATCGACCTGGCAACTTACCCACTCGCAAAACAAGGGCCTCAAGACGAGTTGGTGTATGCAACACATGGCCTTGTCATCATGCTCACCGGATTGTCCTCCCGCTGGAAGCAAGTTGTTGCCTACCATTTCACAGGCAAGTGCAGTCTTCTAAATAACAAAATATTGAGCAACCACTCCTTCAAACCCTTAAAACCTTAATTCCTTAAAACCCAACTGCGTAAAATGTTCTATTACATAAAAATACTGGCATCTAATAGTACACATAAAAAGCCAGTAACTTTAAAGTAGTGCGTTTAAAATAGGAGTGTGTTCTGCACAACCAGCTTGAAAAGTAGGTGTTTCTGAAACTAAGCCTAGAAAAAGTCAGCTATTACAAGTGGCCAGACGTGACATAGGCAAAGGAATGAATGTTGGCACGCCAGTACTGGATTCCTGGGTAAGCTGGTGTTGCATTGCAGAAAAATTCATAGCGCATGCGGGCGAGGACAAGAAAAGAGAACAGAGATGCCATGTAGCACTCCGTGGTGTGTCTGTTCTCTTTTCTTGTCCTCGCCCGCATGCGCTATGAATTTTTCTGCAATGCTGCTGGGGAGCAGCTTCTGCTCTTTTGACCAGCCATGTTTGGCTTGCAGTGTTTACAATGATCTGTAGTGGGCCTATTATATGCTTGTATTATGCCGTTTTAAACTTGCTTGTGTTCAACCGTCTTGGAGGAGACTCTGTTGACGGCACATTCCTCAAACATTTGATATTTGAAGTGATCAAGAAGAGCGAGGCTGCTGGCTGCCATGTAGACGCAGTTATTTCTGACGTGGGTTCGGGCAACAAGGCCCTCTGCAAATGCTGCGGCATCAGCGCGACGCGGGCAGCTGAGCCTGTAGTCAGCTGCAGACATCCCTGTGCAGCTGACACCGACCGGCAGCTTTACTTCCTTGCTGATGCACCCCACGTGCTAAAAAACATCAGAGGCCACCTAGTCAAGGGACAGACCATCTCCTTGCCGAAGGAGACTGTTGAAAAATACAAGCTTCCAACAGAAAAGGTTAACACACCATTTTGCAGTTCTGGATTAGTTCATGCTACTTGTGGCGTAGATTTATAAGGTTTAGATTAAAGGCGTAGATTTATAAGATTTACAAGTGATTTGCGGCTGTGACTGACACGGCTATGCCATCGCTGTCTTGTGTACCTGCTTGTATATTGTGCGCTCAAAAGTGAAGTACGTGTTCTGGAGGCAGAACCTCAGGAGCCGCCGCAAATCCGGGACTTCAATAGGCGTGCACTCTGGTAGAGTTGTTTCTTTCGAGGGCAGTGACGCATGCGTCAACTGCCAAGCCCGTTGGTATACTCGTGAACAGGGACTGGATGTCAAAAGACACCAGAATGTCGCCATCGTCCAGGGCGATGTCCCGTACCTTGTCTACAGTTCCCAGGCATTGTCTACATCATTCCCTGCGCAGACTGCGACCGAAGCTATGTCGGCGAGACAGGAAACTTTCAGCAAAGGCTCAAGCAGCACATGTACGATGTTAGAAAGAAGAACGTGCCTTATAACGCTCTCGCTGACCACACACAAGCAACTCACCATGAAATAGATTGGGTCAATGCAAAAATAATCGGAAAAGAGAAGAATTGCACCTCACGGCTTTATCTCTAATCCCTGACAACCCAGACCACGGAGCACACACTTAATCGCAATTGCGGCAACTTACCACACGTGTACGCATGTTGCCTGCGTCACATCTTGACGCAAACATAACGGCATCACTTTAGCCCCCACTTTTCATTGTGAACAAGGCACCCGTACGGGAGCCGCAACGTCGTTTTTGGATATTAAACATTCTTGGTCAGTGCCAGTTTTTATTGTCGTGTGTTTTCCTGACCAGGCGGGTTTCCGTCGAACCCTCGATTTCAAGGTTTTGCTAGCGTTATGTATTACATATCCTATTATGTATTACATATCAAAAATATGCAGCTGTTCGTATTTCATTCTTTTCTATGTTATTTTTGCACCTTGCAGGTGTCCGTGGAGTACATAAAATGGCTGGTACGGCAGTGAGCCTATTCAAGGAGATCTCGCACAAAGAAGCTGTAGCGTTTCTTGAAGAGTTCATATTTATGTTCGCTCGTGTTACAATACGCAACGAGACACAGAAGAAGTGCTTCCGGCCTGTCCAAACTGGGGTTCTATCAGTACAACCAGTGCCCTCCTCCTACAGCATGAGCTCCTCACAGTGTACAACTTCAAGTTTGTGTTGCTGTGCCGACTGACTCAAGATGCCCTGGAGAATCTCTTTTCGTGCGTGTGAGCGAGAAGCCCAGTGCCCAGGGCCTTAGAGTTCAAGTTGACCCTGCGGCTCATCATGCTGAGCTAGTTTTTCAGGCCAAGCCGCAAGGGAAGCTACCAGATTGACGACAGTGTCGACCTGCTGGAGTTCCTGGAGGTGAAGAAGGCAGCATCAGAGAAGAGCCTCGAAGCCGGAGAGGACGTTTTGTTTGAGGACAGTTTCCTTGATGACGAAACCACTCCACTTGACGATGTCGAGATGGAATCGTTGGTGTACCTGTCCGGCTACATCACACGGTCTGTGAGCAAGCAGTACACGCTGTGCAATGCCTGCAAAGCTTATCTGAAGGATGAGCCCATTGGGGAGCATGATGAGTTTTTGCAGTGCCAGTCGTACCGGGCTCAGTCACAGCCAAACCCTTTCGTACGTCCCTCAGCCCACGTGGTGAGCCTGCTGAAGCACGCAGACAGCGTCTTCCGGAATCGCGAGCATGACATCTTGAGTGTTTTGCTGCCAGCGCTCACAAAGGCTACCCTCGACTCCTACCATGTGCCAAACGATTTCCCACAATGCCTCGACCTGAAAAAGCACCTAACTTCGGCTTTTCTCATGCTGCGACTGCTGATAGCCCTGCGAAGGTTGAGTGCCATGGCAAAAGCTGCCAAATCCAAGTGTGGATCAAAAAGTGTTCGGTACCAGGGTTTTTTTGTGTGTGTGTTGTGTAGAAGGTCATGCACCAAAGCTACACCTGAACTATGACGCGTCAACGTGCGCCGAAATCTCGAAACACACTGGCAGTTTTGCTTTTCGCCTCCAGCAGAAAAGCGTCCACAGCGGCCGGGAATCAAACCCGCGTCCTTGTTGAAAGTGATGGTTGCAGTGACAACGCAGTGTCCAAGAAGGAAGCAGGGTTACCAAGATGAAGATCAACAACTGTGCCTCTGCATAGCTGGTGAGGTTGGAAGTCAGAAGGCCAATCGAGGAAGAGATGACAGGGAGACGTTGAATGACTGCGAGCTCGGCAAGACCCGTCGAAGACAGCACTGACGAAATTAGCAACAAGTGTTCCTCCGGGCGCTCCACAACAAAACAGCCTTTCTAAAGGCTACGTACATGTTCCATGGCGGACTTGCAAAAAGCTACTCCCCCAGTATGCCCTTTCTCAAAAAGAGAAGCTCAAGCAAACGTTAAAGTGTAATCAACTGCTTTTAGTGCCATAAAGGAGCACAAAAGATGATGATGAGCAAACCCCTGCTCGAGTGTTTGGCGGCTGTGCTTTATCTTCGTCATTTTGTGCTGTTTTATGTGGCTGTGATCATCCAACATACTCAAGCTACCGCATGAATTGGACTAAATGTCCTAGGGAAGCTTAGAGGTCGTGGTTGAAGCCACAAAATGTTTTGGTGTTCTTTGGACGCAGGACGTGCTTCACCAATAAATTACACTGTAAGGAAGACCATCGCCAACACCATACTCGTTTAAATAATGTAGGAGCGTGGACAGCACTGGTCATTCGCAATACGTGGGTATGTGACACAGAAGCCACACATGGAAGAGGCACCAACTCGTGGATGTCCCATCGCCATCGCTGGGACGAAGAAGAAGTCTCGTCTCGTTGGCTCTCCGTCTCGACTTGCTGGTCAGCGCTTCGGTGCTTCGGTGCTTCGGTGACTTGGTGCTTCGGTGCTACCGCTGCTGCTGGTGCGGCTGAAGAATAAAGCCTGAAAACCCTCTTATAGTTTTGGTGGAGGTGCAACGATCTTCGTTCTCTTACGCTGGAGCTCCGCAACCGGACACTCGACCCTCCCAGCATGTCTCGCAACGATGACCCCCGGCCTGCCCAAACACCCATCGTCTGCGCGGGTGCAATTCGTGAGCGGGACCCTCCCTCATTCAACGGCACCGACGAGAAAGACGCAGAGGACTGGCTTGCTACTTTTGAAAGAGTGAGTACCCATAACCACTGGGACGACCGCCTCAAGCTGAATAATGTCGAATTTTCCTTGACTGGGCTCGCAGAGCAATGGTTCTGGAACAACGCGGCACGTCCTAAAACGTGGCCTGAGTTTAAAGATGACTTCATAAAATCATTCGGTCGCCCCGCTGCTCGAAAACTCCTCTCAGAGCAGCGTTTGCGTGAGCGGGCACAGAAAAGGGGTGAAAACTTCACTTCTTACATTGAGGATGTCCCTGTGCCGTAAGATTGACAGTGCCATGCCCGAACCAGAAAGGATAAAACACATTCTGAAAGGCATAGACGACGGTGCCTTCCATATGCTGTTGGCGAAAAACCCCCAAACTGTGGCCGAGGTCGTTACTATTTGTCAGAGTTACGACGAGTTGCGGAAGCAAAGGGCTCTCACTCAGCGACCCCTAGCAGAAAATCAGTTTGTCTCCAGCTTGGCCGCTGATGACGGCGACGGTACCTTGTTTCAACGGATCCAGCAGTTTGTGCGAGAGGAAGTGGCTCGGCAGTTGTCCATCATCAACTATGTGCCCGAGCAAAAATCTTCTCTCAGCCCTGAACTCAGGACCGTTATCCAGCAGCAAGTAGCTGACTCCCTCCCAGCTGCACTGCCGTCAAGCCCCGTTGTTGCCCCTGTGCCCTATGCCGCCACCATACCCCAAGCTCCAGCGACTTCAACCCTCCCTTATGCAGACTCTATGCACCCCGTGACGATGGCCGCTCCAATACACTTTGCCGACTCTATCCCTCAACGACCTTACGCTGAAGTCGCTGCCAGGTACATGCCTCGGAGCCCCGTCGTTTTCCCCACCACCCGGCCTTTACGTCCGCCGGTGTTGTCTGGTCCCTCGCTCACCAACCCTTGGAGGACGCTGGACAATCGCCCAATTTGCTTTGCCTGTAGGGCTCCTGGACACGTGGCACGATATTGCCGCCGCGCCACGGTGACAGGACGCAACCCTGCCGCAGCTTCTTCCTACGCCCATTCCCCACTCATGCAGGAGTATTCGCCGATGACGTCTATGCCGCCCGATAGTCGTGACTACGGAAGCCGTCGGTCTTCATCTCCGCGACGCCGCTCACTATCTCCCATGCGTCGTCGTCCTGTTCCAACGGAAGCGGAAAACTAGGCGCCGCAGTTCCGGAGGCAAGAACTGCGCCGTCGTCGATCTGCCCAAGGCCTCCTCCCTCTCCCGCAAACGTCATTCATATTACCATAGATGGCGCTGAAGTCCTAGCCCTTGTCGATACTGGAGCCGCCGTTTCTGTCATGGACGCCAAACTTTGCAGCCGCTTGAAGAAGGTTAGGACGCCGCATCTTGGATTCTCATTACGGACTGCTACGGCTCATCCCATTGATCCAACTGGCATGTGCACTGCCCGTGTCGTTATTCGGGACGTCATGTATGCTGTTCAGTTCGTTGTCCTGCCTTCCTGTTTTCACGATGTCATACTGGGGTGGGACTTCCTTTCTGAACATAGAGCTGTCATCGACTGTGGCCGTGCCGAAGTAGAGCTCTTCCCGTTCATGGATCATACCACCGGTGAACCGCCCGCTCCTTCTGCCATCAAACTGGTCCTCACGGAAGAAGTTAGCATTCCTCCTCATTCTGCCGTGCTAGCTTCTTTATCCTGCCGACTCCTGTCCAATGCGACAGTACTCTTTACACCTTCTGACCTGTTTCACCAGCGACGTTGTCTTCGGCTTCCTTTCTCCCTGCTTCCCATTCGTAACTGCCAAACTACACTTCTCCTTTCCAACTACGGGTCGTGTCCGTGCACCTTGCAACGCGGAGAGTGCGTCGGCTATGTCGAGACCGTTCATTCTGTTGTCGCTGTGGCTGTGCCCGACGATTCAACCCCGCTTGAAATCAGTGGGCTGTGTGCTCCTTCAGGAGCAAAATCCTCCCCGTCTGCAGACGTCTTCCTTCGCGCCATTGATGCCGACCTTTCACCGTCACAACGAGACCAGCTTCTCGCACTGCTGAACCGATTTCAGGCGTCTTTTGATTCTGTCCAGACTGGTCTGGGACGTACCACCACAGTCGAACACACCATCGATACCGGTGGTCACGCACCCTTACGGCAACGTCCCTACCGTGTCTCCCCCACTGAACGCCGCGTAATCGATGAACAAGTCGAGGACATGCTCCAACGCGGTGTGATTCGACCCTCCACCAGTCCATGGGCATCGCCGGTAGTACTTGTCAAGAAGAAGGACGGCTCTATTCGGTTTTGCGTCGATTACCGCCGGCTCAACAAGATAACTTGCAAAGACGTATATCCGTTGCCGCGAATTGATGACGCCCTTGATTGTCTACAAGGCGCAGAGTTCTTTTCCTCCATTGATTTACGCTCGGGTTATTGGCAGGTTCCCATGGCAGAGGCTGATCGTGCAAAAACGGCCTTTATTACTCCTGACGGCCTGTACGAGTTTAACGTTATGCCGTTTGGCCTCTGCAATGCGCCTGCAACCTTCGAGCGGATGATGGATAATATTCTCCGTGGACTCAAATGGCAGACGTGCCTTTGTTACCTCGATGATATTGTGATCTTCTCTCCCGATTTTTCGACGCATCTGATTCGACTTGAGCAGATTTTGACGTGCTTGACGACCGCAGGCCTTCAGCTCAACCTGAAGAAGTGCCGTTTTGCTGCCCGAGAGCTTACTATCCTTGGCCACGTTGTCTCTGAAGCTGGTGTCCTGCCTGATCCTGCCAAGTTACGTGCTGTGGCGGAATTTCCCAAGCCGACAACTGTGAAGGCCCTCCGCAGCTTCATTGGGCTGTGTTCATACTTTCGCCGATTCGTTCGCAACTTTGCATCTCTCGTCGCGCCTTTGACAAAGCTCCTCAGCAAAGAAGGCGGCATCTGTGAGTGGTCCACGGCCTGCGACGACGCATTTACTAAAAAATCTCCTCACATCTCCGCCAATCCTGCGCCATTTCGATCCTGAGGCCCCTACCGAAATTCACACGGACGCGAGCGGAGTTGGTTTGGGGGCAGTTCTCGCTCAGCGCAAGGCAGGATATGACGAGTATGTCGTTGCTTATGCAAGTCGCACGCTAACAAAGGCCGAGACAAATTATTCTGTGACCGAGAGAGAATGCCTGGCCGTTATTTGGGCACTTGCGAAGTTCCGCCCGTACCTCTACGGGCGTCCTGTCCATGTTGTCACAGATCACCACGCGCTTTGTTGGTTGTCCTCGCTCAAAGATCCTTCTGGGCGGCTAGCGCGCTGGGCTTTACGGTTACAGGAGTATTACATTCGCGTCACGTATCGCTCAGGCCGGCGGCACAATGATGCTGATGCCCTTTCGCGCTCCCCGCTGCCTCATGACAGCGACCGGGTCTCGAGCTCCGACTGCTACGTGTCGCCATTGGAGATCCACTCTATGTCGTCCGAGCAAAAGAAAGACCCTTGGACTTCCTCCATGTTGGACTTTCTGTCTGGCTCATCAACGAACGCTGCATCTCGGACACTACGCCGGCAAGCGTCGCACTTTGCCCTTCGCGACGGACTGCTTTTCCGTCGCAACTACCAACCCGAAGGTCGCAAGTGGCTCTTAGTAATTCCGCGCCACCTACGCTCTGAAATGTGTGCCTATTTTCACGAAGAGCCACATTGCGCCCATGCTGGTGTCCCCAAAACATACCAGCGTTTGCGCTTGCGGTACTACTGGCGAGGCATGTACCGCTTCGTTCGTCAATACGTCCGTTCGTGTGTTCGATGCCAACGCCGAAAATATCCTCCCCGCCAAGGAACTGGGCCTTTGCAGCCCTTACCGTGTCCAGCAAGACCATTCGACCGTGTAGGAATCGACCTTTATGGACCTCTTCCTTGCACTGCAGATGGCAACCGATGGGTCGTTGTTGCTGTCGACTACTTGACCCGGTACGCCGAGACTGCCGCCCTGCCTGCTGCTACCGCACGCGAAGTAGCCTCCTTCCTACTTCGGCACTTCATTTTACGGCATGGGGCGCCGCGTGAACTCCTCAGTGATCGAGGAAGGGTTTTTCTGTCTGAAGTTATAGAGGCCCTTCTTAAGTCCTGCCGCACGATCCATCGCACCACCACGGCGTATCACCCTCAGACCAATGGACTGACCGAACGTTTCAACCGCACTCTGAGTGACATCCTTGCTATGTACGTCGCGGCGGACCATTCCGACTGGGACGCAGTACTACCATTCGTGACCTACGCATACAACACCGCCACGCAGGCCACGACCGGCTTCTCTCCGTTTTTTCTTTTGTATGGCCGTGAGCCTTCATGCACACTGGACACCATACTTCACTATCGGCCCGATGAGTCAGAGTGCACACCCATCTCCGACGTTGCCAAGCAGGCCGAAGAGTGTCGTCAGTTGGCCCGATCGTTAACAACGGAAGATCAGCAGCGTCAGAAGTCGCACCACGACGAAACGACTCCCGCTCCTACCTACTCACCAGGGTCGCTTGTCTGGCTGTGGGTTCCAGTGTCTACGCCAGGCTTGAGCAGTAATCTGCTTTCGCGCTACCAGGGTCCCTACCGCATCGTCAAGCGGACGTCTCCAGTAAATTATGTGGTTGAGCCTCTCACTCCGTCGCCCGATCAGCGTTGCCGCGGCAAAGATATAGTCCATGTTCAGCGCCTCAAGCCTTATATTGACCCGGTCGTAGTTTCATCTCCCTGAGTCGCCAGGATGGCTCTTTCGTTCCCGGGGGCAATTGTAAGGAAGACCATCGCCAACACCATACTCGTTTAAATAATGTAGGAGCGTGGACAGCACTGGTCATTCGCAATACGTGGGTATGTGACACAGAAGCCACACATGGAAGAGGCACCAACTCGTGGATGTCCCATCGCCATCGCTGGGACGAAGAAGAAATCTCGTCTCGTTGGCTCTCCGTCTCTACTTGCTGGTCAGCGCTTCGGTGCTTCGGTGCTTCGGTGACTTGGTGCTTCGGTGCTACCGCTGCTGCTGGTGCGGCTGAAGAATAAAGCCTGAAAACCCTCTTATAACACATAATACAGCAATAACCATACAAGCTGTTTCTTGGGTGTAGTCGTCAGCCGCAGTAGAATTTCTTTTTATTGCAGCTGTAGAAAAAACTGCTGTCATGAGTGGTCATTGGGCCCTGGTTGTAAAAGACAAGCTATTTATCAGCCCTTCAGGTGTCTTCCTTATCACTCCAGGCAGCCAAGAAAGAAAAACTCCAGGTGACCAAATAAGCATTGCAACCACCTATTGTGCAGTGAGCACGAAGAGACAGAAGCCACCACCCACCTCATACAGGATCAGTAACCGGCAATTGACATAAGGCAAGCATCATTGTAACAGTTACTACGTGCTGTGACTTAGGTAATTACATTTTCGAGTCAGGTTTACAGGAGCCACTGCACGCAGGGAAGTGATTGTGAACACCCCCTCCATTGAACCTTAAATGCCAGCCCCCGTCCCCATGTCATTAGCCACACTTCATAAGACTGCAAGTGAAGGCTGAAGTTTTATTCGAACAACGTTAGGATTAGTTCATCATGCTGCTCCTACCAAAACACTGCAGTGAAGACATGGAGTACTGTCGAACCACAAAAGTGCCGTACTTTGCTTTGACGACATTTTTAATATAGCTAGTACAATTAAATTTCTTTACTTAACAAACTGACTGGTGTCTGGCCTGTTATGTTAGTTGACGTTAGAATATATACTTGTGCAATTACATTTCTTTTTTTGGCAAACTCACTTGTCTTGGGCTTGATATAATGGTACTGGAAATTATGTGGGCTGATTGCATGTATTCTTCCATAATACACATTACACAAATACAATAAATTGCTTTATTGGTTCTGTCTCCTTGTGTGTGTGCGCGCCCGCGCGCGTGTGCATGCGGGAATGTACGCGCAAGCGTCTGGCTCAGTAAATGTGGCATGTTTCAGTTCGATCGCAAATTAAATAATGCACGCGTTCTGAACTCTGAAAAAGGTGTACGCTAATCCTATGTTCGTAAATCGATGGTGGTTTCAGGCGCGTACGTATTTGCATGTTTTTATTTTTGAAGTGAGAAGGTGCAGAATTAAAGAAATACCTAGTTCGAATGCCCGTGACCCCGTCGGTCTGACGCATTACTTTCCACGTCCTGAACTGAAGGTCGGGGTTAATCGTGCAGTTTCTTAATAATGTGTACAGGTTTGGATTAAAGGCTAGTTATTGAAAGCATTTGGACGTGGTGTAACGCCACTCTTACTATAGTTACTGCAGTTACAAATGCACTAGTTAGTAGTTCGCTCGAACACGGTACACCATAATGTTATGTCGCCGCCGAATAACTTTTTGGGCATCTAGTAAAGTTATTGTGCAAGCCGCAAACGAACTACGTCAGTCCTGTTTCAAAAGCGCGCCTGGATTCAAACTGAAAACCAACAATTGCCTTTATAAAAATTTTTTTGTCCGGGAGAGCCAAGGCAACTCGCAATTTAAATTTTAAACACTGCTTCTCAAACAGCCGAGCACCGTTGGAACCATTAATTAAAACAGAATAACTTACTTCCGACTATGATAATATCTGGGAATAGATTTCAATTTTTAAGACTACCCCCGTGCCCGAACATAACTTGATTTTTAAAGCGCAAATGAACAACACCGCGCGCGCCGCGCGTAAGCGAAAGTAAGCACAGCTCCACAGTTGACGAGCACCGCCAATGACCGCACACTCTGCCCGTCACAACCGGCGGCGGCTTCGTTGGTAGAGATGTCAACACTGCAAGCCAGAAACAAAATGGTCCCCAGATGCTTACGGGTGCACGAAGTGGCGGTACTCTTAAGCGTAGCTTATTTAGTGACGTTAACCGCAGCCGTTTGGGAAGTCTGCTGGGTATAAGACCTTGCAACGGGGCTCGGCAATCGCGAATTTCTGGAGACGTGAGCGGCTTGATTCATGGGCGAGGGCCATGGCTGCGGCGCTAGCTTTCGCGGCGGCTCGGCTCCTTGCCTTTTCCATTTCTCTTTTCTCTTCTTTGTTCTGCACTTACGGAACTTTCGGGCCCGCGCCAGCGTGACTTGTCTAGCGCTGTTAGGCTGAAGCCGCGGCGACCCCCTGCGATCGCTGGTTGAACGCACGCGAGCAACCATGTGCTCTGCTCGGCTGCTCGGGTCTCCGTTGCACTATGCCACCGTGCTTGCAGCGACTCTGGTTTGTGGTTTGTCCCTGTGGGAAGCCGGCGTACGTGGCTGCCTGCTGTGTCGTATTGTCGGGTGCGGTCCCTGCCGCCACTGGAATACCGTGGGCGAACCAGGAAATGCGAATTATGGCCGGCCACCCCCCGGTGATAGCGAGAATTTGTTGCGGGAGGGCTATAGACGTGGCTGGAAAGTTGAACTGCATCCGGGCAATATGCGACTTTAATGGCGCTGTGTTCGGACAATAAAGAAAAATAAGACGCCTTGCTGTTTTTTATATCTCCACGACGACATTTGTTTGCCCTACTTTAGTCGAGGCAGGCCTAGATACTTCTGTTGTAAACTTAAAAAATTCGCCAGCACAACAACAACAAGAAATAAGAATAATGTGGTGGGGGTTAGCGGAGCGAGGTTACAGCTGTGCTGCGAGGCTTGAAATACCCGCGGGTTTCGGACTAACCAACCCCGCCCGTTCGTTCTTTTTATCAATAACCAAACCTCATGCACACAGGTGTTGTTTCTTTCACCTCCAGTGCAAATCTAGCCAGCCAGTGCGGCGACATATTTGGTGTAGTGGTACTTGAAGTAGTACTCAAACGTGGCGTCCATAGTGCAGTAGTGTGGACGCACGTTAAACGGAAGTGCAATTCACGGACGAGGAAAATACGTTCCGGTCATCAGGTGTTCTGCTTGCAGAGAGAACAAGTTCAGTATTTAGTGCTTTGAAATGTTTGTAATAAGAACAGTTCACAACGCTTATGAACAAAAGTAAGCAGTACATTGTGTTGGTGCGACCACTGAGTTGTCGGGGGTGGCACCAAGACCTCGGCGGGAGCCAATGTTTGTCTCGAAGCCGTCTCCGGACGCTACACCAGCCCAACTCCAGGAACACGTCTGCAGAGTTGGAGTACAATCTCTTGCCTGTAATATACTGAAATGCGCTATGCCTTACATGCGTCTTTACACTGCCGTTGGAGGACGAGGCTTTCCAGCGACTTCAGGACCCTAGCCTGCGGCACAAAAATTGCCTATTTAAACCTTTGAGGGGACCCTACACGACCATCATATGCACTTATCTGGAACCAGGCAAAATGGAAAGGACACTTAGCGTGTTCTAAGTACTACTTTTAGGAAGGAAAAATGTCGTTGATGCCTTCCTCAAGGCTTTCCAACCATTCTGTTCTAGCTCATTTGCTATTCTGCTCATCAATATTCGGTGCATTCGAAAACATGGGGATGAGTTTGCCCTAATCTGGAACCTTCTTTCAGGCACAGTGGATGTTTTTGCACTCACTGAAATTAATGTCTCTGAGGACCTGTCCAGCGTCTTCCGTCTGCCTGGGTACACCGAACACTCCCTCACGCGCAAAAATAGCAGGGGTAATGGTATTGCCGTGTTCGTTAAGCAAATTATGTTAGCTTCAAATAATCATATATTTTCATCGAAATCAGCTCTGGCTTTTTCATTAACCAAAAATAGTCTTTTAACTCGTTTACTACTTGTTTATCGTCCTCCCCCCGAAAGTGCGCTTTTTTTATAGAACTTCGGGAGATATGCGAAATACTTTCAGCTCAGCCAACTCGTGAATAATCGCGGTCTTCAACATCGACTTGCTGCGAAGCGAGCACTCAGCTCTTGAACATTACTTGAGTGCACTTTCCGAATTTGGTATTGAGCCGCCGGTCTGGAAACCCACAAGGGAAAGGTTCCTGAAAGATAATCTCAACCGTTCATGCGTTGATCATGTCAGCGTACGAGCGCACAGTCGGGGCTGTAATTATGCAGCAACTAGAAGGTTAACTGACCCACTACTTCGTTGTGGGTCAGTTAACTAAGACCAACTCTTTACCATCGGCTCATACTACTGTCACCACCTTAGATAAAAAAATGCTTGATAAACAAATTGCTTGCTTTGACAGGAATTCGTTCATTCAAGATAAAAACAACGCCACTGCTTATGACAATTTTGTTCGCACTTTATCCCAGATGAAGGAGGTGTGTAAGAAAACGGTAGTCATAAAAAAACGACGGGCTGGGCATCAATGGCTTACGCATGATGCTTTAAAGCCCATAAAAGAAAAAAAATATGGTTTGGTCAAGGTGTAGCCGGGCCCCTTATAACTTAGAGCTACGCGACGAGTTCCGTATGGCGAGAAATAGAGCGTCCGCGCTGATTAGTTCGTCAAAGACGCAATTCTGCGCCGAACAATTCAGAGCGTCTAGTCGCAGTTGGACTAGGATTTGGTCCTTAGTAAATCAGTTGCGAGGTAACGAATGCCTGTCTACAGAAGACATGACAGAATGCAACTTTGGTTATGCTGCTTCCGACCCACCCAACAAATTCAATAAAACGTTTTCATTAGAACAAAACAAACCAGTTCAGTGTGCGAGTCACAATATACTACGCAATCATGTGTATTCGGCCTGCTTTAAAGCGAAGCATTGGCGTTCTTACTGCTGCGTCTGTAACGCGAAAACTCCCTGCTGGAAAGCCAACTTTTTCTCACGATGGCGATGAATGATCGTGGCTGAAATGAAAAAAAAAAAAGCGCTTCCGGTTGGAAAATCGAACCTGTCTTCCTTGCGTGACGAAGCTAGCATCTATCCGAACGCTCCATTTCGACATGGTCGAAAAGGTTTGGGACACTCTGGCGACAACTCAAAAATGCATCCCGAGAAAGCTTTGCGTTCAACCATTTTTGATTAGTTGAAGGGTTTAACGCGCCGACGCAACGCAGGTGATGAGGTGCGCCGCAGTTGACGGCTCCTGAATAATTTTCACCCCCTGGGGATCTTTAACATGCGGCGAAATGTCGTACATACGGGCGTTTTTGTTTTGCGCCTCTACCAGAAAAGCGGCGACCGCCGCGAATTCAACCATAGTTGTCGTTAGACGGAGCGGTGCATAATTTTTTTTACATAGCCTCATGTCCTTTTAATAGTCAGTAGTTTAAGTTGCAACAAATTATTAGGGCTCGATAACATACGCATAGGTGATATCTGCGAAAATATTGTGTATTCAAAATGTGTTATTTTGTTTACATTGAACAAAATAATACAACATTGCTCTTGACCAGACTTTTTAAATTGCGGACGCGTGTTTATCGTAAATTATTGGAAAATACATATTGGGTGTCATCACTGCCTTTGTAACAATACATGAGTTACTGAGTGAGTATCAATACGGTTTTATCGCCGGCGCGGGCACACAGTGTTACTTGAAATGTTGTCTGATACCCTTCATAGCAGAATAGATCAGAGTGAGGTCTCGTTTCGCTCATTTCTGGACGCTAAGAAAGCGCTTAATACAGTGAACCATGATATATTCTGCGATAATTTATACCGTTGTGGTTTCCGCGGACCATTTCTATCTTTGCTTCAGAGTTACCTTTGGGATCGTTCTGGATTTATGCTGAGTGATTGTATGAGATTTATTGACCGATTGCTAATGGTATCCCCTTTGTAACGGGGTAATGACGTGTCATCTTACCGGAGAAACTAATTTAGCTACGTGTTTTATACTTTTCGTTTAATTCTAGCGCTGCTCTTAGGGCAGGCTCAACATACTTTTTTTTCTGTTACAGATAGTAGCTGTTCAAGGCAATTTTCCCCTTTCCGTTTTTCGTCCACCAGCTTTCTAACCTTCTTTTAATAACCTCTTTTAATAGCTTTAATAACTCCCTTGGTGCTGCCCTTAAATCCTAGGGCTTCTGGAACCTGAATATTTCCCTCATGTGGATTTATATGGGTACACTCAAATTCAAACACTATGTGCCGCATAGTTTCTGCTTATTTTCCGCAGACCACGCATACCCCATCATTTTGTGAATACTTCCCAGAAAGCTCTCAGTTCTCAAGCAACCTGCTCTAGCCTCAAAAAGCTAAGAACGACCCTTAGAATTATCGTAGAAATTTTCACTTCTGATGTCCATTCTCTGCCCTGTACATCTCTAACAACGGTTTAGTTTCCATTTTTCTCTTCATTCATTTGTTTCTATCTGCCTTGCCTCTCAGCCTTAAAGGGTCCCTGCAACACTTACCATTGACTGCTAGGAATGAATTTTGGGGTAAATTCTATTGTCCCAGCAATCTCCTCAAGCAAGAATAATGAAAATCCGTTCAATATCACCGAAACTACGCGCGATGAAAAATCTCGCATAATCGTTCCCTCTCAACTCTAACGCGGACAACGCGACGAAAGCTGCGCGCTTTCTCCCGGAGAGGGGGCCGGCTGACGGCGTTCTCTTAGGCGGCCTTCGATATATCACAGGACGGGGAGTTTTCTCCTTTTCTCCGCAACGTGGAGGCGCCTATTTCCGGTCTGGTGCCACACAAAAGCAGGCATGGGTGCCTGCTTTTTTGCCTGCCTGCAGCCATGGCCGCTCGGGCTGGTAGGGCGTTTTTGAAGCAATAAACGTTTGTAGTCGAGTGGTCCCGTTGAAAGGGTAGTATTGAGCTCATCACTCAAACTCCGCGCGCACTTAGAACACAAAAGAAACGGCAAAACTGTGCCGACAGGTTCAGGCATAGGAGAGGTTCGTACACAGCAATGACGACAGCGCAAATGGCAGAGATTAGCCGCGAAGTTGCGTAGTGACAGTCGATCGGGCAGACATGGCCTCTGTGACGCCGCTTAGGCCATGCCAGCGGTGCATAATGAGAACTGAAGAGAGCGCGGTTGGTTTTTCCGTGTCTTTCACAGCGATTTGCTCGCTCACCGCTTCACGTGCACGTGTAATATTTGGCTCAGGTATTCCTGGCAGTGTAATCTAAATGTCACGCAGGTGTGCTTGCACTGCTCAAAGAGTGTTGCAGGGTCCCTTTAAGAGTGGTGTCCCGCGAGGATCAATGTCGTCACCTCTTCTTTTTAATTTGTATGTTAACAATTTAGCTACTGTTGTTAGAATACGTTGATGACACGCTTCTGGCATCAGGCAACTTAGATTACTCACTCGCCCTTTCAAATCTTCAGGATGATGCTACTCTCTTTTCGGAAGGGTGTTATTGCTAGTGGGTTACCAAACCTTGTCCTACTGGTCTCAAGGACTTACCTGATTAAAAGTAAAGAGGAAAAAATTGACGCCAATCCACGCTGTGCAGGTGGTTGGACCGCGAAGCTGTAAACGACACTTACAATGATTACCTATGCGACGTCACTTGAATTCACAGACGTAGCTCCAAAGAGTGAAACCAGAGAATCTGGCAGCCAGATCACGTGATGATGAGCGTCGGCGGATGGTGTATATTTGGCAATACCACTCTAAGTACACCGAACACAACAAAGGAATATTGTGCACGGGGTTAAGGTTTGTAGTACAGTGGCAAATTTTGGAGTATATATGCTTCAGCGCTATCAATGAACATGAAAAAAAAATAAAGTCATAAAGTAAACGCGCCTGACAACAATAAGAGGGACGGAAAGACGCGTCAACATATTGTTCTAGCTGTTATCGGGTTTGTTGTGCATCATGGTACTGCAGCGTACGCACTCCGCTATCAACGGTGGCCCCGGACTGTTCTTCTACGTGACGTCAATTCCTCGGTGTGATAGAGCTCGAGCCTGTATATAAGCAGCCGCTCTTTCCTTCCTTTTGTTAGACTCTTCTGTTGTGCAACCGAATAAACTCGTGTTGCACTTAGCCCGCGTGCGCTGTCGACCGGTCCCGCCCCCTGCCCTGCGAAGACACAATACATATAAATGCAGGTTGCTGCACATAATTCACGGTTGAGACAATGTCGAATGAAACCAGCTGCAGATTAGGTTAGCCCAAAGGCCAGTTGCTGTCACTGAAGAAGCAGTGACAGCAGAAAGACCACACTTTCGATAAAAACGAACGGAGGTGATTCCATAAAACGGCATTCGACAAAACGGCGTTCCATAAAGTATCTTCGAACCGAAAAAAAAATGCCTTAGAAACTACTGCAATGTAATGTGGCGCAGCACCTGCACGGGCGCAAGGACTACACTACATGTGAGGACTTTTCGGAACCAGAGACGCTGGAGCACCTAGTCTGCAACATTGGACCAGCCCCTGGGGACATGCCCAGGACTCCAACCAGCCCGAACCCAGCACGTGGTAGCCCCGGGACATCGCCCAGGTCGTCCCCCGATATTCATTAGTGGACGCATGGTCCTCTTTACAAGGCGTCTAGGTCTTTTCGGTACAGTGCGTTTCGGCACAGGATGTTTCGGTACAGGGCGTTTCGGTACTGTTTTTTCGGTGCACGGACCTTTCGGGACACGGGCGTTTCGGGACACGGATATTTCGGGACACGGGTGTTTCGGTACAAATGCGAATTCAGGCGAGCGCTTTAGGCTGCGCACTTTGTTAACGTGGAGGTTGCGAGCACGGAATTCGTACGTATTTATTAGGGTTGTTTTTGTTCGCAATTATGTGTTATTTGAAGCCAGAAGATTGTTATGCGGCCTTTGTTTGGTGAGTATTAGCTGGAATATCTCAACCTTTGGGAAACTTCACTTTGGCACGCGCAGAAAAACAAATTTGCTTTGAATTTCAATTTTGCAATAGATTCGAATCTCCTATCACGAAGCTCGTGGGGACCGAAGAAAAAAAACGTCGAACTAACCCAACTTCCCTTTAAAGAGAACGCCGAATAAGATAATTGCCATTATTAGAACGCAACACATCCCTCCTTCTGATATTGTTCAGAACTTCATCGTTAAATCGAGCGCACGTAATGATTTGGCCTGGTAGCTCAGGCTTATCGCTAAAGTCGAAACATGAAGCGTCCAGCACGCAAACAAGTCACACGGGGTTGTGCGCAACAATTAAGGTTGAGGACCTGAAAACTGAAGGATGGGTACGCTGGAGCGAGCCTCAACTGACCTGGCTGCGCAGGCTCAGTGGCGATCGTGGTGTTTTGGCGCTAAAACATTTTACACTTTATCAAAACATGACAGCGTGCTCAATTCTTTTTATTCAAAACATCTTTCCAATTAACGGTATAATTGGTTTTAGCTTCGAATATTGAGTAATTTATTCCATTGAATTGCCCGTAGAATTGCCGGTACCAGCATATCACTTTCAAATAACCTAAAATTTAATATAAGCGACATTTAATTATCGAGAGTCGGCTGTACCTTATTTTCGAACGTATCGAAAGGGCGCAGCTCCAGGCTGGGTTTGAATCACACGCTTGAGGAGTAGAGGGCCGTATATGCATTCCAATTATGGTATTCGTGGGCGACATCAATAACAACAGAGTGATTGTACGTTGATTTTCCGCCTTGCAAGTCTTTGCGTCCTTTCACTTACGTGGCTTCCCGTCGCCAAAGTAAAATGAAGACGGAAGTTCAGCTAGAGCGCTGCTACTTGAGCGGTACAGGCCACGCCTGCTGGCAGCCACGGTGGCATATTTTGCTAGTTCGGGGCCGGCGAGGTCAGCTGCCGCCAGCGGCTGAGGTATCACAGAACGGTGCCTTTACGGGCGAAAAAAATTCACCCCACCTCCCCGAAGGGAATCGTGAGGAGATGCGAATGCATTTCTTTTGCGCGAGAGTGCGCGGAATTTATAATTAATGAGGAGACGTTGTAGCCACTACAGTGACGTCACCTCCAGCGAGAGGTGTAATGCTCGAACTGGAATGTATTACACTTCTTGCTTGAGGTACCGTTGCCGGCAGACATTCCATTTATATATACTTGAGACCGAGCGAACGGGAGAGTGGGGCGAGCGTCGAGAGGAGAAGCACCGAAGCACCGCGCCTACCCTCGCCTACACTCTCCCACACACGCGGGAGCTCCGGCGAGCTCCCGTGGTGCGAGCGCCCTCACACGCCCGAGCGCGCTCCTCCTCTCCACTCACTCGCCGCTGATCCGCCCGCACCACCTGCTCCGGTTGCTAGGGGAGAGGAGGAGCGCGCTCGCTCGCAGCTGTTGGTATGGGAGAGGGGGTGAGAGGGGAGAGATAACACCTGCGGGCGCGTGGACGCCGCACGGCGCCTGACATGGCTCGACTAAGAAATGCATTCGCATTTAAAATGAGCAATTCTGCCAAATTTTAAGTGCAGAGCACTTTAGGGTCACACCTTGTCGTCGTAGCTTCCTCGCTGGACCAAAGTAAAGCCAGCGTTCCGTCGTAGCCGCTGTCGTCGCGGCGTAAACCACAGGCTTCGAAAGCCAAGCGTTTAAAACTCGTGAACCGCTGACGCTTGCCATAGATCTCCCCGTTGTTCAGCGTAAAGAAAACTAGGTACATTTCAGGCAAAATGTACGTAATTGGCCAGCAGCCCCCGCGTTCATTTAGTTAGTTAGTTAGTTAGTTAGTTAGTCACATAGTTTAGTTAGATTTAGTTACACAGTAGCGAAAAAAAGGGCCAGTGCAACGCCGGCACGCGCGGGAGGAAAAGCGAGCACAAAATTACACCGTCTTCCCTAGGGGAACCCTGAGGTGATGCGAACCATCGTAGAGTTCCAATCCAATCCAATCCAATTCGATCCAAGCCAAGCCAAGCCAAGCCAACTATCGAATCCGATTCAATGCCCCTCGCGAGATAGTGTTCGCTATCGGAGAGGAGTGGGGGTGAGCGGCGGAGAGCGCAGCTGGCGCGGCGAGGAGAATGGGGGAGGGGTGGACGCCGACAACGCCGACAACAACGCCGGATGGATGCAGGGACAAGGCGAGTGAATGAGATGCGTCGCATCTAAAAAGAACATAACTCCCGCTGTCCCAGTTTCAGGCATGGGACGCGCGAGCACTGCGAAGGCGGGAAATTTGAATTGCATGGGGTGGTAGCATGCAGTGAGCAGATAACGACGCGACAGCCCATTATGGCGAATTCCTGCTCTGCACTTCTGTACGTCCCCTGTGCATGGATTCCTACACCGCTTCTGTTCATCGTGAGGCTTTTAATTGCCGCCAGATTGGTGCATTATTTTTTCCTGTTTCTGTTTGCCTATTCTGATTTCTTTTATCTTGGAATCAATAAACAGGTGAGTGCGGCGAATTGGTTTTATTTTTGTTTCATTAATTCATTTCTAGGTCTATTGATATTTTTAGTTTTTCTTTGACAAATACCATACACTTATGCTATTATAAGATAAATGTGTTAACTTTGCTAATTATTCCCTTTGTGGAAGTTGTCAGGTTCGGCTATAATAAATACAAGAGAGAAAATCATAACAGAGATAAGAGAGAGAAAAATAATAATACAAGAGAGAAAATAATAAATACAAGAGAGAATCTTTCGAAACGAGGCTATGTTTGTATAAACCGAAACACAAATCAATATCACACAATGGACAGAGATACACTAAAGAATAGTAGGGATCAATAGAAATGGCAGAAACCAGCGAGAATGCGGCAGAGCAAACGGGAAAGAGTTCAACAAATGGGAAATAGTTAATGTCCGGGGGAGAGAGAGAGAGAGAGAGAGAGAGAGAGAGTAAACTTTATTTTGCGAAAAAAAAGAAGGGGAGCACGTGGTCGGATTCCTCATTTCAGGATCCCGTTGGAGCTTGCTGCCTTCTCCGCACGTTCCACCAGCCGAAGCTTGGTGTCGCTGCTGGAGCTGGCCAGTTCTCTCTCCCACTGCTCATAAGAAGGGTGGGGAATTGGGCGAACATTTGGGTTTTTCTGGCAGGATGATTTTTCAGATTTTCAGAAGTGCAGATTTTTCTGGATGAACAATCTGCACTTGTGTAACACCCCGAATACCCCTACTCGCTTGGGTAATAGTGTCTCACGAGACACTACTCCGGACCTTACGCTTACATATGGTCTCAAAGATCCAAGCTGGGAGTGCCTCACAGAAACGTTGGGAAGTGACCATTATATCGTGCAGCTACAGCTACCCAGTCACAAGCCAGGGTATCCTGGACTAAGGATGCCCTCCACCAGGCGGGCGCCCTAACATCTGCGCCTCAGGCTCGCAAATAAAGATTCATCAATCAATCAATCTGGCAGGACCAGACCATGTGGTAGAGGGTACAGATCTCACCGCAGTGTGAGCATGTGGTGCTGTAGAGGGTGGGGTTGATGGCGTGAAGTTTAGATAGGTGTGGGAACGTGTTTGTCTGCAAAAGCCTGAGTTTATGCTCCTGTTCCTTGGTGAGTGACGGGTGGGCAGGAGGATACTCTTGCCTACTCAGCTTGTAGTGCTGTGTGATGCCTTGGTATGTTACTAGGGTTGAAGGCAGTCGTCTCGCGGTGCCCGGTAGGCTAATTCTCGGGCTGTCGTGTGGGCCATGACATTGCCGCGAAGGGACGAGTGGGCAGGCGCCCAAACAAGACTGATCTTGCGTTGAGGGGGTCGCTGGAGAAGGATTCTTGCAGCTGGTCTTGATATTCTTCCGCGTAGGTAGCTTCGGCATGCTGCTTGAGAATCAGTGATGATTGTATCGGCTGAGGTGTGGGCAATGGCAAGAGCGATGGCTGCTTCTTCTGCTTGGGTAGTGTTTATTCCAGTAAGTGTGACACTGGCGACATGCTCGGTGCATGTGGTGACGACAGCTGTCATCGTATCCATGCGAGCGTAGTCGGCAGCGTCCGTGTACACAGTTTTGGGGTTTGATCCATGGACTTTATCTAATGCCTGTGCTCTCGCCGCACGTCTTCCTTGGTGAAACTGAGGGTGCATATCCCGTGGAATAGGAGCCACATAGATGTTTTGCCTTATGGTTTGGGGTATGTCCATGGAAGAACTGCCTTGTTCTTCTGGGGTATTGTATCCAAGGCGACCAAGCAGTTGGCGTCCTGTTCTTGTGGTCGCTAGACGGTTGTGCTCGTTTACCAAATGAGCCTATATGAGCTCCTCCACAGTGTTGTGTACTCCCAGTTTCAGAAGTCTATCCGTTGCCTTGCTGACGGGGAGACCAAGTGCTTGTTTGTACGCTTTCCGGATGAGTGTATCAAGTTTGGTTACGTCGCTTTTGGAGAGGATCGCATACGGGATGGCGTAATTGATGCGAGAGATGATGAAAGCTTGGACAAGCCGTAGCGTGTCTGCTGCCTTCATCCCTCTAGTCTTCTTGGTGATTCGGCGGAGCATGTGAACAATTTGTCCTGTTGTTTGAGTAAGGTGCCGAAGAAGTATGGAGTTGGAGCAGTCCTCTTGAAAGGTCATCCCCAGTATCTTTATGTGTGGGGAAGGCGTGATCGTAGCTCCGTCAAGGGTAATTTGGATGCCTGGGTCTTGATGTTTTCGACTTTGGCGCTTCCGGACAAGGAGAAGCTCAGATTTCTGTGGAGAGCAGCATAAACCACACTTGGCTGCATAAGCTTGCACGATGTCAGCAGCCTGCTGAAGACGATCTTGCATTTCCCCTACCGACCCTGCGCCCGTCCATAATGTTATATCATCGGCATACAGGGCATGTCGAAGGTCAGGGATGGCATCTAATAGTTTGGGAAGGCCGATAAGGGCGATGTTAAATAGCAGTGGGAAAAGAACTGCGCCCTGTGGCATGCCTCGACCTCCAACTTGAATGGGAGGTGATTGTGCGTCACCGACCTTCACGACTGCTTGCCGATTTGTAAGAAAATCCCTGATGTAATTGTATATCCTGGCTCCGCAGTGGAGGTTTTTGAGATTGTTCAGAATAATTTGATGATTTACATTGTCAAACGCCCCTTTTAAATCGAGGGCGAGAATTGCGTTGGGCGTGTGATTACTGGCCTGCGTCATGATTTCCTCTTTGAGCTGAAGAAGAATATCTTGGGCACTGAGACTTGGTCTGAATCCGTACATGGATGTGAATGCAGGGCGAGGACACCGTAATGGTTCGCTGCGGGAACGGGGTTCTCCTACCTCACGTCGCAGATGTGCAGTAGTGCTGTGGCGTTTTTAAAACGTCAAGGTGACATCATGGCCGTGGTGGTCAAGCGCGCTCCAAGCTCCCGTTGCCGTGGGGGAACGCAGCCGTCTTGTGAGGTCGCTTTCTTTCACCGATGCACGGCGGGACGACTTGTTTGCAGAGATGTCCTGGACGTTGCAGTCGTGGAGGACCTCTTGGTGCACGGCACGGGTCCGGTCGCCCGACCACCACGCATCCAGGCCACGCTCCACACTTCTGACTCGTTCTCTCTGGGTGTTCTTCACGGGATCGCTTCTGCCACCGGCCGCTATCGCCATGGCAGCTCCCGATTGGCCGGCGGCCAGCGCAAGCTCTTGCTGTGGTCCCGAGCGCTCGGCGCCGTAGTTGGTGTCGATGTCCTTCAACCGCGTGCCTTGCGTCTTCTTTGTTTTCGTCTTCTTTCGGCGTGTCTTGTGGCCATGGCCTTTTCTACCATACGATTTCTTCGCATGACAAAGGGCAAGGCGTTTACCGGTTCGTGCGTTTTAATAATTTTTTTTTGTGTTGTTCGGGTTGTAATTCTGGGTTATTTATAATTTTGTTTTATTCATAATCTGATTGATGTGATTGAGGTATACTTTTCGATATAGCAAGTTCATTTTTATGATTTTTCACTTTATGTCTTAATTTAATAGCCAAATGGTATACATGTACACCATTACGACGCGTTAACTTCGATCTCCAATTGTGCGTTATTGTGCAAATGCTATGTATTACGTACCGGAAGAGAAAGAAGCTGAAATATACATTTTTATGGTCAAAATTAATCCGGAGCCCTCTACTACGGCGCGCCTCATCACCTGCGTTGCGTCGGCGCGTTAAACCCTACACTCAATCAATTTTCTTGGTCCGTAAACTTTCGCTCATGGCTGTACACCATGTAAAATGTTGACCAGTCCAGTTGCTTACAAAAACAAATCGGGAACATTTCAGGGCATAGTCACGTGACGCTCGTTCGTTGGTTCTGAAATGAAAGGATGGATGCGAATGAGACGTTGGTTGCATGTGTTACTAAAAAAGTAGTCCGGGCGTCCAGTCCTTACGGCTGATGTTTTGAAGCCATAGCCGTCGCCTCTGGGGGTCTTTTGGGAGCTTAAACAGTCCGCAACCACTGCGACTGCTATTACTGCAGCCTTCCACGCAGCAGCCACCCATTTCAAGCGCACTGTCGCAACGGGGCAATCGTTCGGCGGAGTGTCCAAACTACGCGCCACTCGGCTTTCTCTCCGCACGCAAGTGAAAGCCCTGATAAGACGCGTGCGTCGCAGGAAGGAAGGAAAGAAGGAATACGTCCATCTGAATCAGGTGTTGGGGGTGGAGGAGGCCCACAGGGCCGCCGCTACCGCCAGGGCCCGGGAGGTGGTTAGGACTTGGCCTGACTCCCCCGGGTCACTACTTGGTCAGGACTTGGTCAGGACTTGGCCTGAACCCGACTCCCCGGGTCACGCAGAGGGAATGGTAGTGAGTGTCGAGTGCCACGCAGGCTGGACAGGTAGGGTCGGTAAAGAGGTGTGGATGACTGTGTATTAATTGTTTTCTGTGTGGGAAGGTATGTGTTTGTAGGATGCGCAGCATGTGGCCCGCCTCCGGGTAGAGAGCCTCCGGAGGTACGCGTGCGGCTTGTTTGGGCCGGGTTTGGGCTATTCTTCGACATGGGCGACGCTGCACCGTTGCTGGGGCCCGTTGCTATGAAAGACGTCACGCTTCACGAGTGTGACGTCCCCGCTATTTGTGTTGCGTGCCTGCTGAACTCTTAGTAGTATAGAAAGCACCCTACACCAATGGGGAGACGCGCGCCTCATGGCGGCGGTTTCGAAGCGCTCGAGACAGCCGGCTGCTTCGGCCAGAGATGTTTTGGCTTACCACCCCGGCAGTTATTGCATGGGTGCTTTCACTAGCGGCGCGGAGGATATTTTATACAGTAAAGCCCGCTTATATTGAACAGCGCGAGGATTGTAAAATAGTTCGATATAGCAACACTTCGATGCAGAAAGTGAAGCAAAAAAAAACTTATGAGAGCAATCTTGCCGACGGAGTCACGAGCTAACGCTGAGCTCTTACTACCATACAGTTCACTATTGATAAGACACTTTCTCGGAAAGAAAACATTCATTTATTGGGGCGGAAGAACTGCGTGATTGTAGCCTGCTTCTTGGAGCCCAACGCGTTGCTGGTGACTGCTTGCTCCACGGTATCTAAACAGTCGAGAAGTACAAGACCGCTGCGCTCAATGACACTGCAGTATTGCCGTAGCAGGGTGCACGGCAGCGACGGCTTCGCGCGTGTTCGGAAGCGGTACGGAGTCCTCGGCATCTTCGACAGAGTGGAGACAAGCATGGATACAAGCGAATAACGGTGAACCCAGCGAACCGGGCAAGTGCGGGCAGCGAGTGGCGCGGACTTAAAGTTCGGTGACACCGCAGCCCGCAGCGCCCAATGGGATGCTTGAGGCTCCAACGGCATGCATGCGTGGAGCTGGTCCACTCTTCACAGACCGGTTTCGGCTTTGGGTGAGCCTCATTTCACACCCGCTCGCTCGCTCCTGTCACGTGATCATAAAGATCGTGACGTCAAGACCGGAAGTCACTTGACAAAGATCGTTTCGTCACATTTTTGTGTTACCCAAAACAAATCATGCCAGCACTGCCGTGCGCGTTTTCTCTTGGCGTCGGCGTTTGTTTAACGTCCCATTTTCTTCCTCTAAATGTCGGTGCTATCCGCATGTTACGTTGTGAAGCGTCGATCTGCAACGTCGATCTGCAAACGTTTCTGTCAGATTACCAAACGTCCCGAGCGAGCGAGAGAGAGAGAGAGAGCTATTTTCCTCTTGTTTCCGTCGTTTCGTGGTTTCGGGCGTCGCGATCGTGCGTGGCGGTCGATCGTTCCGAGTGCGCGGCTGGCCTTGCGCGCCGGGAAGCTGACGTTCACATGTGGTACTTAATAACCATACCTTACCTGTGCTTGCTTATAGCTCAGAGTACTGGAACAACGAGAAATTTCGCAGCTACCTTGAAACGGTGTGGAACGAGCTGTGGGTAATGTTTCACAGGCTTGAATTGGGCGTTGTTCTAACGACAAATAACCGCATTGAAGCCCAAAACAGGGTGCTCAAGGCCCACTATGTCAAAAGTGCGAGTGGAAAGCGGTCACTGACGTCTCTGATTGCAGCCGTTGTTTGTGGCTACATTCCGGACAACGAGAAAAGGTTCCATGATTCGACGATGAGGCAGTCGTCCCTGTACAGACAGTAGAGAGTTTTAGTACAGAGGAAAGCGGCACTTTAGCGTGCCAATAGCGGTAGCGTGACCGCTAACGCTATGGGCGCACTAAAGGGGCGCCTCAGCAGGCTCTGCATTCCGAGATAGAAGCTCTGGAAATCAGGCAGCATGTGCTGCGAAAAGCCAAAGCTGAAGAATGGGAAAAGTGCAGCTCCCTTCTTCATTACTGCCATGACGTTGATGCACTGTTGGACACCAAGAAAATGGTTGAATCAGCATTCCGTAGGTTAGCTGAATGTGCACCACACAGTTCAGGTCTTCAAATTTGAGGCTCCCCAATGAAACGCCTTCCAAAGCGGAAACGCCTATAGTGTGTGTAAGGGTTCCAGGCGCCAGCGACACTGCAAAGTCGAACGCATGGGAAGCGGCGGTTCCGAGAAGTGGGAATGAATGACTTTATGGCAGCCAGCTCGTTAAGAGCAAGCGGTCTCTGGGTCACGCCGCCCGCGGGGGGACACATTGTCTGGGGTCGCAGCTGCGCTGTCGCGTTGTTTTGGCCGGAGTGCGCGGTGTAGCCGTGGGAAAACATTGGTAGCCTGGCGACTCAAATGTCATCCCGGGGGCATAGCGGCCGCTGGCTCGGGGCCCACCGCGGTTTCCATTCGCAGGTTGTAAAACCATTTGGTCCGTCGAGCGGCTGGAGACGGGGAGCGTGGAGCTGTCAACTGTGGTTAGACAGTGGCCGATTTATGGCTATAGCTTTCCTTTTGTTGGGCAGTGCGCGCGCGGAGTGGAGGCGCGCGAGGGTGCGCGCGTTGCGGCCCGGGATGGGCGCGGCAGAGGTGACGCCTGAGCCGGCCGCCATGTCCTTTTGTCCCTGCGCGCTGTTTCTGGCCCACGGTCTAATTAACGGGGCATCGCCTGTCAACGGCGGAGAATCTTGGGGACGCGCTGGGTCGTTAAGGCGGATGTTTATGGGTTTCAGCTGGCTTGAGTAGCTGTCCTGTCTCGAACGAGATGCGTGGGAACAGGCATGCAGACCACGTTCGTGGAAGCGTGTCCCTGGCGCTTGCACGTGTTTTTGCGGGTTTTAAAGCAAAGCTTTTTACCTCTACCCCCCAAGGGTTCTTTCGCGACCGTTGGTGTCACCAGAAAACTCCAGCGAACAAATAAAAGAATTTACTGGCACCGCCGGGAGTTGAACCTGGAGCTAATAGACTAACAAAGCGAGAGCCCATTGTCTTACCGCTATAGCTACGGGCCCAGACGAAGAAGGGGAAGACAGGTGGTGTACTCACCAAGCACATCTACGGGTTTTCCCCTGCGTTCTCGCTGAATGCCACGTGAAAGCGTCACGCGACCACTCACGCCCATCTAGCGCCGCTGTGCGCACATTGCTCATGTGCTAAGAGTTACGAAAATTAAAGGAAGCTCACACCAATGCATGGCATCTCACTTCTAGTACGCCAATGTGCTAAAGCCTGTGGCCTCCAGTGTTCACGTAAAAAGTCACACCTCCTTGTCGTCCGCCCTCACGCCAAATCAAGGAATACATTCAAATACTCCTTGATGGCTAGGTCATCACTCCAAGCCCCAGCATCAAGATCCTGGGCATACATCTCGAGGCTAACGCCAAGAGTAACGTCTGCTTGCAGCGCCTCAAAAACAGCATTAATCAAATCATACACATAATCACGCGAGTTGCCACCAAGAAGCGAGGCCTAAAGGAATCCGGCACCTTTAGATTAATTGAAGCTTTTGTCCTCTCGAGAGTCACTTTGTCAAACTGCAAAAGTGGCTTTTACACGAGGAACCATCCACTTGTAGAAAATAAACTGATTTGATTTGATTTATGTCAACCCCCTGTCTTCTTCTCAACAAGGAAGACATAGAGATGATTTATATAATGATTAGAAAGGTGGTCGAGCATGCAATTGGTCTTCTCATCAGTGCGTCCAAACAGAGCACAGGGCTCCACAACACGGTGGAAGAGCTGATAGAAGGCCATCTTTCTAACCAGAAGATCCGACTCAGAACTGCGGTGGGTAACTGCATGCTTCACCAGATTGGCTGGGCAGCCCAGAATGTCACTCCGCTTGACGTACTCCCAGACTCTTGGCGACTAAAACTAAAGATGCCCCCTTTGCTTAGAAATATGAACTCCTCACATGACGAGGGTCACCGAAAAGCACGGGCTCAAGCTCTAAACACCACCGTCGGTGGGGATCATGCAGTTATCAACACAGACGTCTCCAAACATCGAGGGCAGCAATACGCCATCATCGTGGCTACCTCCACCACCAACCTCCTTGCGTGTACCTCGCTTAGCGCCCAAGAAATGACGGCAGCAGATTAGGCAGCCATCAGCCTTCCTCTCACTCAACCAGAGGTTCGGAGGGTAGTCACCGATTCCCAGCAAGACTACTGGAATTACCAGTCGGGTTGGGTGTCCTGACCTGCACTGCGCGTGCTAAAAAATCACTCCCCAAACGGTTCCATTCAGCTCATCTGGGCACCCGCTCACGCTTCAATGGAGGGCAACAAATACGACCACCCAACAAGCCTGTGCTTTTACCTACCGTGCTATGGAGCTGCACGAGGACAGTCACCCGCTTGTCACGTTCAGGGAGATAACCCAGCATTATCGCCTTCTGAGGCAGACTCTACGTTCGCCTTACCCCGACCTTTCCAGAGAACAACAAACTACCCTACGGTTCATACAATCTGGGCTCGTTCCCACATCCTACGCGTCGTCACTTAATGCATCCGAATCACTACGACGCTGATTGTAAATTTTGCTCAGAAGTAGGAACACTCCGCCCGTAATTGGGCTGTGCGACTTTAGCCCTGAGCAACCTCCTCTCTTTCGTTCAACTACCCAACAAGAGCAATGGGAGAGGGTGCTGTCCAGGCCCTCTCTACCTACCCAGCTTCAGCGGGTACACACAACACAGGCCGCGCGGACCGCATATGGGCAACACAGAAGAGGGAATTACTCCCCAGGGCTGCACTCTGCGCCGTTCAGAAATCTGAACAGAAGTATTTCTTCCTCCTCCTCCTCCTCCTTCTCTGCCGGAAATCTCGTCGCCTCCGTCCGCGGCGCAGAGACGGAGAAGTCAGATCATCTAACACCGGGTTGGAGCTCACTTTAATTTTATAAGAAAAGTTTCCACTCTTGTGCTACACCAATACAACTCAACCAAACACCGTTCATGCATCATGCATTGATTTAACCTTACGAAGAATATCTCTTTGAAGTAATAAATGGTGTGGTTAAGTGCATTTCACTTCTCTCCGGAATTACTATTTCTAAAGCGATGTGAGTGAATTTAAGTGACGTCGCATGGGTAATCGTTATGGGTGCCGTTTACAGCTTTGCTTTTCACCACATTCACAGGGTGGATTGGCGCGATTTTTTTTTCAGTGTTTGCTGTGTTTGTTTGGTTTGCTTTTGATATTTTCCTTCTTCCTGTTGTGAGAGAGGGTGACCGATATCTCAGGGTTACGGGGGGCCTTGCCCACCGCAGTTTAAACCCGGATGTGGTAACCCGCCCAATCAGATCGCCAAGGGAGGCTGATTGGCCTGTGTATCGGGGGTGGAGACAAGGTGACCCATTAAAACCACGAGACACGAGGTCTCGGTGTCGAATCCTCAGAGTTTTAATAAGCTATGCACGGCCGGCGTATTGCCGGGCTAGCCAGGTCAGGCTAGGGAGGATCTCACCACTTGGGTAGTCTTAGGTCACGGTCCGTCGCTGACGGGGGTGTCGCGGCCACAAAGTCCTAGCTGACCTAGTAACCCACTTTATTTCTTACTCTGTTTACTTCAGTCTGTAAATATCCTGTATATGTCTTCCATGTAAATATACAGTTTTGAAAAACCCTCCATCCCCCGCACGGGGCACCTTGAGTATTCATGGTGACGGTGTTGGCGACACTGCGGACCCCGAGCCCCCAACATAAACTGTAACCTACCGTGTTGATGTGTTTAAAGGTGAAGGGTCGAAGCCTCAAACGGTGGCCGTCGGAGCCCAGGTCAAGCTCCGGCGGATGGGCTCCCTGTCTGTTTACTAGGCAGGGAGCTCCGGGACCTCTCAGGCTATCAGGGTAAGGTTTGAGAAGAAAGTACCCCCGTCCCCAGCTTTTTTTCTATGCTGTATGGAAAATTCAAAAACCCCCTCCAAACGTGATCGGTCCCTGAAAAGGGGCCGCACCGAAGTATCTTTCCCTCCACTTTCAAGCAGTAACTTCCCAAAGCCAGAAAAATTCTCTCGTTTCCTTGTTATCGAATCTCTTGACTCAGCCCGCCCTCTTGCTTCACAATCAGTATTTTTGATTACAAAATACCTTGATGGAATAATTGGGAAAACCTACAATGCCAAAAAACAACGCACAGGTGAAGTCCTTGTTGAAGTAAAAAACCAGCAGCAGGCAACCGCACTTCTTGGTCAGACGAAAATGGTCGATCTGGACATCAGGGTCACACCCCACCGCAGCCTGAATAGCTCGCAGGGTGTGATCTCTGAGGCAGATCTTCTTAACGAGACAGATGCCGACATTCTTGAAGGTCTAAAGGATCAGGGTGTCACAGCCGTGCGCCGCATCACGATGCGTAGAGATAATAAGATAATCCCCACGAAACATATTATCCTGACCTTCAACTGCTCCTCACTTCCTGACCATATCAACGCAGGGTTCATCCGATGCTCCATTCGTCCTTACATTCCAAACCCGCGCCGCTGCTTTAAGTGCCAGCGGTTCGGGCACGGAACCAACTCCTGCCGTGGTCGTCTGACCTGCGCAAAGTGCGCTCAGCATGATCATCCTTCTGATAATTGTCCATCGTCAACCCTCACCTGCGCCAACTGCCAGGGACCCCATGCCGCCTACTCTCGAACGTGTGAGAAGTTTAAGCACGAGAAGGCGAGCATTAATGTGAAGGTAACTGAGAACATCACCTTCCCAGAGGCGCGAAAGAGGTTCGCCTCTTTCCCCCTGGGGAGGTACGCCGACGCGGCTCGCCGGGGGGCGGAGCGGCGTCTGGTGTCCACAGGGACGAAGTTCAGCGAGTCTGACCTGGCCGCTCCGCCGCCCCCCCCTGGGGTGCCTCAGGCAGCCCAATCCGTCGCCACGCCGCTTGCTGAGGCAGCAGCGGTTGTGGTGACATCTTCTGTAGGGACCGGTGCCGCTCCCGCCTCTGTCACCCCGTCCTCCAGTGCGTTGGAGGGTACCGAGGTGATGGACACCACGGGCCCCGCACCGGTTCCCACCGCCACCGCACCGCCCGTGCCACCTCTGGCGCCCCGGACGCCCTCGGCGGTGGCGGCTCAAGCGAAGGGCTCCCGAGGGGGGGGCCAAGTCCAGGGGTCCCGGTCCGTCGGGCACCCCTCGGACATCCGACGACGACATGGATGTCGGGCCGTTCCTGCCTGCAACGCAGCGCAAGGAACGCGTCCCGACGCCAAAGCCTCCCGACAAGCCAAAAAAGACGAGAGTCACAGCCCCGAAAGACGACACATAAACAAACACAGACACTCCAGTAGCTCTCACACTATATAATGGGAAGAGAAAACATAATTCAATGGAACTGTGGAGGCCTTCTTAAAAATCTTGACGATGTATACGAACTACTGCATGCTAATCAGCCAAGTGTAATGTGTGTTCAGGAAACACATTTGAATTCCAAGCACACAAATTTCTTGAATAGTTACATGGTCTTCAGAAAGGACAGGGATGGCTGCACACACTCTTCTGGCGGTGTGGCCATAATTCCCCGGAAATCCTTAGCCTGCCACCCTGTCACTCTGAACACTGTCCTCGAGGCTGTAGCAATTCGAACAATATTATTTAATAGGGTGATAACGGTTTGCTCAATATATATTCCTCCTGATCTTGCACTTCCGAGCTGTGACTTCGAGGCGTTGGTTGACCAGCTGCCCGAACCATACATCTTAACAGGCGATGTTAATGCTCACAATTCTCTATGGGGCTCTTCTCGTACGGATGCCCGGGGTCGCTTGATAGAGAGGTTTCTTACATCCTCTGGAGCATGCCTTTTCAACAATAAACAGCCTACATACCATAACATAGGACACAACACATACTCATATCTTGACTTGGCTATTGGCTCTGCAGTTCTCTTTCCACTTCTCGAGTGGGGTGTGGGCACTGACCCATATGGCAGTGACCACTTCCCCACCTCACTAACATACATAGGTAAAGTCCCATGCAGTCCATCTTCCCATAATAGGTTCAATGAAGCACGAGCTAACTGGAGTACATTTACAGAGACATCCAAACTACACCACACATCCATAGGACACCTACACGTTGAAGAATCTACCAACCTCCTCGCGGCGCACATCCCCGACGCCGCCGAAAAGTCCATTCCCCACGCCTCTGGTGCCCCGCGCAACCAGCGGAGGCCGTGGTGGAATGAGGACTGTAGGCGGACGCGAGAGGCCCAGAACAAGGCGTGGGGTATCCTTCGTCGGTACCCCACGTCGGGAAACCTCCTCTTGTTCAAACGGGCCAAGGCGTTAGGAAAACGTGTGCGCCGTGGGGCAAAACGAGAGAGTTGGCGTACATTCATAACATCAATAAACTCCTACACAGACACAAGGGAAGTATGGACACGAATACGTAAACTCAATGGACAACAAACACACAGCCTGCCTCTGGTCAGCACTACAGGGGACACACTCGAAGACCAGGCTGACACACTCGCACAACACTTCCAACACGTGTCCAGTTCAGCACACTACACAAACACTTTCCTGAAACATAAAGCCTGTTGTGAAAAGAAGTCCCTACGCGACAGCAACAAATCACAGACTTCTTACAACTCCCTGTTTTCACTACATGAGCTGAGGGCTGCTCTAAGCACGTGTAAACCCTCAGCTCCAGGCCCAGACAACATCACATACACAATGATACAACACCTGCACGCAGACACTCTTCTAACACTCTTACACCTCTATAACAAGATTTGGCTTTCGGGGCACATTCCAAACTCTTGGAAGGAGGCTATAGTTGTAGCTTTCCTGAAGGAGGGAAAGGACCCGTCGTCCCCCTCAAGCTACCGTCCTATAGCCCTGACGAGCTGCCTGTGCAAGCTCTTCGAGAAGATGGTAAATCGCAGGCTCGTGTACTTCCTCGAGTACAATGGTCTTCTCGAGAGCTGCCAGGCGGGCTTTAGGGTGGGGCGATCGACGAACGATCAGCTGGTAGCCCTTGACTCGTACATCAAGGATGCCTTCGCGCATAAGCAGTATTGTTTAACTGTCTTCTTCGACCTTGAAAAGGCATACGACACCGCTTGGCGTTATGGGATCCTTAGGGACCTCAAGTCATTCGGTGTATCGGGTAACATGTTGAACACTCTTGTTAGTTACTTGTCAGACAGAACGTTTCGAGTAAGAGTTGGTTGTGCACTCTCAAACGTTTACGTGCAAGAAAATGGCGTGCCACAGGGTGGCGTGTTGAGCTGCACTCTCTTCATAGTAAAAATGAACTCTCTTGGTAAGGCACTGCCACCTACAATTTCTTATTCCATGTATCTAGATGACGTGCAGATATCCTATAAATCATGCAATATGTCAATCTGCGAACGTCAAGTCCAGCTTGGTGTAAAGAAACTTGCCGGCTGGGCAGACAAGAATAGTTTTAAATTAAATCCTGTAAAAAGCTCCTGCGTTGTGTTCTCCAGGAAGCGCGGGGTCCATATGGACCCAGACATTGCTCTTAATGGCGTGTCGCTTCCTGTGAACAAGGAGCACAAGTTCTTAGGTGTTGTGTTTGACCAGAAACTCACATTCGTTCCACACATCAAGGAACTTAAACATAAATGTCTTAAAACAATGAATATACTTAAGGTTCTCTCCCATCAATCTTATGGTTCCGACAAAGAACTCCTACTACGGCTCTATACTGCTTTGGTTGGGTCTCGTTTAGACTATGGCAGTGTGGTATATGGGTCGGCGACTAAAACAGCGTTGCGAATGCTTGACCCAGTGCTACACTTGGGGCTTCGTCTCGCCTCGGGTGCTTTTCGCACTAGCCCTGTCGAGAGTCTGTATGTCGAGTGTGATAAGTGGAGCCTTGAGAACCAACGAACGTACATGGACTTGCTATATGCTTTTAAAATTTCATCACTGAATAATCATCCTTTTTATCCTGTCTTTAACGATACATCAACATCTCTGCTCTTTGCAAATCGCCCATCCGTTCCTCTGCCCTTTTCACTTGGAGTGAGAGAGCGAGCCTCGGATCTCAGTGCTTCGTTTTTAGATGTGTACAAGTCATCCTTTTCTAACAGTTTACCGCCTTGGCAAGTTCGCCCTGTGTCGTGCGACCTTTCCTTTATGAGACTTGACAAAAATCGTGTACCACGAGCTGCAATACTGCAGCACTTTCTGTCTTTGCAGTTTAAATACACATGTGCAGAATTTTATAGTGACGCTTCTAAAACCTCCAGTATGGTGTCGTGGTCCTAATTTCAATGCAGCCAGAACCATGAGCATGCACACATCAATTTTTTCAGCAGAAGCGTATGGAATTTTACTGATTGTACGACACATCCTTGAAAATCACATTCCCAATTCCATCATATATACAGATTCTTTGAGTGTTGTTCGCGCACTGTCATCGCATACACCCCCCAGAAACCACATAGTTAATCTTGTATTCTGCACTATCATGTCCGTGTATGCACAAAATCATGAGCTGGTCCTCTGCTGGGTCCCAGGACACGCAGGGATCTCTGGGAACGAGTTGGCAGACGAGAGGGCCGGTGCGGCTGCACTCAGGAACACTGTGGACATTACAACGGTACCCTACACAGACCTCAAGCCACACATAAGACAACACCTGCGCAGAACATGGCAAACACACTGGGACGAACAGACAGACAACAAACTACATGTAATATAGCCACACTTGGGACGGTACACAACTGACTCACACAACAGACACACGGAAGTCGCCTTGGGTAGGCTGCGGATAGGGCACACCCATGCGACGCACTCGTATCTGCTGACGGGATCATCTAGACCCCAGTGCAGCAGGTGCGGAGAGGCCCTATCCGTGATGCACATTCTCATACAATGTAAGGCACTCGACACTACACGACGCAAACACTTCCCTCAACTACACACACGACATATTCCACCACACCCGTCATACTTCTTAGGAGACGATGCCATGTTTTCTGTTCAACGCACCTTTCAGTTCCTATCAGAAGTTCACTTTTTACAACTCATCTCATACCACCCATAGCTTTTACGCCTGGTCCTATACACCAGCCACCTTATTTATTTTTAACCACTCTTGTTCTTCACCCTGGCCATTTACACCAGCCGTGCTCATAGCTTTTAACTGATTTTATTTCTTGTTCTCTCCTCATCAAATCACTTTGTGTTTGGCGCTCTTTGCCCATGTCGGCCTTGCGCCAATAAAATCAAACCATCATCATCAAAACCCTCCATCAACCATCGTCGTCGTCGTGTCATCAGTGCCGCAACCATCAGGCACCAACGCAGATCATCATCATCTTCAACAACAATGAAAGAACTAACCATCATTTACTGTGTGCTATCCTTTTACTGTGGGCTAGCTGATTTGCGAGTGGTGTATGAAGTCATTCCAAGTTGTCCACAAAATGCTTTGCACTCAAAAGGGCCTGAAGGCAAAATACAAGTTTGTGAAAGATTTGGTGTTTTACAATGCCTCCTTCACTTGTCAGGCAGCAAACCATGTCTTATTCATTGAGAAATTAAACGATTTTCAATTTAAGTCAAAATTTTCTCCCGCTGCATTGTGTGTTTCCCGACATCAGCGATACATATTTAGGGCAGGTATCTAAAACAAAAGTTTGTGTGTTGGCTAAGTCTGCCGCAAACAGCGAGACGTGTCGTTTGTTGTCTTAATTTACCGTCCACCTTCCTACGTGGCACAATGATACCATGCAAGGACAGCTGTCCACACTCGCTTTGTTTGTGACCGGATTTGTACCTGGCTTATTTTTGTTACGGTTCATGGTAATCGTTTCCTGAAACACTGGTTTGGACAAACAGAGTTACGTAAGTGGCAATGTAGCTTATGCCACTTAACACTGCCGTGTCAGACAAGCCCATTATGCCCGACAACTCCGCAGCTTTGGCCAGCATAGTGCGTGTCTTTAGCACCAGTGCTTTTAAGTTTATGTTTGTAACTTTCATTCTTCCTGCTATAAAAGGAATATGCACTAAACTTAGGTGCCAATATCTAATTTTACAAGCTTACAATCCCTGTTGAATATGTGTTGCACTTTGTCGGCCTCAGCCAATCGCAAATAGCTGCCTACAGTGCATCATACAGTGCGAAAAAGCAGCTTGGGTGTTGCATGTCTTTTCTCTGTTTTCATCATTACATAACTTATCTGAGTGAAGCTTGCGCTTAAAGTGGAATCGGGGTTATTGTAACGAGGCACCTTTTCAAATAAACCACACTTGCATTTTGTCTTCATGGCTTCTTTAATGTTACATTTACACTGAAATTCTGACACAGATATCCCGAGAGTGCGCTTTTTGTTGAACTGAACTCCATGTTCTAAAGACAGCGAAGAGAGGCTTGCCTGATATGTTCGCACTCACTTGAGTTGAAAAATGTTCCCTCGGCAGGCTCTGTCAGCAACTCATATGTATGTTGTTTTGGTGTCATTACTGTATCTATTCCAAGTCTTAGTTTCTTTAACTGCTATAACAATAAAAGGGTCACTTGAGAGAAATTGAATTCAGCAACAAAGTACTGGTTTGCAGTATA
Source organism: Haemaphysalis longicornis (assembly GCF_048455015.1). Classification (NCBI taxonomy): domain Eukaryota; kingdom Metazoa; phylum Arthropoda; class Arachnida; order Ixodida; family Ixodidae; genus Haemaphysalis; species Haemaphysalis longicornis. Next base: position 11,067,563 of record NW_027526203.1, on the reverse strand, counting down.
TGCTTAGCAGTACTTAAATAATAGATATTTGTGTAATGTCCGTGCCTTGTTCAAGATTATCAGGGTTGTGTTGCCTCCAGGTGCGGCATAGGTGTAAGCTATGCATGCTAATGTATTGGAATATACCAGGCTTCGTGCCTTTTGTGTTTTGAAAACCAACTGTTCTCTTTAGTGTGTTTTTCTAACTGACCATGGAACAATTTTTATGAAGGCTTTGTGCAATGCCCGTGAGTTTTAATTGCACAGAGGTGCAGTGTCCTGGTATCTGTACAACAAAGTGAGAGTGGTCTTGTGTTCTTTGATTTCCATTTTATTACTCCACATTGAATTGCTTACCTGTGTATATATTAGTTTGTCTTTCAGTATGTTATTTGAATTGGAATGTTTGTACACCGACACGTACCTGAGGCGCTCTCAAATAAATTGGTGTCTGCTCAACTATCCTGTATCACAGATCTGTAGCATTGCTGAGAGCAGTTAAGTGGCTTGTAAGCTACAGCTTAGACAGCCATTACCAGTTGAATGCTTCACACTGTTAAGGCATAATTACAGGTACAAACAAGAAGTCAGTCACATAAACAATAAACTACCTACCTGCAAGATATTGCTTTTATTGAACTTTTTCTGTAAAAATAATATTTGCTTTTTCTTGTGTTTCGAGTGTACGTATTGAATTCTAATTCACTTTCTCAGTTAACGGTGTTTTTGGACATATGCTGATTTTATATTTTATATATTTTGTTTTACCAGCAGTTTCTCTAAAGCATGTGGCAATGCTTGCTGTCATTCTAACTTCGCCTGATTTATGTAAAGTTGTGATGTACAGCAGCGGCAACGAAACATCCCAACTGTATGCGCCATAATGCAAGCACAATGTTTGGTACAAAGTTTGTTTACAGCAGGCTTTTTCAGCTGCTGCTGACTCACAGAAAAAATATGTAAAGTTCCTTTCAGGCTTTGGTAACTGTTGTGACTAATGTTAGTGCAGTAGAAGTGTGGCGGTGTCACAATTAATTTGTAAAATTGGTTTCGAACTCGGAATACTTTTACTAACTCTGTGAAACTATGCAAGTCATTACGTTAACTTTGTTTTAGTGGATTCAGCATCTAAAGGTCCAACGAGACGAAATGTCCAATAGTGGAGATTCCGTCTCAATGGACCTTTCGTCTCGTTGGACATTCAGGCTTGATTGGACCTTCCGTCTCGGTGGATCTCTCGATTCGTTGGATATTAAGGCTCTTACTATTGAATGAATGTCTGGAGCACTCTAAAGTTACCTTGAATGCCCTCTATCGCAACATAGTTGTGGGACCTTCCGCATTTTCACACGCAATAACTTTTACACGATAATTTGAAGTGAAATGTACGCCTGGCACCTCTGATTTACGTCATAAAATTTGAGTGTGCATGCAACGCTATTGACGAAAGCAAGCTTGGTCGCGAGTACGTTGCTGAGGGTGCCGAAATAGGACTCCAGTTTTTCCATTCGGGCCTGTTTTATCATTCGGGCAAACTATAAGAGTTTTTCTCGTCGTTTTGCTGGTGTGCACTATTATCAGCTAAAAAAATAATGTTTCCGACTTCATGCGCATGGCAGGCACGCGAGCGCTAAACAAACAAGCAAACAGTCACGTGCTCGTCCATCCAAAAAAAGAGGGTGCTACGACATTCGCCTGACACTCCCCGCGTATGCGCGCGAGTGTCCGCCAACTGCTCGCAGCCCGTAAGAAGCGGTCGATGCGGATGAGGGCTGTGTATTGTCACTTCGGTCTCATCAAGGCGTCAGTTTGATGTGTCATATTTGTCATCGAGGATTTCACATATTAATCAGTTATGGAGATAAAACATCCAACTTGAATATCTCCCCTTCTGATATTCGTCTAAATTTCGCGCCCACTTATAAAGACGGCGTTATTGTGCTTCACGCTGTCACAAGAGCAAGCCCAAATACTAACTTCAAGCCTTGGAATGATCATAGTATTCACTTTTCAAATGTGGAAACTTTTCAAAAACTGTCTTTTTTTCATCGATTCCCTTTCCTCATCTGTCCGCAACACTACAAATTTAGTGATGCCCTCAGCAGCATAGACTCAGCACCAGGACATACAGGGTGTTACATCCATAAATGGAACCCTTTAAAAAAATTTCCTGGGCGTATCGCGGCTCCGTTCGCGCTCAAACTTCACACGGAGGTCGCATTTTGTGGTATATTTTGTTTGGCACTGGGAAACACAGCAGTAGTTACCTGTTTATTCTGTAAATACATAACATCGATTTTCGACTATGGCAAAATGGCGGCCATTATGGACCGGCAAGCTGATCTTGGATCGGTGGTTCCACCTGGGATATGCAAAATGAAACGAGCGATGACGATTCACGGTAGGAAGGAGACGAATGAGGCAGCAGACGATCAGAAAACCTCTTTTGTCGATAGCTTAGCATGGCCACAAATAATTACATAGCAGCTAGTACAAATCATAATACTTTACTCCTGCGGTTCACTTTTGTCGATATTATTCACCTGGTTTCAGATAAGCTGTCATCTGCTGTGCCAGGTTACCCCACTCTCCGAAATAAGGCTTACAATTCTTTGTTCACGTTTGTTGCTTTGTTCTCGTTTTACTTCAATTATTATTCTGTGCGCAAGTTTCTATGCTTGCGACATGGCGCCATGAGGTGTTCACAGCATACGAAAAGGCATATCATGTTCACCTGCAGTGACTGATATTATGGCGTCATGTCCCAACTACAGAATGTTCGCCGTTCAGCTGCCTTGAGAGACAGGTAAGGTGTGCCGTACATAACGTGCCTTATAAGAAAAGCTTAAGTCGGATGATGTGTGGTTCCTTCACTCCTGCCCGTTTGTGCTTTGATGCGGTGAATGAATTTGGTTAGCCGAGTCATGGTGCGTTTAAGTCGTAGTACTGCATGGGAGCCTGATCTGTCCTGTAAGATGGTGAGTCCAGGTAGGCTCAAAGGCGAACTGCGCTCAAAATTTGAACCTCCTGAAAACATTATTTCCGCGTAGTCAGCCTAAAAAGACTGCATGCATGCTTAGGCAAAAAGGACTCAAAGTTGGTCTTCCGGGGGACTACTTGACTTTTCCCCCATCATTACACCCTTTGGGGACTAAATGTGAGCGGACGAACGGTTAATCTGGCACCCCGTTGGCCAGTTCCCATATTCCCAAGGGATGGACAACTATACTTCAAACAAAGGAGTGAACAAGAGAGAGTGCGAGCTGCGGATGCTGCTCGAATGCAATTATTTATTCTCATGCAGGTCAGATGATTTTGTGTGCACGTTAATTCTAGTCAACCATTAAGGAGTGCTCCAGCAACTCGAGAAGATAGCCCATACGTTGCTATAAGAGTCAATTGAGCAGAAGTTCGTTTTTCTAGCTGAAGAGTAATTGGCGAAATTTTGTGATTTCCGGGACCGTCTTGACACGCCATTAATCATATTTCCATGGCTGGTAATGAGTTTGAACTTTAACGCCATGCCCTTGGCAGTGTTGCGACCGTGTCATCCCAGCGCTGACACCAGTCGTTGCGGCCGGGTGGGCCGACCCGAGCCGAGCTCTGTCGCCTTCGGCATACGTGTGGTAGCGTGGTGTAGAGCGAGCGGCCAGCCGCTGTTGCAGCCGTGAAGAAGTCCAGAAGCCGTAGGCTAACGTAACTATTTACTTCATAGCGAGAGGTGATCCCAAGCCAAAAAAAACAATGCCCCGACGGGCGAGGTAACAGTACAGGACTCGAGCAGACTGGTAGCATGGATTCACTGCTCTAACAGGAATGGGTTATAGCGCTTGCGGGGCTCTATTTATTTGAGGTGAGCGCGACCACGGGTGGCGCAGCGAAGGGCGTCTTCGTGACGTCGACTTAGGGATTCTCGCATTTGTCGTCTGCTTCACTCGGGCTCGCTATATATGCTGTTTCTTTGCACTCGGTTAACTTTTGATGTTTGTCCGCACCAGATCTTGCGTATGCGCAACTTTTTATTATAAGAAAAGACTTAAAATCGCATACACTAGCTGAGGGAGGGATTTACAGTATAGCTTTCGGCACCGCGTCGGAAGAAACATTGCCGGCGTGGCCCCTTTCCTGCGAAGCCGGTCCTGCGCGGAGAGTCCGAGCTAGGCGTCAGCTTCTGTATTCAGAAATCTTTCGGACAAGGGAACATCCTGAGTCTAAAAACGACAGCAGCGAAAATGCAAGACCAAAACAAAATCCAGGCCTTCGGGGCTCTCGGCTCTGGCAGAAGGCACTAGGATTCCTGGCAATCGAATGTAAGCTACAACAGTTTTTGCAACCTTGCCGAACTCTCGGAAGTATTGTATCACATTACTTTACGTTGTCATGACATGAAAGTGTGCCGACATGCATTATGGGGCGCAAAAAATGTAAGTGGAGTTCCAAATAACCTGCGTGCGTATAGGCGCGTGCTGGGGCAGACTTTTGACCAGTATGGAGGCTTATAGAGCAAAACGGGAAACGTGTACGGTAAAAATACAGTAACAATATATTTCTTCACACCTCTGAGAGACATTTCGGTGCATTTCGGACAGCCATGCCTTCCCAATATTCAGATTAATGACACTGCACTCAAGAGTACGAGGAGGAGGAGGCGGAGGAAAAAACTTCAGCAGTACAATCGAGCTCGTTAGTGGGCGGGTTCCTCAGTCCAGGACAGAGAGTAAGAATAATTTTCTTCAATTCATCGAATGTCATCCCGAGTAGGCAAGGATTTGTTCTTTGCGCCTGAAGGGGTTGGAAAAAAATAAATAGCTGCTTGGAGGTATTCATCGGTTATGATTCTTCATAATACTGCAAACCGGCACGCACACCATTTCTTGCGTTTCTCAGAGAGTATATCAAGCTTTCAACACCTAAATCATGTCATAGATGTTCATGTTGAGATTCAGTTCGTTAGTTACGATCGAAATTGGGGGAGGAAAAGTCGCCTTCCAGAAATCGCGGTGGCATAGCACAAACCTTCTCATTGCATTTGCATGTGAATGAACTCACGCTGCGAATATGCACCTTCTTGTGCGCAGCCATATCGAAAGCCAATTTCTGAAGATTGTAGTGTAAGCCTCACAGCCTGAAGGACATATCCACACGAACTATTTGCGCCTCTCAAACATCACCAAACCTCCTAATAAGACGTGCGTGGCGGCGCAGAAAATTTAGTGCCTTGGAAAAAACATTCAGCTGATACAACTCAACAACAACGAAAGAAATAGAAGACAACCGCTTTGTTTCCTGCTTTGCGATGCGCGTGTAGGGACGCGCGGCTTGGTGCGTACCATTAGACTGTTGAAAATTTATATGAACATATCGAAAATACTTTAGGGGAGCCTACGCATTTTGCATACTTATCGAGGAGCTCTGAGCCCTGAACCTGGCAAATAATCTAGAAAGGAGGAGTTACACACGATTATCTGGCCGGTGCTCTGAAGGAAGTTGGTCTCTCTCTCCTCATTCGTTGCAAAGTTTTGCGGTATACAGCTTAATTTTATTAAGAGCTGTCAGAAGCTGGAAAAATAACTGAATTACTGGAAATACGCTTTTCGATGCCCTAAAAGGTTAAAGCGGGCGATTTTTCGCTTAGGTTTTGCTTCCCGTCACAAGCGGACCTCAGCGGAGCGAGTGTATCAGCGGCGCAAGTGTAGCAGACGACAGCGGCGTGTGTCCCTAAGCTGACGCCAGAGCCAGGGCGCGCCACTCAAACATCTCCCCGCCAATACCCAAAAGCGGCAACGCTCAAAACGCCAACAAGCGGCAACACGCCACGAACGCCAGACACACACAACGCTCTTTCCAGAGTTCGTGACCAGTCGGTAGCATCGGTGCAAGTTGAGTCCGAGAGAGGGGAGAGAGAAGGACTCCGCTGCGATCGCGGGGCCTCTGTGTCCTTGAAGAGCGTTGAGACGAGCCTCGCCGGCAGCCGCCGAAGTTTTGAAACGGAGACCCAGGCTTGTCCCGGCATGAAAAACATGTCACCGACAAGGGTAGGGGGCTGCCTGAAAGGCGCACGCAGTGGCTTCGCCGCACAGCCGAGGAGTAATGCCGGAAAGTACGGCGGCGGGCCGATTCGTAACAGCAGGCATTAACCAACCACTCTTGTTTCTCCACATACCCAACTTGGGGGATAGCAACTCATAACTTGTGGTTCGATACCCAATGGTACAATACCGGACGTCGCGATGTGGAGTACCGACCCGACGATCTCGTATGAGTATGGACACCCGTTCGCCGTCGCGGGCTTTCAGAGGAGCTACTGCGGCGTTACTTCGGGCCTTACAAGGTTCTGTCGCGTCTATAGGACGTAACCTACGCCGTGGTTCCCGAAGGAAACGTGTTTTCCCCTCCAAGGCGACAACCTCGCCCAGAAGTTGTACATGTCGTACGTCTGAAACCGTATCATGTCCGGTGACAAGGCGATGACTGCTCATGTGCGTTTACATCCCCGCCGCATGCTGACGTTGTAACCAAGTGGTTATGATTATCCTCTTGTTTTTCAACGAGTGGCATCGGGTCGATGCCATGCAGGAGGGGGGACAGTGCAACGGCTGGCAATGAGTTCGAACTTTAACGCCATGCCTCGGCAGTCATTAACCAACCGCTCGTTTCTCCACATACCCAACTTGGGGGATAGCAACTGATAACTTGTGGAGACGAAGACGAAGAAGAAAGGAAGCCGGAGAAGAAGAGACGGGAGAAGAGGTCGAGAGTTCGGTCAAGGCTGGACGTTCGCAGCTCGCTTGTGGGCATAAGTTCGCCCGTGTAAACAAACAATCCTGCTAGTAGTTTTGTTTATACCGTGAGAATATGATGGTCGAGTGTGCCGCGAACAAACAGATTAGTCTTATAGATTTCCATGATCACAATCACAATTTCTTGTTTGTATTGTGGTGGAACTATTTTGAGGAGGTTGACGAAAGGCATCCGCTGCACAGTCGCAACGCTCATTTTATTAACGTAGTGTAACGTTTGGCACAACACACTTGAACCTACCGCTATCGGCTTAATATTCACAACAAATGCGTGTCTTGAATAAAACATTGGGACCTTAGTATTGTTGGACCCTTCATCTCAGTGGACTTTTCATCTCGTTGGACATTTGGGATAGATTGGACCTTCAGACTCGGTGGATCTTTCGTCTCGTTGCACATTCAGGCTCGATTGCACCTTTCGTCTCGTTGGATATTCAGGCTCGAATGGACCTTTCGTCTCGCCGATCATGTGACAAATTGGACCTTTAGACTGGTTGGACATTCAGGCCACAAGCGGTTTTTGTGTAGATTGAAATAAAATTCAAGAGAACAAAGAGCAGAATGCACATTTGGTGGACACTTCAATGCCCACAGGAGGATATATATCAAAAGGCGGGGGTAAGTGCGAAAGGGTTCAAGTGGAGGTTGATCAGATAACATGCCTGATTTATAGCAGCCCTAAAACGGCACTTGTAAAGTGGCCTTTTAGCCGAGACAAATTTCTGGCTTTTTGTCAATCTCACATTCGAAGCTGTTATTAGCTATAGAACCTAGTTTTTGTAGTTCCTAAAGCTAAGTTACGACGTCCTAGTAAATTGGCAGAAGTCTAGCCTTCATGCGAGGGATAAAAAAAACAAGCGTCCTGCTGTCACCGTGGTCTTCGTACCTTTCTTTCCCCACCGCCGCTGCCATCTTTCGTCCCCGAAACGCGTAGCATATTACGCGGGTAGCAGCTCCGTTGAGCGAAACAACCTCCGGCGCTAACTGAACGCCAAAGCGATCGTAACTGACCAGCGCAACCACGCCTTGCTTGCAGCGGCTCTCTGCAACAATCGCTACCCATGCAAGCATCGCACTTCACCACCGAGTGCGCCGACATGAAGAGCGACAGCACAAAGCAATCGGTACATATGACACAACACACCCTCCACTCGACCACATCTCATTTGCGCATTTACCGCAAAAGCCGAATGTGGTAAGTACGTCGAGCTCTACGCTTCGATGCACACAATCGAACCTCAGTGTATTCTCCACATCACAGCACGGCGTTTGGTCGTGTGGTGATCTCTGGCACGTTGTTGCATGTCATTGCTGATGGCAATGTGACTTGTAGGATAGGTAGTGCAGAACTAGCGGTGGCTAACTTTGTCCTCGATTCTTCACGAGATGGATCGGTGTTTGATTGTTTGATTGTAGGGTTTAAAGCGCCGACGCAACGCAGGCAATGAGGCGCGCCGTAGTGGAGGGCTCCGGATTAATTTTGACCACCTGGGGATCTTTAACGTGCGCCGAAATCTCGTACACACGGGCGTTTTGGCTTTTGTCCTCCACCAGAAAAGCGGCCGCCGCAGCCGGGAATCGAACCCGCGACCTCGTGCTCAGCAGCGCAACGCCTTAGCCACTGAGCCACCGCGGCGGGTGGATCGGTGTTTGTCGTGGTCGCCGTTTCACCGATGAGGGCTCAGCACGCCGGCTTCACCCCTGAGCTCCCAGCACAGCACGCAACGCAAAGTCGAGCGTTTGCAGATCGACGCTGCACTTGGTTTAAGTAACCAGCCTTGACAACGTAACACGCGGATAGCACCGACGTTTAGAGGAAGAAAATGGGGCGCCAAACAAACGCCGACGCCAACGTAGAAAAAACGCGCACGGCACAATTTGTTTTGGGTAAAACAAGGAAGTGGCGAAACGATCTTTGTCACGTGCCTTCCGGTCTTGACGTCACGACCTTTATGATCACGTGACAGGAGCGAGAGGGGGTGTCATAGCGATGGGGTGTGAAATGAGGCTCACCCGGTTTGGACGCGCCCGAGCTCGCCCGAGCTCGCCACCGCTGCGCGCCGATGTATTGCGGGAAAGCCTGCCGCATGTCTAAGGAGAGCGAAAAATCCCGCGCGGGAGAGTTCGATATATCCATTGGGAGCAAAATCGCGTTCGGTATAAAAAGTTTTAAATGCATGTAATTTTTACCAGCATTATACAAGGGTTCGATATAGCCAGTAATTCGATATATCTCTGTTCGATATAAGCAGGCTTTACTAGTAGCGTTTGCGCCCACAATATGAGCATCTTTACCACACAAGCAACTTCGTGTGCGCCTTGAAGGGAAAGAGCGCTTACAAGCGGTCGCTGGAGCTCCCAACACTGCTTCGCGGCCGAAGCCGCCGCCATGTTGCCGCCACCGGCCGCACCGCGCGCAGCGTGCGGGTGGCTCCACGATCGGCTACCGGCGGCGCAACGCCGGTAGCCGATCGCAGAGGCCACGTTCCGCGCATCGAGTTTCTTACAATATACACATAGACAAAGACGCTAGCGCCAGAGAGGAATCTGGCGCTAGCGTCTATGCGGCTTACATCAAGGCCGTCTGTGTCGTCGTGGGCAGCCATTATATCATGCGCTGAGCGCTCGCCTTGGTTTCATCATTGGCGTGGATTGCAACGTTTTAGTGACCGCAAATGTAAACAAAGTGCCACAAAAACGCGATGAATAGTGTGGAATTATGCAAGTGAACAATAAAAACAGGCTGTGTTAAAACTAAGTAAAAAAGTAGTAAACCGCAGTTTTGCCGGAACGGTTGTGCCTGCTATTCCGCAGGGCAAGGTTGTAGTTACGAACAATGTTAATATTAGGAGGGGGGGGGAAACTCATTAGAGACTCTGATTTTATTAATTTTACTATTATTTGAAATAGTAAATTGTTCGAAGAACTTGAAAAGGTTTTTGATCGTGCCGATGTAAACGTTGCCTCCGTGGTGAACCGGTGCACCGACCGTCAGCCAGTTTAACAAGAAAAAAGAAAACGTGGCGTGACCCCAAGTAGCACGAACATTAGAATAACGTTATCTGAAAGTTGCGAAAGTTTAAATAACGTAAATGTTACGTGACAATGTTTATATAACGTTTTAAAAGAACATTCAATGTTTATGTCATGTTAGAAACGTTATTTTTACGTTTAAAAGAAACGTGTATCTTATCGTTTTGTTCCCAAAGTTTATTTAACGTTCAGGAAACAACTTCAAACCAATGTTAGAAATACTAATATTATTACAATGCTCATGACCCAACATTAAAGTAATGTAAGTGCGTAAACATTATGATAACGTTCAGGACATGTTCCGGAAACACCTTATAACCAATGTTAGAAATGCTAACGTTATTACAATGCTCAGGACTCAACATTAAAGTAATGTAAATATCCAAACGTTTTAATAACGTTCAGGGCATGTTCAGGACAGAACATTAGTGGGCCGCAAATAATGTAAACATTCTTATAATGTTAAGACGTTACAGCAATGCAACGCTCTAGGTAAAAACTTTATTGCAACATTATTACAATGTTCCAGGCGTAACGTAGAAGCAACGTACGAAATTTAACGTTATTAAAATGCTCAACGTAATACTGTCAGGTAACGCAATAAATCTGAACATAAGTACAGCGTTTAAGTTACAACGCCAGAGTAATGTTATGCTTCAAACATTAACCCAATGTTCAAACTAAGTGCACAATACGGCAACTGGCTTTTACCAAAGCCTTCGATTGAAGGACTCTGGTTTTACACAGTGCCGCGGTCAGGGGGGGGGAGGGGATTCAGGGGGTCAAAACACGTCCTCCCCCGAAATTTCTCGTGGGGCGGAGGGTTCATCTAGGACTGGAAGATTCACGCGAACGTGAATCTGCGCGTACGTGCACCTCATGCGTACGTGAATCACATGCGCCAGATAACGCTTCCAGGCTCCAGCGCGTACCAGTCGGTTCTTCTAGCTCCCTCTTTACCATTTCGACATACTAAAAGGGGAAGGATATTTTATGTTATTTCTTTATTTCACATCATACTACTTTGCATCTTGTGTCCTCGGCGTGTCGCCATTGATTCTGCTATCTCTGGCGTGTCTTCCGCGACCACTTCCAGCTCGTTTGAGCAGCTCCGGCGGCTCGGGCCAACAGTCCCTACTACAATACCAGTCTTAAGCTGACAGTCGGATGGAAGCCACAGGCTCGTTCAACCAGTCACACACACACACACATATATATATATATATATATATATATATATATATATATATATATATATATATATATATATATATATATATATATATATACATATATATATATATATATATATATATATATATATATATATATATATATATATATATATATGTACCAAGGATAGTAGGCCACATTTTCAACCAGCTCCTGGCACAGGGTAGAGGGTGCTTGCCCCAGTTGGCGCTCCGGATCTACAGAGCCTGCGCTGTCTCGCGGGTTCTTTACGCACTCGCCCTGGTCAACCTCAGGGATGCTCAGTGGAAGACCCTGAAGGTGGCTCATCGAAAGGCCCTTCGGCGCTGCGTCGGCCAACCAAGAGACTCCCCAGTGGCCTGCACCCTGTTGGAAACCGGAAGCTGGCCCATCTAGCTGCTCGCCACGCAAACAGTGCTGCGGCATGTGGAGCGCCTGTACCGAGCACCTGGAGATGACCACCTCGTGGCCAGGCTTCACTCGAGAGGGCAATCCTGCATGGGCAGCATGGCCGCTCTATTTGAGGACTATGTAGAAGTCCCTCAGTCCCTGTCCCTGTGCCTTCTGCCTCCCCCCCCCACCACCAGCCGTACCCCTAGACGTCACAATCACGCTGCCAGTAGTTGAGTCCCGGGCGAGACTGCCAGAGGTCGGGATTCGCCAGGAAGCTGCTGCCCTCATGGACCTCGAACCGCCGGGACAATTCCTGGTATACACAGATGGCTCGGTCCTTCCAAGTGAGGGCCGAGGGGCTGCTGCCTGCACTGCCCCGGCCAGAGGAGCCCATCGGCAATGCCGGCTGCCGTTACCCACCAGCTCCACAGTGGCCAAGCTGGCAGGCCTACACTTGGCCGCGGACATGCTGCTGGAAGATCCACCACCAGCGGCCGCCATCTTCTGCGACTCCCGGCCGGCGCTACTTCGCCTGAGGGAGGCATCTGCACCTCGAGATGTCCCTAGTTGTCATGCTGCGCGACCTGCAGGGACAAGGCTGCAACCCCCGGTTGCAGTGGCTTCCTGCCCACGTTGGTATACAGGGGAACGAGGCTGCAGACGATCTAGCGAAAGCAGCCCAACACTCTCCAATGGCCCCGGTTTCCGCCTCCCTGGTGCGCTAGGATGTTGCCAGGGACGTCATCAGGCCAGAGGTGGCCGCCCGCCACCCCTGCAAATGAGTGGCCACCTGTGAGGGCTTCCCGCGGCTCCTTTCCATCAGTGGGATATCCCAAATAGAGCGGCCTCTCCTTCTCCGGCTCCGCACCGGCAGCTACAGCGCAGTAGCACGCCTCCACAGACAGGGTTGCAAGGCCACACCCACCTGTGCCCACTGCCCCGACACCGAAACATTGGATGACATCCTCTGCTCCTGCCCTGCGTATGCTGCTGCCCGGAAAAAACTGGTGTCTGGGTTCCGGCGGCTGGGGCTACCGTCAAGCACTGCAGAGGACATCCTGCGTCCTCGGGGACCCTTCATGCTGCACCGAGAGGCCTTCAGGCTGCTCCTCTCGTACCTCCACGAGTCGCGCCTCAACACCCGCCCAGGAACTGTCGAAGCCAGACCCCACCCATAATCTACCCCCTGTTAACCCTTTTGTGTGCGTGGGTGTGTATGTGTGAGTGCGTGTGTATGTAAATAGTCTGTATATAACCTGCGTGTGTATGTATACAGTTTGTACATAGCCTTTTAATAGCCTGTTATCATATTTATTTTCCATTGCCCTACACTGCCTTTTTTTCTTCTTCAATGCGCTTTTCTCCCCCGGCGAAACCTGTGCCCTCTGTCGAGGGGCAAAACTTCGCCTTGTAAATATTTTCAGTTTAATAAACACTTTCTCTCTCTCCGTGATCGACGCGTGCATCTCTCAGCTTTTCGTTTTCATCTTTTCCGCAGCCCTCACGCAACCTCCGTTACCTCCTGATGATGATGATCGTTGGATGTTTATGGCGCATGGCCAACTGGGGCAAAGAGCGCCAAAACAATAGTCGATGATGGGGGTGAAACCCCAAACACTAAGTAAAATCAGCAAAAACAAAAGTAAAATCACAAAACGACAATGAGCATGGCTGGTGTATAGGGCCAGATTTCATGATGCGTGATAGGAAATGAGGTTTAAAAACTTGACGTCAGACAAATACTCAAACACACGTTTCACGGAAACAATGGCATCATCACCTAGGAAAAACGATGAATGTAGGGGAATATGTTGTCTGTAAAGTTCTCTGAAGTGTTTGTGTCGTGTTGTGTCAAGTGCCTTGCATTGCATGAGTATGTGGACTACGGATAGGCCCTCCCCACACCTGCTACGCAGGGGTCTTGGAGATCCCGTGAGCAGGTGCGAGTGCGTCACATGTGTATGGCCTATCCGTAATCTAGCTAAGGTAACTTCAATGTGCCTGTTGTGTGAGTCAGTAGTGTATTGTCCCAAGTGTGGTTTTATTACGTGTAGTTTGTTGTCTGTCTGTTCGCTCCAGTCTGCTTGCCATGTTTTACGGAGTTGTTGTCTAATGTGTGGCTTGAGCTCTGTGTAAGGTAGTGTTGCCATGTCGACTGTGTTTCGGAGTGCAGCATTGGCGGCCATTTCATCCGCCACTTCATTACCGCCAATGCCAGAGTGGCCTGGCACCCAACACACAGTCACCCCAAGGTTTGAGGAATAAGCTACCATAATTGTTTTGAAGACATGATTAATGACATGGTTTTTTGATGACTTTCCGGATGATAATGCACGGACGACGCTCAACGAATCTGTATAAATGACGGATGTAGGAATACGATGTTCAACTATGTGACTTACAACGACAAATATGCCATATCCTCCTGCCGTAAAAATACTTGTATTAACATTCATTGTTCTACATGCTTCAAAATTGGGCCCATGCGCAGCACAAGACACCGCAGTGGTCGTTTTAGATGCATCGCTGAAAAACTCTGCAGCCTTGTATTTATCCTGTATATACATGAAATGCTGCAAAATCCCACTTTTTGGTGTCATGTTCTTATTGTATTTTAAGAAAGACAAGTCACATGCAACAGGACGAAGATGCAATGGTGCTACAAGATCGGTGATAGATGACTTGAATGTGTCTACAAAGGAGACCTCATGAATAGTGACCTCGTCCCTTACTCTGAGCGAGAAGGGAACAGGAATGGATGGGCGATTTAAAAAGAGCTTTGATGTGGATGTATCATTAAAAACCGGTTTAAAAGGATGGTTGTCCATTGATGAAATTTTAGAAGCATATAACAAGTCAACATAGGTTCGCTGGTGTGATAAGCACCATTTGTCACACTCTGCGTAAAGACTCTGTACAGGGCTCGTACGGAATGCGCCACAAGAGAGGCGAAGCCCCAAGTGAAGCACTGGGTCGAGCATTTTAAGTGCTGTTTTAGTGGCTGACCCATACACAACACTCCCATAGTCCAATCTAGACCCCACTAGGCTTCTGAAAATACGTAACAGGAGTTGCTTATCCGTTCCATACGACTGGTGGGACAAGATTTTAAGAATGTTTAGAGCCTTTAGACATTTATGTTTCAATTGTTTAATGTGAGGGATGAACGTAAGCCTTTCATCCAACACCACACCTAAAAACTTGTGTTCCTTCCTCAGAGGAATCGATACGCCATTAAGGATAATGTCTGGGTCCGGATGGATCCCACGCCTCCTGGAGAAGACAACACAGGTGCTTTTTTCTGGGTTAAGTTTAAAACCGTTCTTGTCTGCCCAGCTGGCAAGTTTTTTGACACCGAGCTGGACTTGACGCTCACAGATGGACATATTACATGATTTAAAAGATACCTGGATGTCGTCTACATACATTGAATAAGAAATTGTAGGTGGCAGTGCCTTCCCAAGGGAGTTCATCTTAACTATGAACAGAGTGCAGCTTAGCACTCCACCTTGCGGAACGCCGTTTTCTTGCACATGAACTCTTGAGAGTGCGCTACCTACTCTCACGCGAAACGTTCTTTCGGACAAATAACTAGCAAGGGTGTTGAGCATATGGCCCGAAACACCGAAAGACTTTAGGTCACTGAGGATGCCGTAACGCCAAGCGGTGTCATAGGCCTTCTTAAGGTAAAAACCACCGTTGTGCAAAACTGTTTGTGAATGAAGGCGTCATTTATATAGGACTCGAGCGCGACGAGTTGGTCGTTGGTGGACCGCCCCGCCCTGAAGCCTGCCTGGGAGCTCTCGAGAAGACCATTGTACTCAAGAAAGTACATGAGTCTCCTGTTTATCATCTCGAGGAGCTTGCACAGGCAGCTTGTGAGGGCGATGGGCCGATAGCTGGCGGGAGAGGAAGGGTCTTTTCCTTCCTTCAGGAAAGCCACTACTATGGCCTCTCTCCAAGAGCGAGGAATGTGCCCCGAAAGCCATATGTTGTTGTATAGATGTAGGAGTGTTTCAAGAGTGTCTGGGTGTAGGTATTGTATCATGGTGTATGTGATTTTGTCTGCACCTGGAGCTGAAGGCTTACATGCGTTCAGAGCAACCTTCAGCTCATGAATTGAAAAAGGAGAATTGTAAGAAGTGTGCGACTTGTTGTTATCACGCAGGGACTTCTTTTCTACAGATGTCTTGTGTTTCATGAAAGTGTTTGTGTAGTGTGCTGAACTGGACACGTGTTCGAAGTGTTGTGCAAGTGTGTTAGCCTGGTCTTCCAGTGTGTCCCCTGTTGTACTAACCAGGGGCAGGCTGTGTGTCTGTTGTCCTTTTAGTTTTCGTATTCGTGTCCAGACTTTGTGTGTGTCAGTGTATGAGTTGATGGAAGTGAGGAAGGTGCGCCAACTCTCCCTTTTCGACTCACGACGCACTCGCTTCCCAAAAGCCTTTGCCCGTTTAAAAGAAATGAGGTTATCTGACGTGGGGTACCGGCGAAGGACACCCCACGCCTTGTTCTGGGCCTCTCGCGCCCGCCTACAGTCCTCGTTCCACCAGGGCCTCCTTGGGTTGCGGGATGCACTGGAGGCCTGCGGCATAGACTTTTCGGCGGCGTCGAGTATGTGTGCCGTGACGAGTTGGGCTGCTTCCTCCACGTGTAGGTGTTTTATGGTTGTGTGGTGTAGTTTAGATGTTTCTGTGAATGTGCTCCAGTTTGCTTTTGATTCATTAAACCTGTTATGGGAAGATGGACTGCATGGGCCTTTACCTATGTACGTTAGGGAAGTGGGGAAATGGTCACTACCATATGGGTCTGTGCCCACACCCCACTCAAGACATGGAAAGAGAACTGCGGAACCAATCGCCAAGTCAAGATGCGAGTATGTATTGTGTCCTAAGTTATGGTATGTAGGCTGTTTTTTGTTGAAAAGGCATGCTCCGGAGGATGTAAGAAACTTCTCTATCAGGCGACCGCGGGCATCCGTTCTGGAGGAGCCCCAAAGAGAGTTGTGCGCATTAAGGTCGCCTGTTAGTATGTATGGTTCGGGCAGCTGGTCGACCAGTGCCTCGAAATCAGAGCTCAGAGGTGCAAAATCAGGAGGAATGTAAATGGAGCATTGTCACGCGTCTCACGCGGCGAAGAAATGAGGCTCAAGTTGGTTCATTTGATGGCAACACAATATATTTACAAAACAAAACTACTCAAACGAACAGAATCATAGCAAACCCACAAGCATATCACACAATACATAAAAAACAAGGTCGACCTCACACTACCAAAAATCTAGCCAAAACGTCACTATAACACGTTAACTGTTAATGCCCAACTCAAACAAATCCCACCTCCGGTACTACTAGGAACACGGTGCGACGCCGATGACGTGGCCCAGTGGAACGGTTGGCTTACATGTTTCCGAACGTAGCAGCTCGTCTCGATGGCGGGTGGTGTTCTTCAGTGGTCGGGATGACCGTGGTGAGATGCCACGGCTTCGCTGAGCAGCGCGGCTCAGCAAGGGGCCAGCAGAGCGAAGCTGCTGGTAATCGGTGGTCTTGAGCTGCCCGCTGCCAGACGGTGCGGTGCCGCTGGTGCGTCGTGGGGCACTGCTCGACGGGTCGCCGGCGGTGCGATGCCGCCGGTCAGCAGGAGGCCAGCAGAGCGCAGCTGCTGGTAATCGGTGGTTCCGGGCAGCCCGCTGCCAAACGGTGCGATGCCGCTGGTGCGATGTGCAGGCACGGCCCGAACTTGCCACCGTTCCTCCGAAGAACCCGCTCCACTCTCTTTGCTCCAACTTCGTTCTCCCCGTCTTCACCTCGCATTATATCGTGTGAGGCTCCAATTTGCTGTCGTAGATAACCTTCTCCTCCTCTTCGGTCACCCTGTGTACCTTCTTTATTGGTTCCTTCCAATCCTCCTTTCCATCCCGTGCGCTGATTCTTCTTCCTCTTCGTCTTTTCTTTCGTCATTTTCTTCTCGGGCCAATCCCCCTTCGGGTATGGGTTCTTACCACATGACAAGCATACCGTTATCAACCTATTAAATATTATCGTACGGATTGCTACCGCCTCGAGGACAGTGTTCAGAGTGACAGGGTGGCAGGCTAAGGATTTCCGGGCAATTATGGCCACACCGCCAGAAGAGTGTGTGCAGCCATCCCTGTCCTTTCTGAAGACCATGTAACTATTCAAGAAATTTGTGTGCTTGGAATTCAAATGTGTTTCCTGAACACACATTACACTTGGCTGATTAGCATGCAGTAGTTCGTATACATCGTCAAGATTTTTAAGAAGGCCTCTACAGTTCCATTGAATTATGTTTTCTCTTCCCATTATTTAGTGTGAGAGCTACTGGAGTGTGTGTGTTTGTTTATGTGTCGTCTTTCGGGGCTGTGACCCTCGCCTTTTTTGGCTTGTCGGGGGGCTTTGGCGTCGGGACGCGTTCCTTGCGCTGCGTTGCAGGCAGGAACGGCCCGACATCCATGTCGTCGTCGGATGTCCGAGGGGTGCCCGACGGACCGGGCCCCCCGGACTTGGCCCCCCCTCGGGAGCCCTTCGTTTGAGCCGCCACCGCCGAGGGCGTCCGGGGCGCCAGAGGTGGCACGGGCGGTGCGGTGGAGGTGGGAACCGGTGCGGGGCCCGTGGTGTCCATCACCTCGGTACCCTCCAACACACTGGAGGATGGGGAGACAGAGGCGGGAGCGGCACCGGTCCCGGCGGAAGAGGTTGCCACCACAACCGCTGCTGCCTCAGCAAGCGGCGTGGTTGGGCTGCCAGAGGCAACCCAGAGGGGGGCGGCGGAGGGACCAGGTCAGACTCGCTGAACTGGGTCCCTGTGGAAACCAGACGCCGCTCCGCCCCCCGGCGAGCTGCGTCGGCGTACCTCCCCAGAGGGAAAGAGGCGAACCTCTTCCGCGCCTCTGGGAAGGTGATGTTTTCAGTGATTTTGAGGTTGAATATTATCTTTTCCATCTGGAACCTTTCACACGTGCGGGAGTACGCAGCATGAGGTCCATGACAGTTGCTGCACATTAATTGTTGAGCCTGGCAGTTATCTGTATCATGATCTTGAGATGAACATTTTGCACACGTTGTTTTTCCACGACAGGAGGTGGTGCCATGCCCGAACCATTGGCACTTGAAACAGCGCCGCGGGTTCGGGATGTAAGGCCGGACAGAACAATGAATGAAACGCGCTTTGATGGATTCAGGGAGTGTGGAACGGTCAAATGTCAAGATTATATGCTTTGTCATGATTTGCTTATCATCTCGTCGCATGGTGATGCGCCTCACTGCCGTCACGCCCTCGCCTTTCAGACCTTCGAGCAGATCGGCTTCCGTCTCATTTATCAGATCTGGCTCAGAAATCACACCCTGAGAGCTATTGAGGCTACGGTGGGGTGTGACTCTGATGTCCAAATCTGCCATGCGATTCTGGGTAAGGAGGCTTGTGGCTTGCTGGTGAGTGTTCACCTCGACCAGAACTTCGCCGGTTCTCAGTTTCTTGGCTTGGAAAGACTTGCCAAGGATGCCTTCAAGGAATTTGGTGATAAGGAACACTGACTGGGAGGAGATAGGATTTGACTTGTCAAGAGATTCAACAATCAAGAAGCGCGGATAGTTATCTGGCTTTTGGGATGCAATTGTTGGCAAGGGTGGGAATGAAGCTTCGGTGCGGCCCCTTTTCGGGGGCCGATCACGTTTGGGGGGGGGGGGGGTTTGGGAAATGCCATATGATACATTGGAAAGCAGGGAGACGGGGGTACTTTCTTCTTTGACCTTACCCTGTTAGCCAAAGAGGTCCCGGAGCTCCCTGCCTGGTGAACAGACAGGGAGCCCATCCGACGGAGCTTGACCAAGGCTCCGACGGCCACCGTTCGTGGTTTCTCATCCTCCACCTATAAACACATCGCCACGGTTGGATCCAGCTTATGTTTGGGGGCTCGGGGTCCGCGGTATCGCCAGTACCGTCACCAAGATTGCTCAAGGTGCCCCGTGCGGGGTCCGTTACCTCCTGTCAGAGCCCCTAAAAATGCGTTGCGTCATGGAAACTAGGTTCAATAGAATAACACAAGCCTTGGTCGATTACAGGATAGACAAGGAGGTCAGATGTTTAAATTGTTTGGGCCCTTGACATTAGAAAGATCAGAGCTCTGGCCAACGTGCAGGAAGAGGCGGCTGTTTGAAATAGTTCTCAATGCGTAAATGTGCCGCGATTCTCGTGGTCGAACCCCTTACGCCTCTTGAACTCGCGAGCCCTGGCGTAACTTATATGTTAGGACCTCAAGAAAGGTCCCCGCTTGTTACATTGTTAAATTGGTTTAAAGAGTAAACACAAGCACCCAACTATCTCAAATTAGGCCTGAAATGTAAAAAAAAGAACGCTCGAAGCTCATGAAACCAACTGTTTGTTCTTAACAGGCGGCTTGACAAAGAGACAAAAAGGCAGTTTAGGGGGTCAGCTTTACGGGTGGGGGCCTGGAGAGAGGATAACGAACCGCTCCCCCCCCCCTCCCATATAAAATCCTGGCTACTCGTTTTAAAAATCGCAGCAAAATTATTTCAGTGCTTAACAGCATTTTGATGCTGGAGATGTGCTGACACGACGGTTGTAAGTGTGTGCCCGCGTGCTTATTTTGTGTTATGAGTCCAGCCGCCAACGTGTTGAGAAGAATAAATAACCGCCCCAGTCGGGCACCAGTTGTGGTTTTGGACGCTGACAGTCCGCGCAAAACATTTCTCGGGCCCACACGCGACTTTACTCTCAGCTGCCTTTGTTCCCTCTGTTCAAATGAAGGAATAGCTCCGTCAACAACCGGTCCCATTCATGACCAGTCCCATTGTTGCCCACCGCTGCTCCTCTCGTTTTGCAAGCCATGAACACAGAGTTGCTTGCGGGAGCGCGTGGGGAGGAGGAGGGGAGGTGGGGGGGCTTCGTCTCCCTTTTACGACCCGCAAGGGAAATGCCTCAAATTCCTGTTCTCGTGCCTTATATTAAGGGTGAGGCTGCCTGGTATTTTTCTTTTCGCTCATCAGCACCGAGCGCAAGAAAAGAGCGACACACAGAGCAGCAGAAGATGCTTCGCTTCATCGATAAACACTCTTATGGCCAGGAAACACCTGCATTTGCAATTCAAATGCAGGTTGCTTCAAATATAGAAGAAAACACACTTTTTACTATTTTCAGTAAGCAATGTGAAGTGAAATGTATTCTCAAAAAACAGTAATGCTGGAAAAACTGATAGTTTTATGTGTAATTTCCACATCCCTGTCACGTTTTCACCGCCAATTATGCGCTATTAAAGCAGAAACCGCAAAAATGTGAGAACTAGTTCGTATCTATGGCGATCGAATTAACACCCATTGGACGATCTGGTAGATTTCTAACGAACTCATACCTGCAGTGAAAGCCAGAGTTGCCCTTCGCATGCAACGCGAAACTGCATGCGACACCGCAGTTTCGCGTTGTTTTGTTTCGTATTATCCATATAAAGTAATAAGCACAACAATATTGTTATGGAGCATCAGCCACAGAGGAAGAAGAGAGGAACGCCAGTACCTAGTCTACTTAAAGCCTTGTGGACATGTGCTATATTCTAGCCAAAATAAGACGCTGGGAGCGCTCAGACCCTGAGGTGTACATGGAAAAGGAAGTAGACGAAGCTCTTGCGTTCATGATTTGCGCGGGGCCTTCCGTACTGCAAATACGGCTTGTTTATTGATGGATTGTAGGGTTTCACCCGACGACGCAACGCAGGCGATGCGGCACGCCGTAGTGGAGGGCTCCGGATTAATTTTGAGCCTTTGGGTATCTTTAACGTGCGCCGAAACATCGTACACACGGGAGTTATTGCTTTTTGCTTCCATCAGAAAAGCGGCCGCCGCGGCCGGTAATAGAACCCGCGTCCTCGTGCCCAGCAGCACAACGCCTTAGCCACTGGACCACAACCGCGGGTGTCAATACGCCTTGCAATAGATCTTCGCTTCACGTCTTCCTCTCCGTAACGTGTTGGTGGCGGTTGCAAACCATATATCCGCGCTCCTTCCTCGAGCCTATATAAGCGTGCTCACAAGCGATGATACTGTATACTCTCGCGCTCACGCTACAAACGGCTAGCCTTCTTTATGAGTGTAGTTGGGGAATCGACTGCCTGATGTCGACGGGCAGTGGTCCCAAGGTGAAATCAAGCCCAGGGACCAATTCTTATTCCCTTGCAAAGATCTAACAAAGCTGTACAAACTTCCTTTGTAGCCGCATCACTGTCTTCCTAGAGGGGATTCCAACAATGTCCACGTATGTAAACTACACTTCGCTGTCACTCCAATGCCTGCCCATAGCACTGCACTAGAAGGCACGGTTGCTGCCTAAATATTTTCATGACTTCTGTTGCGGTCTTGTTAATTAACTGCAAAAGCTTTAATGTTTGACAACTCAATGGCCTTTGATGAAACTTCGTAAAAATATTTAGGAGACGAAACTGTTACTTCGAAGACTTCCCTTTGCAGCAGACTTAATCAATTCAATTTTGGTGCAAGTGTAGGGTTATCCGCCGTGTAAAAGCACGCACCACGTCGAGATACAGGGTTACGTGTACAGTTAAACCTAAATGTAACAAAGATGATAAACATTTCGATTTTTCTTTACATGCAGATTTTAGTTACATGAAAGTTTCGATTTAAGCTAGGCTCCCGTAAATGAAGCTAAAACTAAATCAGAATGCTAGACATCAGGTATACTGAACCCTCGCTTTAAGAATTTGTTTTACGCTGAAAAAAATGCGCTATTTGCGTTTTCTGCTTTCCCACGAAGTTTTTGAGTACACGGAATTCCAAAAAATCAAGGTCACTTACCCCTGTATTCGCAAACGAGACTTAAGTAATAATTCTGCCTTTTGACACTCTTCACTGCCTTAACGAATTTCAAGGATGTGGTCTCTCTACCTCATAATATGCACAACCCTAGCATTGCACAATGCACTCATGCACACAGCGAGGAACCACAGTGGAGTCGAGCTATTTGAGCACGCTCACGAAACTGCGACCCCATCTCGCCAGGTGGAGTAGGGGGGGGGGGGGGGGGGGTGAGGGGCGGGAGGGAAAAGAAATATGCCAGTGTACGTCAAACGAAGGCGTTTATTTGCGCCAACCCCTTCAGTTACATTTCAATATTCCCGTGGGTGGAAAGGGGCGATGGGCGATTTGGCGCCACGCGCAAGTGTGCGCGTCATCGGCGCGCTGAACCAGTGGGCTTAGCAATAAGGGCAAAATCTACGGTGCTGGCCGATGGGCTCGCTAGAGAAAGACACTGTCCGTCTGTTCCCAGGCACGTACCGCATGGCGTGATCGTCGAGTGTCAGGTACGGCGAATATGTGAGCGAAGGGACTAAGGATCAACCTAGGACACAGGCCGGCAGCCGGAAGGGCTTGCGGGCTTAGAGCCGGCGCAAAAGAGCTCCGACCGGGCGGTGAGGGAAATAGTTACGCACCTTAGGCTGTCCTGCTGAGCGTCTACCCGAACGGCCCCCCGCGCAGAGCGCGAGTCCCGCGTACCGGCGAGGGGGAGTTCGGGTGCCGTTCAAACAAGCCAATGAAAGGAGCTTAAGCAAGAACCAGGGCCGTGGAGCTGACAGTGTTTTTTCGCGCAACATATGCCGGCGCCTTCACCTCGTCAGGAATTTGAAGCTTTGGCTCGGCCCAACGCAGTGGCGCAGGGGTGAGCTGGCCCTTCGGGAAGAGGGTGGGCGGAGAGGGGGGGGGGGGGGGGAAGACGCCAGGATCCCCACAAGGACTACACGTATGCTAAAAGGGCGCCTTTTCGTGAACTTGATGCTTTTTCTCGCACTCAAACTTTTCGAGAGGGTGCTAGCTGGGATTCTGTACCAGACGACAACATTCATCCTTCTTTCCAGCGGAGACCGCACCAGAAATTACAATATGTCTTGAAAAGAGGAAGCTTTTCGTTTCCATGTAGTGGAACTCATCACCAACGAACTTACACTTCAGAAAGCAGTGGAGACACGCCACTACGTACACCGACAGTTGCTCCTAGCACGTAACCGACACCACACTAACACTGGAAACGGACGGTAGTTTGCGGAGCGGGCAACGTTCGCTAAATTGCTGCATATCTCCAGCCAATTTTTCAGAAAAAGTGCCAAAAAAACTGGCTCATCAGCGTAGCGAATTCGCCACATCAAGGTGTAATGGTTGCCATGCCTTCGTTATGTACAAGTCAGGTCGCAAAATCGTTTTCAATGGGGCTAGGAATGGGGATTTTAAAACGTTGTTAAATCCAGGAATTCGTTACATAGAGGTGTGTTACATCCTGGTTCAAATGTAATTGAAATGTCTCCCTTTTTCCCATTTTGTGCCTTGCAGATATTATGCTAACTCAAAGCCAGACTTCTTCACACCGGCAAGAGTAAAAAGATTATGGAGTATTCGTCCCTGAAATTCAGCCGAAGGGCAAGAAACCAATATCTAGTTTCAAATTACGCGAACTTCGTTTAAAACCTTGATTTGTGTTTGTTGTTGAAAAGTTGCATACCCATATTTCTCCCATCCTCGGGTGCGGCTCAAGCACACGATGACCTCGATAAATGGGGAGGATGAGCGGAAGGGGGGTGGGGGGGAGATCGAACCTTTCAGCGCCCACTTGGTTGGCGCCTATGCCATCGAGCTAATTTGAAACAAATCATCCGATCACAGCGTCTGCCTGTTACGAACCGGCCTATTTCCGATTGGCCTATGACGGGGTCTGGGACATTTCGGGGAAGCACGTTTCTGTGCACGGGCTTTCCGATGCACGGACTTCTCGGTTCACAGGCATTTCGATGCGAAAACATTTTGAAGAACAGATATGGTTACTCGTTGTGTGCTCCTCACGAGCCAGACCGAATCCCTTCCCAATAGGGCCCTCCTCCATCACATACACCCCTCAGTTTATCCCTCTCCCTTTTGCCCACTATGCGGAGACAAGGCCACGGTGCAACATTACATCTGGGTCTGTCCGTATGATCCCCTCCCTCAAATCAATTCCTCGGAGCTCTCGGAGGCAGCGCTGCGCTGCTCTGACCCGGAGAGACAGAAGATCATCATAGCCCGGGCTACGAAGGTCGCCGCACAGCTCCGGCTGCCGGCCACCTGCCTCGCTTTGAGGTTTTTAATAAAGTGCTTCTCTCTCTCTCTCTCACGGGGGGCGCCACCTGCGCTCGAGGAAGGTAGACATGTGTTCCATAGGCTCCGTCTTCGACCTCTGGTAGTGCCGGACTTCTTGGAGTTATTGCCTTGAGTGTGCACTCTACAGCTTCGCGAAGTGGCCAGCTTCCCGTTCGTGCTTGTCTCCAGCAAATCTGACCGCGCGGCGACGCATTACTGACGACTTGAACTGTGCCCGCCAGCTAACCCTCTTGCCCGGCAGTGAGGCGGCCGGCTGCGGTGGCACTCCCTAGCACGTGCTCGGACACCTCGTGCTCTGTCCTCCTGTCTGCATGCTCGCGCACAGTGTCGGCGGCAACACCATCTTCTTCAACGCTCCCACAACTTCCAAGGTCGGCGCTTCATGCTCCCAGTGGTTCCCTGCTGGCCCCCGCTCAACTGGTCCTGGCTTCTCCGCCGATGACGCTCTCACAAGCTACAGCCTCCACCCCTGCAACCCAGTCGCCTGATGACCCGGATGGTCAAGTTATGGATAAAGACGGCAGCAACCGGGACAACGACGGCCCTGGAAGATCTGGACTCGAGTCAAGCCCAATCGCAAGACTGCAATCGCTCGCCTAGATCGGGTAAGTAGGCCCCGAGCACTCTTCTTGATGAGACCACTCACAAAAATTAGTGAGCGCGCTATACCCAAAAACGCCCTCGCACATTTGTTAGGCACTCTTGCGCCTACTCCCGAAATGGCCGAACTCGCAACGCACCGCTTCAACGTCGCGGGAAACTGCATACAGGTTACCTTATATGACCATGAGCACGCTAACCGCCTCCTTGCAACTACAAGTCTCTGCTTTCAGAACGACAACCGTGTGGTCACTCTTCCTATCGAGGTCAAACACTCCCCCAACTGTGCGAATACTTCACGTGGAGTCATCACAGTGGAACCTGGAGATTCAAATGAAACAATTTTGAATTGGATTCGCCGTGAGCAAGCTGAGGTCTTGGCGGCGCAACGGATAGTCAAAACGAATCGAGCTGTTCTAACCTTTGCCTCTCCAACGATTCCGCACGTCGTCAAATACTATATGGCTATAGTTAAAGTATCTCCTTATGAGCCCAAGCGAATGGTTTGCTTCGCATGCCACAACATCGGGCACATGGCGAAGTACTGCCCGCCTCAATCTGTGTGTCGTAAATGTGGGCGCGTACATGCCGAAGCTGAACCTTGCAAGCGCACACTTTATTGCGTGGCATGTAAAAAGGATGGGCGTCTGGCAGTGGACCCCACGTGTCCGGCCCGCACTGCCTCCTCCTCTCGCACCTATTCAAAAGTGCAAGACGGCGTGTCCTGGGCTGATCGGTTCGTACTCATGGCAACCCAAGTACCAATGCCGTCGGCGCAGTGTCGTCACCTGCTGCAGCTACAGTTGACCCTCCACCTCCACGTCCTGAGACAAGCGACCCCATTCTGCAGACAGTATTGTCCGAACTTGCCAGCCTCCGAACTGAACTCCACCAGCTTCGTGAGGAAAACGCGCAGCTCAAGGCTGAACTTGCAGCATCCAAGCTGGGGTCTCATACCACGCCCACCAATGCAGCTTCCTCTACCTCAATCACGCCCCAAAAAAAGGCTGATTCCCCCTCTACTTCCATTATTGCACCTGCAAAGTCGGCCCTCCGCAAGCCCCTTCCCTCCACGCCCAAGCAACGAAAAAGTCGCAGTACTAGCGTCAAGCGTACCCCCACCTCGCAAAAAGCGACCAACACGAACGATATTATGAAGATTCTAAAATTTAATCGCGCTGACATCCAGCAAGAACGACGTGCTCGAATGGCTGACATGGACAAGCTTCGCACCTTCACAGAAAAATATGCTGAACAAACTACGGGCACAATGAATTACCTCCAAACCCTACCCGGTCGTCCAAATGAAGGCGATGAACCGCCTAGAAAGATAACCCTCTGTGCTACCCTTGGAAAATGAAGCGGTCTCTTTGCGTTTTACAGTGGAACTGCCGTAGTTTCGATCAATCGGCTTCTATTCTGTCCAGTCGAGTATCACAAATTCTATTCTCCACCGAGAAACCCGATCCATGCCCAAACTTAGAGGATGCACCAGTTATTCAGAAGCATCAATAACTCACCGTGGCAAGACCACACCACTCGCCCAGCCTCTAGTGGTTGAATAAGCAGCTGTTTTGGTACGATCGGACCTAGGTTGCTGCAAGCTGTCCGTCCCAGGCCAATGCTCTAAGGATCACGAGGTGGTTATCGTGCAGGTTCGCCTACCTGACGGGAAACCAATAATTGCAGCATCCGTGTACTACCGTCCAGTTACCGGCTCGCAAAAATCCATCAACTATAATTGGCTAGCAGTCTTTCAGGCATTACGGAACCAGGGGGTAGATGAGCACTATGTAAGAATACTAGGGGATATCTACAATGGGTCTACAGCTACCATTATCCTCCATAGGGAGAGCAGTAAAATACCTATAAGGAAGGGTGTCAGACAAGGAGACACAAATTCTCCAATGTTATTCACAGCATGCTTACAAGAAGTATTCAGAACGTTGGATTGGGAACAGGTGGGAGTAAGGGTTAATGGAGAATACCTCAGTAACTTCAGATTTGCTGATGATGTTGCCTTGCTAAGTAACCCCGGGGACGAATTGCAAAGCATGCTCTCCGCACTGGGCGAACAGAGTAGAACCGTGGGCCTGAAAATTAATATGCAGAAAACCAAAGTAATGATAAATAACCTCGGGACAGCACAGCAGTTTGAGATAGGTTGCGAGGCAGTGGAAGTGGTAAGCGAATATATCTACTTAGGCCAAGTTGTGACCCCAGATCCCAACCATGAGGCAGAGATAATTAGAAGGATCAGAATGGGGTGGGGTGCATACGGCAGACATTCTCAGATAATAAATAGCAGCCTATCATTGTCGCTGAAGAAGAAAGTGTATGACAGCTGCATCTTACCGGTACTCACCTACGGGGCAGAAACCTGGAGGCTCACTAAGAGGGTTCAACTTAAATTGAGAACGACTCAGCGGGCAATGGAGCGGAAAATGATAGGTGTAACACTAAGGGACAAGAAGAGAGCGGAGTGTGCCAGGGAGCAAACTGGTGTTAAAGACATATTAGTAGAAATTAAGAAGAAGAAATGGACGTGGGCAGGGTATGTAATGCGAAGGCAAGATAACCGCTGGTCATTAAAGGAGTACTGACACGAAATTTCTCGCTTTCAGTTTTTACGCTGTAAAGAATACCTATTGTCCCAATAATTACGAAAATCGAACCGAAAGCCGTCAGCCGCCAACACAGAATTAATTATAGCACGTTTATTGCAACCAATTTCAAATTTGGTCGCCGCGCGGGAAAATGGCCGTTCGAAGGCCAGCCTGCAAGCCGGCCAGCCTTACGTCACGGTATCACCCGTGACGTCAGGGACGTTTTTCTTTCCTCCATGCGTTCGCCGCATCGTCTGCTACGATTTCACATGGTCCGCGACTCGCCCGCGCAGCCGACATGTAGTCTGAATCGTCAGACTCGGATGAGTCACTGCCACCCGACAGACCGAACAACTTTATTTGGCCAGGCGATTAGGCCGGCGATGTCTTCGCCGTCGTCCGTTTTTTAATATCACTGCGGCTCGAACCGGCGCAGACCGTGATATAGCAACAGCTTGTCGCCACTCTTCTAATCAATCTCATCACGAAAAAGAAGCTCCACATGCGAGAAAGTAGATGTTAGTGTGTTGAAAATTGTGCTAGGAGTTGTTATCAGCGCCGAATTTAAAAGTGGCGTTCAGATATTTGCCGCGATGGCAAGCCTACGCTGACCGTCAGCGGAGGTTCGGCGCTCCGACTCAGCACTGCGGGCACCACGGTGCGGCGAGCGGCCGAAAGATGGCGCCACCTGCGCGCTAGAATCAAAACAGGCCGCGGCAGATGTCTTGGTCGCCGATCGCTGTAACGGAAATTATTGCCAAAATAATCTTCATATGCGAAAAAGGGGATGATAGTGTGGTGAAAAGTTGTGTAAGGGATGGTCATTCGCAGTTGTACAGATACCAGCGATCAAATAGTCGCCACGATACTAAGCCTGAAGTTCCCAACAGCCAAGCTGACCCGAGCAACGCCGAGCCGCTGGCTTGGGCGACAGTTTTTCAGTCCACGTTTAGCGCTGCATGTCGTCGCGTGGAAAATAATGCATCTTGGCGTCGTCGTCGATTTGCTCGGACAGGCTTCCACGAGCAGTACTTTGCATACCGCGAGCTTGCCATAGCACAACTTGGGCGAGCTCGGCGACACGCACCGCCGCGTCGCCGCGGTGCCCGTCGACATCGCGCAGTTTTCGGCACCAGTGCCGAACACCATGCGCCGGCAACGAACTGAAGAGCAAAGACGTCGAACACGCAACGTTTACAAGCATTGCTCACACAGCTACGCCCACGTCTCCTGCCCAAACGAATACCACCGACAACAGCAGAGCAGGATATCGTTTCCGGTTCTGAAAACGACTATATGACGTCACTCTGAACCGGCCAGACACGTAGGCCAATGTTTCGTCACGCCGAAAGCGATTGCGCTAGTGCTGCCGATTTGTGGAAGCTCGCGGCCTGGACAATCAAAATCGATTTTAGATGTGATTCCGGCCTCGGATCGCTGCAAAAATTCTGTGAGGCATCTGTACAAACTACTGAAGCCAATTATATCATTTTTTAGGTATCAAAATTTGGTGTCAGTACTCCTTTAAGGGTAACAGAGTGGATCCCTAGAGAAGGCAAGCGTTCCAGGGGGCGGCAGAAAGTTAGATGGGCAGATGAGATCAAGAAGTTTGCGGGGATAAACTGGTCACAGTTGGCACAGGACCGAGATAATTGGAGAATAATGGGAGAGGCCTTTGCCCTGCAGTGGGCGTAGATAGGCTTGTGATGATGACGATGATGATGATAATTGGCTACATCACCTCATTTCGGAGTACCCCCACACTCCCATTATCATCGGCGGCGATTTTAATGCGAAAAGTACCACATGGGGATATGCCTCTACCGATAGCCGATGCTCCTGCCTTGAAGCGGCCATTGACGACTGTGGCCTCTCCCTTCTCAATGACCCTACGTTACCCACAAGGGTGGGTCTTCATCCCAAG
This sequence comes from Haemaphysalis longicornis, assembly GCF_048455015.1. Taxonomy (NCBI): domain Eukaryota; kingdom Metazoa; phylum Arthropoda; class Arachnida; order Ixodida; family Ixodidae; genus Haemaphysalis; species Haemaphysalis longicornis. Next base: position 11,037,850 of record NW_027526203.1, on the reverse strand, counting down.
CAAAATAACAGTTCACCTGACCTCACCATTTCTACCAGTGGGGTGATTCGTGAGTGGAGCACCTATACCACCACTTGGGGAAGCGATCATTACCCGATTCTCCTTACTCTTCGAGGAAAGCGCTTTCGCGCTCGTCAATGCCCTTCGCACATCAACTGGACAGCCTTTCGAAGCAACGTTGATATCCCTGAAAATGCTGACCTGTCGCAATTCCATGTGGCTATACAGTGTGCGAAATGGCAGGCTTACAGAGAAAATCATTTGCGACTCTTCGACATCTGCCCTGGACGCACATCTCACTAACCTCTGGAAGCGCGTGCAATCTCTCACCACTCGTTGCCTCACCAACGGAAAACGTCAGCAAAACCTGATCCGGATTCGTCGCCAATATCAAATCATCCGGGAATACCAACGATCCCTTTCCAACGAGCATTAGCATAGCCTTTGTGAAAAGCTTGGTAAAGAACGAGGGCTTTCCAAACTATGGAGCACATTTCGGAGCTTGTCTGGGCAAGCGCAAGCAAAAACCCACGTTGTTTGCTTCGCTCACTCTCCGAGACACGCCAGAGGACGTTGAGCGTCGCCTTATTACGGCGTTTTTCCCTCACGCCTCTCTCAGTCCCCACCCCCCGCTGCCGACCATACTGGTTCCAGACGTGGATAGAGATCTCGACGCCCCATTCACCATGGGGGAGTTTAAAGCGGCTCTTCCTCCCCCTCCCCTCGCCTTCAACTTGATCACGCACGCCAGGCACGGAAGTGCCGTCTTTCTTCCGTTACCCCTCCTGGCTACCTGGCTCTGGCTCCCCCGATGCCTCGCTCTGCAGAAGTATTCGTCAACAAAGCTAGGGCCAACGCAGCTCTCACGCCCCACATCACAAGAAAATGGATTTACCCAACGGGGTCTCCACCTCCTTACTGTCCCCACTGCCGAATGACCGTATTCGCCACCCTTGACCACCTAATCTGGCGCTGCTCCGCGTTTTTGCTGTACCGGCCTATCCTCACCAATGCTATGCCTCCCGATGCCTCAGAAGATGATCCTCCATTTGAAGATCCGAATTTTATCAGAGCCCTTGGGCTCTTCGGCGTAGAGAGTGGTCTTTCAAAATTAGTGTAGAATCGGGCCTACTCCGGTCGTAGAAATCCCCTATTGGTAGATCTACACCTTAGCCTGACCTCCGCGGTCTGAAGGGAACCCCTGTGCCGTCTTCATGGACGCATCGTCTTTTTAACTGAGCTACTCCTCCCTTCCCCTCCTTCCCCTACCCCTATTTTGCCCGCATGGCCTTCCCTCGCCTAATAAAGGACTACAACAACAACAACAACTCTCTCTCACGTGCCACGCTGGAAGAAGACGACGACGGTAGAAAACGACGACGAAGCGTTTAAGCACGCAAGCCGTGCGCGTGCAGTTTTGTGGAAACAGCGGTAATAAGATAACGCCAGCGGTGCGCTGTCTCGAGCAGGTCGTGTAAAATATATTTGTTGGTACCAGCCACCGACTTCTGTCTGGTTCTTGTATGCGTTATTTGCTTTGAACATTTTGTGTATTTGGATTTTCGTAAACCATATGTCGTGGATGATTATTTACTGCACTTACTGATGTTGTATTAATGCCGCGTTTCAAAAGTTTACCGTCATGATTTGACCATTTTTATGTTTATCTTTAATACCCTTCAGGCAAGACCTATTATAAAGCCGATTGATTTTACTGGTCGTGGCTTATTTCCTATTAAGTTGTTCTTTCGGCAGGAAAGAGATTACTCTACATTCACACCCAGAAAACATTAGAAACAGCAGTTTCTGGCCGTGTTTCGTAATGCCAAGTGAATTACTGTGAAATGGCATCGTGTTATTTTAAATGCAGAGCATTTTAGTAACTCACGATGTCACCCGCGTTGGCGTCCGTAAGTCCGCGTCCGCATCGCTCCCCCTACACTATATAAATACTTGCCGGCGCCAGGTTTCGATCCTACGACTCTGCGGGCGGAACGCAAGGTGCACGGTACTCTACCAACTGAGCCACAAAGCCGACACAGAACGGAAGGTTACGAACGTGCCTTGTATCCTTGACTCATTCAACCGTCGGCCAGAGGTGCGCCCTCTCCCCCGCGTCCTCCTCGCTTTCTCTCCGCTCGCAACGCCCTCTCTCGCCGCGTTCGGTTCGGGCGCACAACAGGTGGGGACGTGCGCAACACCCTCTCTCGCCGCGTTAGGTTCGCGCGCAAGAACAGGTGGGGCGCTCGCATCGCGCTCTCTCGCCGCGGTCGGTTCGCGCTTAAACCACATACCGTAAAAACCCGCGTATAATACGGACCCGCGTATAATACGAGGTGTAATTCGGGGACATCAAAATCAGAAAAAAATTTCATCCCCATATTATGCGAGGTAAAGAGCACAGAAAACATTTATTTGCACTGCAGTTGCCGTTCAGTCATTGTCCGTTTTCGCTGGCACTGTCTCCCGGCGTCCGTTCAGTCATCGTCGGGTTCGCTGCCACTGTCTCCTGAAGTCGCCTTGTTGGAAATGTCTTCCCACAGATAGTGGTCCTCAGGGCCATCAAGGGCGTTCGAGATGCCGCATTTCTTAAAAGAGCGACTGACGAGCTCCTCTGGGATGCTGGCCCACGCATTCGCGATCCAGCCACAAAGCACCGCTGGGGAAGCCCGCGTCAGCCATCCGGTATCTGTCACTTACGGGTCTCCTGACCTCATCCACTCTTGGTAGCAGGACCTGATGCAGTCATTGAAAGGCTTGTTGATGCAAACTTCTAGCGGTTGCAGCTGGGACGTCATTCTTCCTGGAATGACAATGAGTTCGGTGCGGGGTTCGCGCAACAATTTCTTCACGGAATCGGCCAGGTGGCAGCGAAAGGCGTCCAACACGAGCAATGACGGGAATCCCCAACAGTGCTCCAGGCCGCCGACATCACACAGATTTTATCCAGTCAAGCACCAGTTGCTTTCTCCACCCGCGAATGCTGCCTTCGGTGACGCCGATCTGCCGTCCTGTGGCGCAATTGCTGATGGTCTCGGCACATAAAATGACTTTTCTTTTAATTGCAGCCGAATACTGCCTTCGTGCACCCGACATCGTGATAGACTTGCGGTGAACATGCTGATCCTTCGCGTGGTCAAAACAATCAAAATGGCGCCGGCTGAGAGAAGCAGCAGCCAGCTAACGCCACCGCAAGAAGGTGCACCCTCCGCTGAAACCGAAACCGAAAGTGCAAATTTTCGGCTGAAAACTTTGGGATCCACATATAATACGAGGAACAAATTTTACATGGTAAAATTGGAAAAAAACCTCGTATTATACGCGGGTTTTTACGGTATGTCGTTCGCGCGCGCTGCGCTCGCTAACATCTGTGGCGTGATCGTGACGTCAGCATCACGCGTTCGCGTGGTGGCGATTTCGGCGCTATAACCCTCTCTCGCGGGGGGCATTGGATTGGATTCGATTCAATTGGCTTGGATTGGCTTGGATTTGGATTGAATTGGATTAAAGTGGATTGTGTTGGATTGTGTTGCGTCATAGCCGCGCCACGTTGCGTCATAGCCGCTCCACGTTGCGTCATAGCCGCGGCAGGGGGTTCACGGCACGTTTCACCATCGACTTCATCGACAATGTCTACGCTGGAAGACAACAATTACAACAACAACAACCAATACATAATCCATACGACTTGCAGGCGCGCCCCCCCCCCCCCCCCCGCAGAAATTCTCTGCATTTGATCGTGCCCCTCGCGAGGGGGATGTTTCTTTTGGCAAGCCGGAGAACTTACGCAGCCGCAAAAAAAAAGAAAGAAAAAGGACAGGCGCAGTCGGAGCATCCCTACCTCACATTTTTTTTATGGTGTGACTATGAAATTTTCGGAGCCTTTCAGCGGGGGAGGAAGGAGGTGGGGGAAGGGAATCCATGTGCAAGGGAGTTCCTGGCGAAGGCATGCTTTACAGGCGATCAGGCGAGAAATTAAGTAATCATATTCGCTAACGGTGCACAAGGCTGCAAGGGTAACTCGATTGTTTTTTGTTTAAAGCGTACATGTACGAAAAAAAACCTTTTTTGTAGTTATGTGACCACACAGCAGTAGCTATTCGGTGCGCACCATGCAGCCGGATTGGTTAAGCTGCCCATATTTTTTTTCATAGAATCATAATATTTCTGACCAGTGGATTGAAACTTTTAGATAAATTTAGTTTAGAAAAAAATTCTCTCTCGTGTTATTTTACAAATTTGCTCCCCACAGGCAGGATTACTATAAAACCGGACGTCTCGCCACTTGTATTTCATGTTTGGCTATGAAGCGTTTGTTGATTCGTGTATCACGATCAGTCTCGTTCAAAGTCATGCCTTATGAAATAATGTTAAATCTTGTTCGCCAGTCCTCCTCATTATGTTCGTAGAGACGGCCAGGCGAGGCTGTCTTCACTTTGGGATGTAAAAGGAGAACCCCGTGGCGCGGTCCGCGAGGGCGAATGGAGAAGTGTCCCGTAAATAGTTCCATCGTGCGACGTTTCTTTGTGCAGTATCCCCCCACGGCTTTTTGTTCATTCAGACAGGGTTCAACCGCAGACAGCGGCTGCGGAAAGATGCTTGGAGATCCACTCCCTTCTCGCCCCATATGAGAGGGAAAGAAAAGAAGGGCAAGGGGTCTTTTCTTGCCACTGCCGAGACGACCCCATGCGTACCCAGCTCCAGTCGTAGCACCTGATGGTTCACCTGGCGCACTACAGTTGTAGATGTAAGTATATGCGCAAGCGCATGCTTGTTTTCTCGTAGTCTGTTCGATGGAGTTATATATTTCTTTGTGGTCTGTCCAAGGGAGCCTCGTTTAATCGCTGGATATTCAAGACGAAGCACCAGAGGCGGCGTTTGGGCAATGTGAGCGACATACAAGGAAAACAATAATAGCTTAAAGTGGGCAGGAGCAGCTCGTGAGTATTATTTCGCTTACAGGCCCGTTCACACTATAGGCCCTACGAAGCAACGCGATTTCTGTCGCGGCGACAAATGAATCGACACCAAACGAGAAAAATTGATCGTCAGGTTACAAAAGGGACAGAAATCGCGTCGCTTGATCGCAAGTGTGAACGGGACTTATATGGCTGGTGATATATACTAGGCAGTATTGATGGATGAATCGAGGTCACGGATTCATTGCATGGAAACGATTTTTGCGCGCCTTGTGCAAAGTGAATTCGGAAAGCTAACCCCTGCATCCACACACGAATGATTTTCACTTCAGTCTGGGAAGTGATGTAGCGGCTTGGGCACGCGAAACAAAATAATAGAGAGAGAGAACATCTTTATTGGCCGGCTAAATTAGTCGCAGATACCAGCCTCCTGTAGGGGAGGCAGCATCTATGACTGCTGGCGTTGAAGGGCCTCCATCGCGAACTGGACGGCTCCCCGTTGAGAGTCTAAGTCTTCCTTGCCCACCGCACGAGCAAGATGGGGTGGAAGCGCGTCTGTTGGGTCCGGAGTCACAGCATATGTCCATAGCATGTGCGCCATAGTAGCGCGACTAGCACTGCACAGCACACACACGTCACTCGGCTGTAGTTCGGGGTGGACGTGTTTCGCCCATACAGGGGTCCACGTCGCACGCACTTGTAATTGTCTGAACAGTACTGCCTCTTGCCTAGAGAGGTTCGAGTGAGGCCCAGGGTATCGTCTCCGGGAGTCCCGGAAGCACTTCAGTACCTCCCCGTACGTAGTAATCGGGTTGAAGTCTTCACCTTCGTTGTCGTGATCGTCCACTGGAGCAGGGGAGACCGAGCCGGCGTTGCGTCTAGTGAGCGCACTCGCCATCCGGTCCGCGTCCTCGTTGCGGTTCGTTTCGGGTCCCACTGTGCCCATGTGGGCTGGGAACCACTTGATGCACACCGTTGTCTGTGATGACCGTAGGGCCCCGCACACCCTCACAACACTCGGGTGCACCTTGTTCTCGGCGAAACGCAGGACGGCCGTCCGGGAGTCGCTGAGGACGGTGGTGCAGTTAGGGTTGGAGAGAGCCAGCGCGATGGCCAGCTCTTCCGCTTGTTCAGTGGATGATGCCACGATGCTGCCGGCCGTGTAGAGCTCACCGGTGGTGGCTGCGACGACGGCGGCGGCGTACGTGTTCTTGCGGTCCGGGTACCTGGCCACGTCCACGTAGAAGGCCCCGGTGTCGTTGGAGTGAGTGGTTGTAAGTGCCCGCGCTCGAGCGAGCCGTCTTTCGTTGTTCTCCCCTGGACTCATGTGGCGGGGACGTGGGGCGACCTGCAGCTTGCGCAGTAGGTCCCGCGGAAGCGGCAGCCAGTCCCTACCTTCCTGCAGCCTCGGTTGATATCCTATCCTTTGTAGTATTGCCCTGCCCGTTCGGGTCTGCGCGAGACGTGTAAGCTGCGCGGTTTGCTGCGCCTCGACTATCTCGCCTAGTGTATTATGCACACCTAGCTCAAGGAGCCGTTCATTATTAGTGTGGTTGTAAAGACCAAGTGCAGCTTTGTGTGCCTTGCGTATGAGCGCCTCCAGTTTTCTACGCTCGAGGTCGGTCCAGTCATGAAAGGCCGCGACATAGGCCAGGTGGCTGATGGCGAAAGACTGTACGAGTTTGAGCAAGTTGTGCTCTCGGCTAGCGGAGGCTCACGCTACGGTGGCGGGTTACTGGGACTGACCGCGCATGCGCGTGCGGGGAGGGCGAGGAGGTTGCCCATCAGTGGAGAGAAGCCGCGGGCATGGCGAAGGCCGGCCGGCGGAACTAATCCCGCCACCGGAACGAATTTTCACCTTCCCAGACGGGCCCCGCTACTCGCCGCCTTAGCGTTAGCGGACGGTACCCGGTATGCTAAAACTCTCTAATATTCGTCTCACGTTAGTTCGGTGCATGAAAACGAAATTTTGAAAAAAGAAAGCATTGCTTTCAGGACTGGATTAAGGGGAGGGAGGGGGGGGGAGAGGGGGGCTACGGGGGCTGCAGCCCCGGGCCCCCAGCTGCCAGGAGCCCCGCTCGATCATACGAAAAAAAAAAATATCTTGATGGTGTTCGCTGCCCGCATTGAGAGTTGAAGGTAGGAGCTTCAACCTCACCTTCACACCGAAGCGGACTAACTCGTGACAGGTGGGGAGGAGTGGCGGCCCCTCACGTTATGTTTGACAACTTTCGAGTCCATTTCAATTTAATTTAGTTATTCCTACTCCTCTTCCTTGTTTTCCCGAGGTTTATGAGAAGACGTCTTGGACCAAAAGTCCTGGGTACACAGCTTGACCGGGCCTAAGAAGCCACATAAAAAAGGCCTTTTTCGGCACAGGTGGCTTCGGTAGATTTTTCGGTACACAGACATCGAAGTACGCGGACGTTTCGGCGCGCACACTTTTCGGTTTCAGAAAGGGTCAGGCATGCGGATAATGAAATAATGCTTGAAGAACATTGTAAATTGTTTAAGCCTGAGGGACGTTATATGTAATTATTCACAACTTAAGCACTGCCCTACGGGCTCATACATATTTTCTGCCAGAAATTTCAATATTGACAAGGAAGTTCATTGCGATGACAACCCGTTCAATGAAGTTAGTGGATTAGTTGAATCGCATAAGCGTGATTGATATCGACTCGATATTTCTCGCTTAATGGTCAGCGTATATATGGTTATTTAAATGTTCAAATGTTGTGTAGGCCACTCGCGGGGTCGTTAGGCTTCAGCCCGCGCCTCTGTGCTGTAGACCCTGCAGGCTGTCTGAGCAACAAGCGTTGCGAAGCTACATGTCCGAGCGACTCCTGCCCGACCCTAGCGTCTCCCTTCGAGCTGGGGAATCAGCAGGCCTAGGCAGGGTGAAGAGCTCAGGCGTGGACGCCAAAGCAACAACAACGTCTGTTTCCTTTCGGGATGACGAAAGCTGTGTCCTCTTAAAAACGCATACTGCGTGCGGCACCTTCGATGCCGTCTTGAAAACGGACCTCCGCCGCGACTCGGGGACGGTATGCTGTTTGTCCCCGTGGGCGCTTTTCGCTTTAAAATGAGCCGGCGGACGGCATGGACCAAAGGGCCACCCGCAGATCTGTTCCCACTTTGGCGCGGCGGCAGGAGGAGAGGAACCCCCGAAGGTGCGCGGGAAAAACAGCGGACACGGCAGAAGTGTTGAGGACTCGAAAACGAGAGGCCCACCCATACTCGCCTCCGTCGTAGACCCCGAATCTAGACGATAAGCTTCAGCGTGTTCCCACTGCCAGTTACGACCAAACAACGACCCGACCGATCCACAACTACTGAATGCTGGAACTGTTGCGCGGCACCGACGGGGGCAGCAGCGCGGGGGAAAGCACAGTCATTCTATTCCTACTAAACTGTTGTCTGATGCCATCTCTCGTGCTCACCTGTCGCTCTCCAACCCAAAGAGAATCCGTTAATGTGTAACGGCTTGCCGACTAGCAAGACCATCACAGCTGTGCAACAGGAGTTCATCGCCGCTGAAAGTTCGATGGCCATGCGCTAACCCACGCACGAAGCGGACCGCTCCCCAGCCCAAAAAGCGACATTTTTCTGCTTATCGTCTTTGTGCTAATCGGGCTGTGATAGGAAGGTTGCGTTGCGCGACACCTCGGACGACCCCCCCCCCCCCCCCCCCCAACCTCCTTCAAAGGCGGCGCGTGTTCTAACCGCCGCGTGCTTTCTCGTCTGCACGGGTAACCTACAGGATTTTGGCCCGTTAGCCGTGGCGGCTCTAACTGTTTGGCAGATGTCTGTGAGTGACAGCTGCCTGCGCGGACTTTGAGCCCTCCCATATATGCAGGTGGAGAACTTTACAATAAAACTAAAACCTTACAGGCTTAATAAAATATGCTTCTTGTAAGAAAATACTCATCTGTACATGGCGTGTGCAGGCCGACACTGCGCTTCAATTAATTGTGAATCTGTGATGGACCGGCAATCAAACCATACTAACTTTTACTCCTGATAAAATCTGTTATATAATACTCGACATCAGCCAAGAAATTAGTTTCCGTAATGCGTAAAATTATGAGTAAGTTATCACTGATAAGAGAGCATAACATGCGCTTCGAAAATTTTCGCATATCAAAGCGGAATTATTATCATCATCATACTCATAATCATAATCATCATCATCGTGATTAGGACCTCAAGGTCGCAGTGGCCCCAGGCCCCTAAATTTCCTAATACGGCACTGATTACGTTTGCTCCAAATTGCCTGGCGATGCAATTTGGGGCAAACGTGAACGCCAGGAACACCTATCGCAAAGAGGTCGTCAAACTTATGGGATATTGTTAAAAACTGGCAGTTCGGCAGCGGTGCTCCTAGAGCGAACAACTGAAGTAGCCGTGCTGTATTTGTCACGCAGGTGAGCTTCCTTTTGTGGTAAAAAAAACATATTGCCTGCTGCACCGCTGCCGAACACTTCAAGTGCCCGTTCTTTTTTGCTTTGTTGTTGTTCGCTTGTTACTTTTTTGATGACGTTTTGATTTAACCATGCCAAAGGGGAACAACGAGATGGCAAAGCTGCTGGAAGAGTTTAAGAGTGAACTCCGTCAGGATATTCGCACTCTTACGGACAGCGTTAAATATTGCTCAGATACATGTGACGGTGTAAATGAAATCCAAAAGGACATGTGGAGCCGGAGCTGGAAATCAGGAGGCTTGTCGATAAAAACCTTGATCTCGAAAAGGAAAACAAGAACCTTCGTGACCGGTTAGACGAACTTGAACAACCCCACAGGCTAAACAATCTTGAAATAAAAGGACTGCCTGTAGATTGCGACGAAGTAGAAATTGTGAAAGAGATTGGCAAAAAGTTAGGACCCACCGCGGTGGCTCAGTGGCTAAGGCGTTGCGCCGCTGAGCACGAGGTCGCGGGTTCGATTCCCGGCCGCGGCGGCCACTTTTCTGGTGCAGGCGAGAAGCAAAAACGCCCGGGTGCACGAGATTTCTGCGCACGTAAAAGATCCCCAGGTGGTCAAAATTAATCCGGAGCCCTCCACTACGGCGCCCCTCACCACCTGTGTTTCGTCGGCGCGTTAAACCTTACAATCAATCAATCAATCAATCAAAAAGTTAGGGGAGGAAATTGTCGATACTGACATCGACATCTGCCACAGGGTTGACATACCACACTCGAAAGACAGAAATGTAATTGTGCGTTTCACGCGTAGAAGCAAGCGCAACGCGGTACTTGCCAAGGCAAGAAAAATGCGCCTAACTACCGAAGCCCTTGGCTTTGAAGGAGCGAGCAAGCCGGTGTTCCTGAATAAACACCTAACCCAGAAGAATAAGCGATTGCTCGGGGCGGCTATCGCAAAAAAGAAATCAGTTGCCTGGAAGTATGTCTGGACCATCAATTGAAAAGTTCCGGCACGCCGAGGCGAATCGACGCCGATTCTGCGCATTTCCACGATGTCCGATGTCGAACGCATGAATGCGCAATCGCCTGCGGCATCTTTATCAGAATGATAGCGCCGAGCACTTCAACCTCTCATGCATTCAGTTAAACTGTTCGCCTCGAAACTTTATTATTTTTTCTCGCACAGTTTGCAGCGAGTTCATGAGTAGTACCAGGTTGGATTTCGATAGCTTCAATGAATTGATAGCTAACCATAAATGGTCACGCAAGTCTGCGTCGTTATTTCCCTTAAATGCTAGAAGCCTCCGTAACAAAGGTGAACAACTTGATGTTTATTTCGAGCAACTATCTATAAAATTTGATTTTTTGTGCTTTACGGAAACCTGGTACGCAGATGCCAGCGATGTGTATTTGTTTGATGGCTATTTCCCATGTCGGGTTGTTTAGAGCTGAAAAGTGAGGTGGTGGTGTTTCAGTTTACGCCAAAGCTGGGTTAAAATGTGACCTAATAGATGAGTATTCTGCCATCACTAGTGATTTTGAAGTGATCACGATACGCTGCTGTAGTGTTTGTATAGTGCTCATGTACAGGCCCGCGTCTGGCAAAGTAGAATGTTTTCTAGACTATTTGGACAAAACATTAGCCCATGTATCTTCTTCAAGTCTGTGTGCGATACTTGCAGGTGATGTAAATATTGATCTATTAACACTTAGTAATGCCCAATGTGAATTTTTTTCGACTGTGTACTGTTATGATTTTCAAAATCTTGTGAATTGTGCTACTAGAGTCACTCCAACTTCCGAAACTTTACTTGATGTTTGTTTTACGAACTATCGTACTGGAAGAGTGATTTCTGGTGGGCTTTGTGCGGACGTGAGTGACCACTTGGCTGTGTTTCGTGCTCTAGAAATTCATGTTGGTAGAACGAAAGCACCTATTTACAAAACAAGGGTAATAAATGACACTACTGTAGAAGCGTTGGTGGAACATGTTAGACAGGCAGATTGGTCCGATGTATTGAACGAGAAGAGTTCGTGTGCAAGCTTCACAATGTTCTATAGTAAAATTAAAGACATATACTATAAGGCTTTTCCGGAGTATTCTCTGCGGAAACACAAAAAAGCGAGAGAGCCTTGGATATGTGCCACACTTTATAACAAAATTCAAGAAAGAAATCGTTTATTTCAGCTTTGCCTGAAGCTCAGAGATGATACCAAATTTAAGGAATTTCGAGCTCTTCGTAATAAAGTAAATGCCGAAATAAAAATAGCGAGGGATATGTACTACCAGCGTAAGTTTGAACAAGTTGATCAACCACATAAATTTTGGAGAGTCTTCAATGAGTTAGGCAATAAAAAAACGAGTCACGTTTTTCCAGATTTTTTAGATATAAATGGTGAGCCTGTCTCCGGAACTGAAGTGTGTGAGCGCTTGAATGAGCATTTCGTCTCTTGTGTTAGAAGTCTGAAAAAATCTTGCCTAGTAGCTCCTGACCCAATCAAATACCTAAAACCGGGTTCGTCAGGTACAAGTTTCATTTCCCCGACTGATGAGCCTGAAATTATGACTACTATCCTTTCATTGAAAACTAGCAGTGCTGCTGGTCCAGATGGTATAAAAGCGTGGCCAATCAAGTTAATCGCCCCCTTCATAGCAGTACCTTTGGCTCACGTATGCAATCGTGTGTCTCACGATGGTCTATATCCCAGTGAGCTTAAAACTTGTCGGGTAACCGTTGTGCACAAGGGTGGGGCAAAAAATGATTTCAACAACTACCGGCCAATTTCCGTCCTAAGCATTTTTTCAAAGGTTTTCGAATCATTAATTCTTAAAAGATTCACCGATTATATAAACCGCTTAAAAATAATTACACCAAAACAATTAGGCTTTGTAAAGGGAAAGTCTACGGAACTGGCCCTACTTACAATCAAGGAAAAGCGTATTGAAAACATCGAAAAAAAGCTTTACACAATTGTAATATTTCTTGATATAAAAAAGGCATTTGATTCCGTAAATCACCGTGTATTATTGAAAAAGTTAGACAGCTATGGAATAAGGGGAAATGCGCCGAGCCTCATTGAAAGTTATCTTAGTAACCGTAAACAGTATGTAATGCTCGGTGAATATGCATCACAATATCAAAATATCACGAAAGGTGCCCCACAAGGTTCCATTTTAGGACCTCTGCTGTTTTTACTATATATAAATGACATATGCAATATACCGCCAACGCAGGATATTATACTATATGCAGACGACACTAACGTGTCGTGCATTAATTAAACTAACGCGTCGTGCATTAACTGTGTATTAATGCAGAGCATTTCAGTAACTCACGATGTCACCCGCGTTGTCCCGTCGTAGTCCGCACCGTCGCTGTCCGCACCCCTCCCCCTACACTATATAAAAGAAAATACTATCCGGCGCCCGGTTTCGATCCCTCGACCCTGCGGGCGGAACGCAATGTACACGGTACTCTACCCACTGCGCCACAGAGCCGACACAGAATGGGACGCTACGGACGCGCCTTATATCGTTGACTCATTCAAATTACTGCTGACGAGCGCTCTCTCGTGAGCAGTTGCCACAAGTGCAACAACATTAACGTAACGCAAACTACTTAACGTTGTGCGCCCCCGGAAATGCTCTGCATTTGATCATGCCCCTCGCGAGGGGGATGTTTATACAGGAACTCCTACTTCTAGCGGACTCCTGGCGCCCTCTTTCTGCCATTGTAGAGACTATGAGGCGGTCTTCGAAGGGCGCCAAATTTGAATTCTACAAATTTTTTTTACTGGGGATAACATGGGAGATCTTGAAATAGTGGCGAACGATTGGCTTAAGGAACTCTCCACTTGGCTATTGACAAATGATCTGGACCTAAATACAAAAAAACCAAGTACGGAATTTTCAGAGCTAGAAACACTCTTTTAGATAGGAATCTTGAACTCTACTTTTCAAATGAAGGTATTAAAGTATCAAATTTCTTGGCGTATATTTTGATGAATTTCTTACGTGGAACGAGCTTACTAATCAACTATTACTGAAGCTATCTAAGGTTACTGGCGCACTATGGAAACTACGTGATAAAATACCCAAGAGTTTCAGACTAACTGTGTATTATGCGATGTTCCAATCACAGTTAAATTACTGCCTTTTAGTCTGGGGCTTAACAAATCGTTCTAATATTTAAAAGCTAACTATAACGCAGAAAAAAGCTATTCGGTCTCTAGAAAATCTAGGTTCCCGACACAGTACCAGACAGTTCAGAGAAGCACATGAAATACTGAATATACAACAGCTACATATGTACAACTTAGCATTATCTGTCTACACGAAAATGCGCATAAATTGTCATGAATTTCAGCAAACATATCTATCAATGAATGATAGTTTTCAATTCAGAAAAATAAACTACAGGTTACCCCGTATTAGAACTAAATGGTAATGCAGATATCGGTGAGATTATCGAAACATGTCCTCCAAATTCCTTTAAACGACTATTACGAGAATACTGTTTTGCAAGATCTCTATTTTGACTTATTTTATAAGTAAATTTAGCTATTGGCTTCCTGTGTTGTATATGTACCTTTCTTTTTTGTATAAATAATTCCCTTTGAATTTCGGTTTTTTGTAAGTTTATATATATGTTATTGTGTGATGATATGTTGTGTGATGCTAACACTGTTACGCGAAGTGTTGCGAGTGCTTGAAAATTTGTGTTTTTCTTTTTGTTTGTTTCCTCGGTTACCAGTTGTACTGAATTTTTTTTCTCGTCTTGTGTAACTTTGTGCTGCTGCTGATGCCTCAAAGGGAGCAGGGACCCAGTCAGGTACTTATGTGTACCTTTTGTCCCCGTACCCTTAGTCTTTGTTTATGAAAAATAAAGAGTTTTACATTGTCAAAAAAAAACTGCGGACCTGGGCCTTTCGTCGCAGCTTTCTTCGCTGGCGATAATCAACCAGACAACCTGCGTGACTATATAGCCGACTTTAAGTTAGCAGGGGGTTCTTTGAGGGTTGGAGGTGTCATAGAGAGTGGGAAAAAGTGCGCTGTTCGAGTACATGTTCGTTTGCGACCCAACTATACAAGGACATTTTTGAAATGCATTAAGCAGCATGGTACGTTCTTGAGTTGTGAGACATGCACCCCGAAATGCTGTTAAACAGCAGCTGGCAAAGAGTCGAATTTTATTTCATTGCAGACTATGGTTTCGAGATACCATCAAACTGGGAAAGCCGCGGAGTTCAGCGACGATGAGTGCTAATCCCGAGGATCTAGAAATTGGTAAGTAAATATTGCTCAATTGTGCAAATGGCTATCTGGTTGAGCGAATCAAAATGTAATTAAATCGAAAACACGCATCACAACAGCAGCTGGAATGACCAGGTCCGGTTTAACTAACCAGATAAAGATCCGAAGGGGGAAAGGGGGTGGGGTAGGAGGTGTGGGAGGTACTTGGTCATGCTAGCGATCGCCCGCTCCCGCTAAAGGGAACCGTTACGCCCAAAAGAGGTCCCTCTGCATACAGGATTTTCTTTTTTATCTACAGCGCGTACTTTATGAGAAGTTTGGAACCAACACGTTTTCATTGGGGCCGTATTGATCACGCACAGCCGTCCCCCGAAATAGAACCGACATGCTTCGAGCAAAAAGGCTAGTTCAAGTATAGTCCATCGATGGTGCGGTTTCGAACAGCTCGAATAAAATGATTTTGCTTTCGTGGTTCCAGGAGCACTTCCAAACTTTTGACAAAGCCTGTAAATGCTTTGATAAGCAGCAGCAGTGATGAATAACATAGTGCGTATCATAAGACGAGGTAACAATACCGAGAGTGAAATAACAAAAATCATAGTTAAAGTAACGCTAACTTTAGTGGCAATGTGGCTTTGACTGAAAAGCTGGTCCTTCCTACATGCGTGCAAAAAAAAAAAAAAAAGAATGCCCGGCCTGTTGCAAAATGCTCTAATTCTTCGTTCTTTCTTTCGCTAGCCCATTCCAAACGGGAGGTTCCCGTTTGAACCTATTCCCATTTCACCCTTCCCGCTTGTTCCGTCCCGTTTCAACCCAGCACAAAATGACCTTCCCGTTTCGCCTTTTCCCACTTGGCCATTGGCCAGTTCCCGTTTGAACCCGTTCCCATTTCAACCTTCCCGTTTGTTCCTTCCCATTTCAACCCGGGGCGAAGGAACCTTCCCGTTTCACATTTTTCCGTTTAGTCCCTTCCCGGAATAACGTACCCAGTTTATGAAACGTTATAAAACGTTATAAAAACACTTGCTTGTTATTCATTTATTTCAGTTTGTTCACAGCCGCCGCGATAGCATGCTCAGTACATCCAGAGTCCTTGACTGCTCTTCCAACCTGGGCTTCACTTTTTGAGTCTAGAGGCGACGACATTTGGTTACAATTCGTCATACAAATTTACAAATCTTTACATTACAAAGCTTAACAAAGTAACAAATTAAAAATAATAAACAAATCTTTTAAATTAACAAGCAAGTCTTTTAAACTAAGGAACCAAAAGTGATAAAATAAAAAAGCCCAGAAAAGCACCGCGGAAGCACAAATAAAAATCGCGAAAACACCCTCACTTTTAAAGAAATCGTATTTGGCGGACTAACATATTTAATCGTTATAATAGCGCAAGTCTACATCAATGTCGAAAAGAAACAGATGAAAACTATACAAGATAAAAAGATGTATAAAAATAAAGCAACCCTATGTATCTGGATACATATGCCACAACTGGCTATAAAAAATCGCAGTCGTGAGAAGAGGCGAAAATATAAACTTAGCTTTGCATTTTATTGATTCTGTTTATTCCCGTCACTCAGGCGTACTCAATTTGCATAGTAGGGCAAACCTTAAAACTTAAGCAGCGCAGGGTCGTCGCTAGCCTAAATTTTCTTTACTAGAGAAACTTAAAATTGTCGCGGGAATACTACCTCCAAGGGCCCTTCAGACGTTCAGCGAGAAGACATCATAGTAAGACTATTAGGCAGCCAATCAGCTGAATTACTATTCGAAAGTTCTCTTACTGGCAATTTCTTATCGGAATAAGTTACCAGAACGAACAGTTAAGTTAACTCGGTATCGTTAGAAGAATTTTCCCCACGTATTTTAAATATGTGTTCTGGTTGAATCGTCGAATTTTAAAATTGGAATACATTACGAATGCATATCCTTGTTCGGAACCCTTTGCGTCTATTACATATTTATGTCTTTTACTTATTTGTGTGGGGCGTTTTTAAACTACGCCAACCAATACTGATGTGTTTTTATGTTCCCTCCTGCATGAGCCCGACCAGGCCGTAAAGTATCAGTAAATAAATAAACATATCTGCCCATTACTCACGCCAATTCTCAGATTTCTGCACGTTTTTGCCTTTTTTAAAGTATCTATAGATCTCTCCAACTATAAGACAACGCTCCGCTCCAAACAATGAGCATAAGAGGGGCTGATAAATAAATTTCAGCCGCACGTACCAACACCAACTGCAGAAAAATCCAATGCGTGCATTCCTCAAGATATTGGGTATAATTACAGTACACATTCACCGCTACAAATTTTGTGTCAAGAGGGCAGTATCGCCTAAGGCATTCGGAAACTTGTATCGGCCGTAAATATCGGTCGACTCCGGAAAATGTGGTGCATACAATTTTTAGTGCATGGCCCGTTGCTTGTAAGCACATTTTGGGGAACAGTTTCAAAGATGGTAACGCATATTTTCAGACATTCAAATGGGTTGCAACGATGCGGGTTCAAATGAGAAGGGCGTTTTGGGAACGGGCTGAAACAGGAAGCGTCCAAACGGGAAGGTCGTTTCGGGAACGTGCGCACACGGGACGGGTCAAGCGGGAAGGGCGTTTCGGGAATGGGTTCAAACGGGAAGGGGTCAAACGGGAATGGGTTCTTTCGGGCTACACCCTTCCAAACACGTATTAAAACATGTAAAACAACTCTTTTCAGTGCTGAGAAAAACTAGAATCGAAGTTGTTCGTTTATGAGTCCCCACTTTGGTTCCCTTTATTATGTAAATAAACTTGGACCGTTATGCACAATCGTGTTTAATTGGTGTGTTCTTTTTTTATCCATCTGTAGTACCTTTGTAGCATTTTGTGCTCCTTTTTAGGTGAAAGGTCTGCCGGACTGGAGGAGCAAACATCGCGTCTACAACCAAGCGAATTTTCAGATTTGTTGTTTCCATTGAGGCAGCTGTCATCGATATACAGTTGGATGGGAAGAAAAGAAAAAAAAGGTCCGAGAGGCTTAGACTCCGTTACCTAGTATTTGGTGAGTGTAAAAAATTTCTGCGAGCGTATTTTGATTTGTTTTAGTCGTTCAATTTATAAATTGCTATGCAGCCTGTGGGGAGCGCCTTGGCACGACACTTTCTGGTCTAGGGGGTGTCGCCCGGAGCCCCTCGCCATGGGCTCCCTTCCCTCGCCATCCTCGCCTTCCGTGCGGCAACCGGGCCGCGAGACTTGAGGACGTCGGGGCCCGAGGGATGGCGCTGGCGGACACGGGGCAGCGGGCAGGGAGGTGAAGGAGCTGGCGCTGGTGAAGAAGAGCCGCGCGCGGGGACTGGGGACGCCGAGAGTGTTCTTGGCTGGTGTGCGTGTGTATGCCCGGACGAGGATGTGAGTAAAGAGTTTCTTATTGTACTCAACCGCAGTGTGCCTCATTTCTGGACGGCTGTAGAGAGCAGGACCACATCTGGCGCCCGAACGTGGGGCTGATTTCAAGCCCACCAGTGGACATTTGCTCTCTGAGGCGGCCGGGAAGGGGCCCACTGCGGTTTAAGCCGGTATTCCTTTGTTCCGGAAAGGAAGCGCCATTTTGGGCACCAGGCTTCACGGACCTTTCCGCCGTATAGATGCATGTATGGTAAATCAGTTGGATGGCGGTGTTTTGGTTTCTTAGTTTAGTTTTCACGGTAGCTGCGAAAGCCTGAAGTTTTTTTTTTTGCGTTCTTCGTTCTGTGTTTTTGTAACAGCTTAAGTGACTACATTACATCGTGGGTATATATACGTAGCGTCTTGTAGGCTTGTAGGAAGGTATGTAGCGCTTGAGAAGAAGTCGTTCGTGTATTCTGATGCGCCCCTATTGCAGTTTTTTTCGTATTTTGATGTGTGTTTGCTTGAGTTTTTGTCATATATTGTCTGGATGCCTCTGTTCCCGTTGTAGATTTCCGAATGTGGTTTGTTTGTCGCGTTGCGTAAGTAGCTAGCGCGGAGTGTTTTGTACCGGTGTGTGGGCAGTTTGGCGTTGTAGACATAGTTCGCTCGCGATGGCCCCGACCACAAGGAGTGAGACGGGACAAAAGGAGAGCCCGCAGGGCTCGGGGGAAGACGCGGCGGCGGACGTTGTGCGGGAGGCTGCTGAGCAGTTGCAGCCCGCAGATTTGGCCTCCATGATGAGGCAGATGACCGCGATGTTCGCGGAGATTACCCGAACGCTGGGTTCGGCGCCGGTGGCCCCCGCCGCGGCCCCAGTAGCGTCAGGTTCGCGGCCGGGCTTTAACGTTGAGGTCCCCTCATACTCAGGCTACGGTGACGCGAAATCGGTGTACGAGTTCCTTCAAAAACTCGATTCCTACCAAACGGCGCTGGGCGCATCGTAGGAGGATGTGCTGAGGCAAGTCCTGCCCGTAGCACTGGTGGGAACCGCTGCGCGGTGGAGGCGCTGCCAGCCGGCGTTCACTTCGATGGCAGATTTCAAGGACCGATTCCGCGCGGAGTTCCTACCACCCAATTACGAACACCGTATGAGGGACGAGCTTGCACTTCACACGCAGCACCCTGAGGAGAGCCTCCTCGAGTACGTGCGGGCGATGCAGGAGCTCTACGAACGGGCCGACCCAGCGGCAGCCGACGCGGACAAAGTAGCCGGGTGTGCAGGCAATGCCACCCGCGTTTTAGACCGCACTTGCGGGGTCGGAGTTTTCCTAACCTCGAGGCCCTCGCACAGGAAGCGCGCATAGTTCAGGCGGATCTGCTCGCCGAGCTGCGCTACACTCTTCGGCAAAAAGGACTAAAAGTTCGTCCTTTCGGGGACTAACGGCCTCTGCCACAGTCATTAGTCCCTTTGGGGACTAACTGCGAGGGGACGAACGGTGTACACAAGCAAACCGACGCGCTAACCACTGGACCACGCCGCCGCGTGGTAACTGCGGTAGATAATATTCAAGTGTACAGCGTGTAGTTCTGTGCAGAACGCAACAGATCCATTGAAACTGGTGCCCGAATTTCTATCTGTGCAAGCGAACGTGGCCGTGTTTTGCGCCTTGCGCTTAGCGCTTTGCTAGGTTTAGGGACTATTGCTCAGTTCGATTCGAAGTAGAGCCTCACAACCATAGTTTTTCTCGTAAATAACAATCAACTCGTCGTCGCCTAGTTGAGATAGGTAGCTGGGCGATCGGACGACTCATTTGTGTCCGCACAAATTAGCGCAAGCTAAGTGCTTTCTTAGTATTCGATACATATATTAAGTGCTCTATGTAACGTATGTGAAATGTGTCGTGTGTGTGAGTGTCAGAATAAGGAAACATGCCATATTCTCCTGCATCGGCGAAAGCAAATTCAGTGTTGCTTAGCCTGAATTCTTCAAATTCGCGTCGCTAGACGATTGCGACTGGGAAATGCAAGCGGGTTTTACAGCAGTTGCAGAATTGTCATAGCTTTGGTGCCCAAGGCAATTATGTACCGAGTGTAAAAGATAACTTCGAGACGCTTACCTGTAGCGAGCATTTTAGGGGCGAAGCTCCTAAAGCCGTGGGTCTGTCCATCCCTTGTGTCTCGTGGTACGTGACCGCCTAGTTCGATGACTCACTCGCAGGTAGCGCTACGTGACAGCCTAGTTCGATGACTCACTCGCAGGTGGTGCTGGTGTGAGTGACGTCATGATGACGTCACCCGCACGTGACTGCCACTATAAAAGGCAATCGCTGTTGACGCGCTTCCTCTTTCGCAACGAGTCACCGGATGGAGGAGGTGGTTGTTGACAAGGCTGCGGAGCGGAGGGCGCGCAGGGCGGCGGCAGCGCGCGCTCGCCGACAGGATCCCGCCGTGCGCGAAAGAGAGGCCGAAGCATCTCGTCTAGAATGTCGCGCTTAAACCGCGCGTCGGCAGCTTCGGGGTGAGCTCGCTTGATGCGTTTTGCAGCCGCCTCGCGAGCTCTCACTGCATCGGGGTTTCCCTGCCGATACGAGCGCTTGCTTGCAGCCTCACGAACCCTACAACAACAACAACAAACGAACAAGAACAAAATAAAAGAATAAAATAAAAGTTGATTTGTACAATGTACGCACACAGTCTTACGTCTTTCTTAATGATGTAATGGGCGAACTTTCACGGGAGAGTTACGGTTACCGATGATCTCCCCCTCTCGAGCTTCGCCCCACTTATCATCATTCATTCCGTGGATATGGCGTGATTTTTTTGTTTTGCAGTTGTCATCAGCAACATGCGTTTTTTCTCGTCTGTTAAACATATACATATTTATTACGCTCAGAAATCCACTTTTGCTATTGTCACTAATTTTTGTGTTACTGTTAAGGCGCTTGAAAGCTTTCATTGGCCGTTATTACGTCGCACGAATCGTATGCAACACAGCGCATCAACATAACCTCGCCGAGAAGCGTATGGCAATCGCGCTCTACTAACCCTAGGCGATTTTCTTATAACTAACATCAATATTTTCTCCCGTAGCACCATCTGAAGCACCCAGTGACTGCAATGGCTTGTGTTTTGGAAATATAAAACTGTTCGCAGACATATGCGCGAAAGGGCAACGACGACGCCATTAGGGGATTAACGACGCAGCAAAGAGACTAACTGCATGCGTTTCGTCTTCCCGTTACTCCTTATAGATCGGCGGGAACGAACAGTTAGTCCGCATTTATGCACACGGCACGTACTCTGCCGCAGATACTCCCCTTGAAGATGAACGGTCGTCCGCGAAGACTAACAGCTGTATTTTAGTCCCTATTTTAGTCCTTTTTGCCTAAGAGTGTACAGGCTGCCGCCGAGGCCCGGAGAATCGCTCGAACCGGGTTGCGCTTGGTCAGGAGCGCCGGTGCCTAGCGCCCATCAGGCCGAAACAATGGCCGTGAGGCAAGAGACTGCAGTGGGGAACTCCGCCACTCTCAGGGCGCTAGACCCGTACTCTTACGAGCAAAGGCGCCGTTCGGGGCTGGAAGACCGCCGATCGGCCCCTCGGCAAAACGCCGGCTTTCGAGGACAAGGGGAGCGAATGGCGGCCACCCAAACTCCTCTGAAAGAAACAACGCAGGCGTAGGAATGGGGCAGCAGGACGAAACGGCCCGTTTGTGCTGGTTTTGTCACAAGCCTGGCCACTTTTCCCGTCAATGCCCCGAGAAAATGCGTAGCACGCAGGGAAACTCGGATCACCGGCGACGGTGAAGGGCGGTGGCTCGTCGTCGCCGGCGGGAAGCGAGAAGAGGGGACCATACAGAGGGGGCGCGAGGGAGCCCCCACACTGTAAGAACTAGAGGAGTGCTGGGCACTCTGCCTAGGAGTAAAAACTTTTGTCCCATATTTCACTCCCTTTGGAAGCATTGGGCGACTCGTCCGAGGAGTAGCGCGTGGCGGCCGAACGAGAGGCGAAACACTCCCCGTGGGATTTACTTGCTGCTTTCGAAGCGGAGTACTTGAACCCTGTGTGGGAATTGCAATGCCATCTCCAAGGCAGCGTTCTGTCACTCCCTTTAGGCGTGAATAAGCTGTATTGGCGGTGTTCCCGGATACTGCAGACGGGTACTACTACTCTCTCTTGGAAAGCATCTCGTTACGCCTCAAGAGCGTTCTGCTATTCCCCGCGAGGCAGCGTGCTTTCGCTCCGCCTGCTACTAGACCGCCCCCCCCCTTCCCCACGATGGTACTATAGGCAGTTACAAGCAAACAAAACAGGACAAGCTATTTTGAAACACGGGAAAGAAGAAAAAACAAGCTCAGACTTTATTTTTCAAAATACCACAACAATCGGTTCATTCTGCAATTTAACACAAAATGCAATTTATTGGGAATTAAAATATCACGGCATAAAAACGGTTCCTACTCCACATGCACACAGGAAAGACGTAGCGCCTATTTAGGATACATCCAAGAAAAAATTCACAAATAAAAATGCAGCAAAGCAATTGAAAACACTGAAATACAAAATTAAATTATGACGATAAAAATGACATTAACATCCACAAATAAAAAGATACTGGCATTAACACGAAAAGCGTCAGTAGAAATACAGCAGTGGGAGAATAGTTAACAGTATTAACATAAAACAAAATCCCTTAGTACATTAGTGAGTGCTTCACATGGACTGAAAAAGCCAGCCTTTATTTAACACACATAAAAAATATTTATAAATAAATTTTGCGAAAGAAAAATCTGGGACTAAAACAATTCAGCGTGGATTACTATTAACGCATTACAAGGTGCAATCAACACAAAGATACAAAGCCATTGACACGGCAAATTTGCAACAGATATATTTTGGTGGTACAATAGGAAACCGCAGGAAACATTCCCACTGGGTTTTTTAGGCGGGTGGTTCTCAAATGAGGATGCGCTAGTAAGATTTAAAAAGGCATAACTTGGTATTAAAAACAAACACGTTCGAGCTGACTGCTTCATAATGTTGGTGGCGGCCTTCAGAACAGTACCGACCAGGGCACCGTGCTTGAGCCAAAGTAACGTCTACAGAAGCAAGAAGGTGCGCTTCGCCTTTGAAGCGTATTACACAATGAACGGCCAAAACACAGACAGCAGCAATGGGAACCCATCCACGATGTCCAAGGGTGTGAGGAGAAGTGTCTTGAATGCGACGGCCACTGCTGCTGACGCCTCGGGGATCTCTCCCTCTCTCAAAAAAAAAAAAAATCTTCGGGCAAGTAGCGTCTTCCCGTGATTCCTACATAGACAGAAAGAGGGGGACAGCAAAGATAAGTTCTACAATGAAAAAAATATAACGAGTTTGACAACGTTAAATGAAGTTTATTGGGTGATAGATTAGTTTTTGCGCCGAGAGCACGCACTGAACCCATATTGGAATGTCATACTGCTTGGCGCAGTAACCAGTCTAGATGCGGATGTGGTGACCTTGGATGCCACCACGCTCATTGTACCACTTGGCAAACGTCATGTCAGACAGCGCGCCCTACAGCTGTCTGCCTACGCACTGCGCCCCAAACCCATTAGTGCTTACGTGTCCGTAGCTTCAACTGTTTACCCCGCTATCGTTCCCGGTATAAAAACATTGCACAAAATTTAAGGAAACATAACTCTTTTTGTAAGGTTATAATCCCTGAATAATTTGCATTGGATTTTGTCCTCAGCCGACTGCAACGTAGGGCCAATTATACGTTCACAAGATTAGCGTGGAAAAGTTGCTAATGGGTCATATAGCTACTTTTTTCTTCATTCTCGAGTACGCTTCGTTGCATGCACGCTGCAGATCGCAACATTTGATGAGAACCAATAGGTTCGTTATTGAACGATCAGAACGCTCGAGCGACGGCGACAACCGACGCAAAAAAAGTAATGTAATGGGTACAACAAACAGTGTGGGCGACAGCGACAAACGAAAAAAAGTAATGCATTGCTGCCAATGCCCTTCGTCGTCGTTGCTGCCGCTCGCTTGTGGGCTGCTTCTGTCCGGGAATAAACCCGCGACGGCGACGGCCCGTCGCCTGCCGCTGTCGCCGCCGTCACCGGCCTGTGTAAAAAATTTTCGCTTGTCTCTGTCGCACACAATACCTGTTTGCCGTACACATTGAGTGAGGTTTCTCGCGTCGCTCATCGCCTTAAGCCCGTAATTTATTTTCCTATTTTCACTGCTGCGACTCATTGCCAAATGCTAACCGGCGTTCACAGGAGAAGTTCGACTCTTCCAAACATTTGGAAATTCGCCACAGCAACGAGAATAGATCGTTTTGGTGCACGAGCGGCGCCACAGCTGCGAATTCGCAAGCGAAATTCGCCCCATGTAGAACGGGCTTTAGACGCATGTAATTACCCCTTAACAGTGCGGTGAGTACGCCCCGAAAAGTCCCATTTCCGTCCATCCTGCCCTCAAGCAAAACGTAAAAAAACTTGTCTGAACAGCATTTCAGTCTGCTGCTGTACGCGCGGCGGTCACTAAAATTATTGTAATTTAGTGACTACCACGCGCTAGACGCGCTCCTATAACTCAGCCTATTGTACGCAATTCTTTGGAGCCGCGCAGGTAGCCACAGCTACTGCACGGCCGCCACTCTAACCCTAGCCGCCGAGCTAAGAGTACAGCGTAGCGCTGCGACTAATCGCGCGACCATGCTTCCTACCTGCGAAAACATTCCGCAAGGATACCAACACTTCACGAATCAAAGGAATTGAAACGGTGCAAGAATCGACGCTGTTTGCACACGGGTACAAAACCCGCCCTTCAAAACTAAGCAACGGTTAAAATCAGTCACTAAAACGTTAGGACTAATCGCTTCCGCGGACCGAAGTACCGAGAGTAACTCTGCTTCGTTAAATACACAAGACAAGAATACGAGGTTAACTAATGGCTTACCTCTACTTCCCGCCAGCGTTTCTTCGTCCGGTAGATAAATCCAAGGTCGTAATAGCTGCGAAAGATCCCAAGCTCAAGGCGCGAAGCCTGCGACGGCCGCGGATACAGTCCGGCCATTGGCGGTGAGATGTTTGAGTGGCGCCCCCTGGATCTGACGTCAGCTTAGGGACCCGCTCCGCTGTCGTCTGCTACATTCGCCGCGCTGCTACACCCGCGCCGCGGTCGTCCGGTTCTCACTGGCAGCAGTGCCTTTGCTAGAAATCGCCCGCTATGATGCTTTGGTGCTTTAAAAAGCGTGTTTTCAATCAGATTCTGACGGCTCTGAATAATTTCAAGCTTTGTCCCGCAGAATTTTGCAACACACGAGGAGAGAGAGAACGACTTTCAGAGAGCAACGCTCAGACATAACTCGCCGTCGTCCTATCTAGCGTATTTGCGAGTTTCAGCGCTCAGAGCTCCTCGATAAGTAATCAAAATGCGTAGGCTTCCTTTAACTATTTCTGAGATGCTCTTATGAAGACTCAACAGTCTAATGCTACGCATCAAGCTGCGGGTCGCACAGCAGGAAATAAAACGGGTGTTTTCTCTTTCTTTCGTTGTTGTTAGACGAACGTTTTTTTTTTTTTCTGTGCCCACCGCATTCATTTTCTGCACCGTCCTAAATGTCCTAGGAGGTTTGGGGATGTTAGCGAGGCTCACAAAGTTCGTGTGAATATTCAATGCAATAAGATCTGTGCTACGGCGCAGATAACGTTGTCCACAGTACTCGAAGGCGGCTTTTGTGCACCTAATTTCTATCCAACCATCGATATCGTAACGAACTCAATCTCAACCCGAAAAGTTCTGACATGATTACGGTGTTGAAAGCTTGATATACTTGCTAACTAACGCAATAAACAGTATACATGCCAATTTTTAGTATAACACAACTCGAAACCAATGAATATGTCCAGACAGCTCTTTATTGTTTTCCAACCCCTTCAGTCGCAAAGAACAAGTCCTGGCCTACACGGGTTGACGTTCGGTGAATTGAAGAATGAATCTTACTCTCTCGTCTTGGACTGAGGAGCCTGCCCACTAACCAGGTCGATTTTACTGTTAAAGTTTTCTCCTCCTCCTCGTCCTCCCCTGGTTATCCTCCTCCTGGTGCAGTTTTACTATAATGCCTGTCTGAATATTGGGATAATATGGTTCTGGCAAATGTACCGAAATATCCCTCCAAATATGAAAAAAAAACATAGTCTTACTGTATGTTTGCCTTACAGGTTACTCGTTTAGCTCAATAAGCCTGCATACTGGTTAGAAGCCAGGTAGAAAACCAGCACGCGCCTATACACACAGCAGGTTATTTGGAAATCAACCGACATTATTTGTGCCCCATAGTGCATGTCGGCATACTTTCATGCCGTGACAACGTAAACTGACTTGATACAATAGTTTCGAGTGTTGCCAAATCTGTTTTACCTTACATGCGATTAGCTGGAATCGTAATGCCTTCTGCCAAAGCCGACAGCCCCGAAGGCCTGGAATTTGTTTTGGTCTTCCATTTTCGCTGTTGTCGGTTGTCAGCCTGCGGCTGTTACCTTTGTTCGAAAGACTGCTAAACACAGAGGCTGACGCCTAGCTCCGACTCTTCGCGCTCCGCACAGGACCAGCTTCGCAGCAATGCATGGGCGACGCCGGCAATGTTTTTTTCCGGAGCGGTATCAAAAACTATACTTAAAATCACGCCTTGAGCTAGTTTACGCTATTTTATGTCTTTTGTTACGAAAAAAAAAGTTGCGCATTCGCGAGATCTGCTGCGGACAAGCACAAAATCTCAACCGCGCGCAAAGAAACAGCATAGAGAGCGAGCCCGAGTGAAGCAGACGACAAATGCGAGAATCCCTAAGCCGACGTCACGGAGGCGCGCTCCGCAGCGCCGCCCGTGGTCGCGCTCACCGCCAATAGCGCGCGCATCGCTACACAGTGCGCATAGTTCCGAAATCGGCCTCAGCGCTGTCGCCGCTGTGATGTTCGTCCGAAAGAAAAACTAGAACCACGCACGCACGCACGCACGCTCGCACGAATGAACGAATAGACGACTTGCTCGCGTGTGCATGATGTCGAGCTGACGCACAAGCGGCCAGCGGTTAGCCAACACGCGTCGTATACTGTGTCGAAACAAGTATAACGATAAGGGCAGGTCCAACTTCCCATGTTGCACGAAGCGTCTGCTTGAACGCCCACTGCGTTCGTAGCACATTGACATCACGGTCTGGCGCTGCCTGTAAGTCGCCCGTCCGGCCTTGGCGGGTTCACCGCCTGTGTGGGT
Organism: Haemaphysalis longicornis; assembly: GCF_048455015.1. Taxonomy (NCBI): domain Eukaryota; kingdom Metazoa; phylum Arthropoda; class Arachnida; order Ixodida; family Ixodidae; genus Haemaphysalis; species Haemaphysalis longicornis. The sequence goes on along the minus strand of NW_027526203.1, from coordinate 11,010,615 downwards.
TTTTGCAGAACACGCGCACTTAGTGGCTCGCTGAAGGTGCCTTTCTCACGCTTGCTCGGGCGGTTCGCGTTACCTGATCCCCCGGATGTGTGACGCGTTACGTATCGTGATCCACGCCTGCACCGCCGCGGGGGGGGGGGGGGGGGGGGGGGTCATCATAGGCCTCCTGCGCTGGAGTTTTGGCGACATGCAGCGCCCCTAGCGGCCAACGCCTCTGGGTAGTACAAAAGCAGACGACCCCCGCCGCCCTGAAAGCTGGTTGTGGCGCTTTGTGGCGAGTTTAAATGACTGCATATTATATGAAATAGCCCTTAAAGTAGTTGCAGAGGCTAAACAAAATAATATCTGCTAAAAAAAGCCTATTTGTCGGCTTTCTTTTAGCGAGCTTTCGCGATGGTCGCGGCGTGGGACAGTATCGCCAGGTCGGGTGGTTTAACTGTTTCACGACAGTTACAGTTTTTTCTTCTTGCGTGCGGTCGACAAAGGAAAGTTCACGAGTAGCATAAACAAGGAACGCTGCTCATCCTATATCCTGAGGTAACTGCAAAAGGTTGCTTCAGCGGGAGCATGCAAGCGAACGCAAGAATTGCGCAGCCGACTCAGCTGACACTGCTGGCCTGGCACCGCCTTTGAAACGAGTGGAAATTTTGTTTCGTATTTTCGCAAACTAAATGATTCTTGCGTAACGTTTTACGCCGCACGATTTACGAACGGGAGGGTACATGTATACTAGCGAGTAGGTGGGGCAATAGCGCCAAATAAACAAATTAAGCGCTATTAAAGGACGCAAAACATGCACCAAATCACACGCCCGCTGCCTGCAGAGATGTGTACTTCTATAACACCACATAACACAGCATAACATAACACAGCCGCATACACGGCGCGGGGCCCCGAATATATTCATACGATCATCACTGACATGTGTTGGTTTCCTAGTGCAGGGGTCGTCGAATCTAAACGCCGACACCCCAGTTTTGACTTCAAATGGAGTTAGACAGCGAGGTAAGAACAGAGAATTGGCGTCCTCCAGTTGAATTGCACCCCCATCTTCACACTTCGCCAGATTATTGTCAAAAATTATTAGAAATTCGCTGAATTTTTTCTCTTTGCATTCAAAGCCCCCCTCCTCCTCCCCCCTCCCCCCCCCCTTCCGATTTGCCGTCCAGCCCTCCGCCGTGTCGGCTGCATGGAACTCGGCCGTTGCTGACGCTCATTCTAGGCTATTAAGTGCGAACTGGGAATGTATACTGCAAGAGCGTAATTAAGTAAAGCGAGAGCAAACAAGGAAAGCGAGCGGCCTCTTAGTTCGCCCGACCACTTTGTTTTACGGCCACTATATATAATTTCGGAATCGCAAAACAGATTTCACGCTTCTGACGGTCGCGGCAATTTGTCACTGAGACACGCAACAAAACGGCAAGCTAACGCTGCACCGTGTATTCGTAACGGCGACGCAAACGAGCACTGTTTGATGAAAGTGCACGCATAGTGTGCAGGTACGCAAAAGAGCGGCGCACCGCAGCAGGCGAGCCTGCGGTTCGCCGGACTCGCTGGCTTTTTAAAGCGCGATCATCACCGATTGCGTCACTCTTCTTGGCTGTTTTTGAGAAGTCTCTCTCACCTAGAGTATTAGTTTAAACTAGAAATTTCACTTAAAATTTTACTTCGTACGACGATCGATCGGTGAACCTGCGAGTAGCAGACGCCGTCACGGTCCCGGCACTTTCGTCGGCGCTGTAAACGTGTTAAGCGCTGCAAAGCTCCTCCCCCTAATGCCAAGTTGATCGCTGAAATAGATCGGACGCGTCGGGGATGAACTGGTGACCACGTCGCAAAATAATCGGGAGCGTCGAGCTCAGTTTGCTTCTGTCAACACGGGATCCTATGGGACCCGCGCAGCTTTGTACTACCCGGAAGTACTGCCCGGAAGCCGCTTGCGCAGCGCCCCCTGGGCAGCGCAGGAGGCCTATTTCTCTTTGCCTAACAAAGGCGCTTGAGTTCCAGCAACCGATCGGTGTGTACCAGGCCTCTCAAGCTTGGACGTTCCCTGTCTTCCCTATAGGCGGCGTAAAAATCGACGCCCCACGTGACCAACCTAAAGCGCTGTTTTCGACCATCAAGCCCACCAGACGGCGCAGGCAAAATGTTACTTTTGGTATAGAATACAAAACATTCATTCCGTGACTCAAAGAGCCCACACAGTTCGCTTACAATGTGTTATTGAAAAATACTATTAACAAGTTCCGCATCAAACATCCGTTGAGCAAAAATGTACGCAACTTTTTACGAACAGCCGACTGGTGCACCACCTCGTTTCTGAATTCGCAACCACAAAGCCGCCAATTCAAATTGAAACCGCTGCAACGGCCGACCGTTTCAATGTGCGCGGAGCACCGGTTTCGTGACTGTTATTGCTGTTATGTGCTTTTGCGTCCATCAGTTGTTGAGAGGACTGGCAAAACACGGGAATTGAGTGCTTGTGGAATGACAAATGTGGGAAATTCCGCATCGGAAGGCAGCTGTCGAGGCCAGAATATTCGATTCTTCCAACAGAAGGTGAGTGTTATGCACTCCGCTAGAAAGACGGTGCAAAGGAAACCGTTGTCGCCGTCAATACTTCATTTGTGCCCTTCGTTCGAAATCTTAGCGCAAGCAGAGTCCTTCAATGCTTTACTGGTCACGAAACTTCGGCTCTCGGTTCATATAGGGACCGCGCGCGCCGCTACAGGCGCCACCTCCGCACGAAGGTCATCCAGCCGCCGCGCGTGCGGCGTATTGGCCAGCTCTTGGCGTGCAAACGCTCGCTGCTTTTGGTGTCTGCGCGCTGATTAACTGCGTTTTTTTTCGTAGTAGTTAGCGATGAATAGTCCGGTTATTGTATTAATCACCTGCCTTCAACGGGGTTTTATTTCTCGAAGTAAGTTACCGTAAACTTCGGCCGCGAACGGCAACGGCTTCTGTGTGCTCTGGCACAAGCGCTGCGCCGTCGTGTTTACGGATTTTAAATCTATATTGCTTCTTTTCATAAAGCAAAGTTGTAAATACCACACATACGGTAGCTGTGTAGTCACGGACTGCTGCTATCGATAATACAATAAATAAACTGAAAGAAACCAAGTACGCGTCGTTCAGACTACGCTTAATGAATCCGTTGATTGCTCTGGAATGCACAGAACGCTAAAAGAGATAGCCCAATAGTATTGTCGTTTCGATGAGTGTGTACATACTTGAAAACATCTAAAAACGCTGCAGAAACGCGAAGGATCAAAACACGAAGTGATACAGGGTGTTTCAGCGAACACTTTCAAAAATTCTTAAAAATAGGCTCTTCGAGAAAAAAAGAAACCTTCTTCAGAAGGAGATTGCTAGCTGCGGCGGACGCCAGATATTATCAAGGGTGTGCACATTAGTTAGGTGGGTAATTAAACTCTACTAATGAACTTCTTAATTAGCGGAGTTTGGTGGTTGTTGTCAATGGTGATTTTGTGGCCCCAGAGAAGGCGATTTCATATCAGTTTTTTAAACAACGAAAAAGTCGCTGTTTAAAGCCCTGTAGCGTGAGGAAACCTGCCGTTGTTTTCGCTCAAAACCGAAACTCGGCGCTGAAGGAGCGCTCAAAGTCTTCAGCGAACGCAACGTCGGCTGGTGACGTGTTTCAATGAATGTGGCGGCCAATTCGAAATGTAAGTGCAATTTTCCCTAGCTAGGAAGCCTCAGCAAGCAGCCACAGCCGCGAAAGCCCTCCTCGCCCAACAAACAAACCTTTCCTTTGTCTGATGCGCTTTCTAACACGCAGCGATTATAAACGAACAGCAAATAAATCTAACGAAAAAAAAAAAAGGAACGGATGGTGACGTTTCACATCTTGCACGTCTGGTAGCCGCGTCAGATGTGGTTGAGACAAAAAAAGAAAAGCAAAACTGTCGCCAACGCCCACTAGGACTCCCGAAACGGGTGACCGTGTTGTGGGCAATGGCTAGCCTCTTTCTTGCGCCTACCAACGAAACAAAAGATAACGCTAGCCGTGGTATAAGGTGAGCGTTGATCATTGAAAAAATACAAGAGGCGATGAAGTTGATATCAGCTGATTCCCTAGCGTGGGGAATCACCAGAGCCTTTTTGAATTGGGCGACACAGTCACTGCAACACGTCATCAGCGGATGTTGCGTTTGCACTAGACTTCTGGCGCACCATGTGCGCTGCGTTTCGGTTTTATGGGGGGAAAAACTTGATTTTTGCGGGCTGCAGGGCTCTAGAGAGTGCATTTTTCTTTGCTTTAAAAACTGGTCCGTTATCGTCGTCTCCGTGGCTACAAACTCGCCATTGGGAATAACCGCCAAGCTTCGCTAATTAAAAAGTTAATTACAGAGTTTTAGTTAATTAACTATGTAATTCGCATGTTTCTCATAACTGCTGACGTCCGCCGAACCTGATAGCTTGTTCCTTAAGAGAATTCCTATTTTTCTTGAAAAGCCTACCTTCAGGAATTTTTGAAAGTGTTCACCGAAACACCCTGTATATGTTGCACCGTGTGTCCTTCCGCTTCCACGCGTTGCAATCCTTGCAAAATCAGAAAGCGAAAAAAGAACAATGAAAATTATTTTTTCACACGCAACAAAAAATTTCAATGTTACGAAGGGAAACAAAAGAGCGTGGTCCAGCGTACAAAAATTTATTTTTTCGCGCTGCGATGTGCAGCACACGGAGGAAACAGAATATTTCCACGTAGCCAAGAACGACGCAAAGCTTTTCTGAACGCAGCGAACTAGCGATCTCCTGCACTACAAAAGACTAGAATGAAACACAAACGTCGAAGAAGCAGTCCGCAGTGTGACGTGAACAGATGAACGTCGATAAAGTGAGTTGCGCGGCGTTTGCTATGCATGCATTACTCTTAGAACGTTATTAATTTCAGATCCATGGAAATGGGACCGATCGGTCGGAGAAACAAAAAACCAAGTTAGCGACAAGGTGGCACCCTTTCCATATCAAACAATATTGCCCGACGGGACGTACGACAAAAAGAGCAAACGGGTGCTCTGGTTGAAACGGCAGATAAGAAACCGGAATCGGCCACGCGTGGTTACAAAACAAACAAAACAAACCCTAAGGGATAATTCGCGGAAATATGAAAAGTAAAACCACAAGAACGTCCCAAAGCTTTTTTAGACGCGAGCCTGAGCGCAAGGTAATACAAGTTTGCAAACAGGCAATGAAGCACCGCTACAACCTGACTGATATGACACAAACACTCTTTTTCGTTTTTTTCGCTTTCCCTTGGGGTTTTCACCCCGCCCCTGCGCGCAACGTGCGCAGAATTTAAAGGCGCACACGATCACACTATTTTATTTGCCATTCTAATTAAGCCACGATGCTCTCAAAAGGGTACATTGCTTTTTCCATTCTCACACACAGTGCATTTCCACACACTGTCGCACACTTATAATCGAAGCTGAAATCTCCCGTTGCTTGCCTTGGAATGGCGCCCCTCCATTTGTCACACAGGTGCCCGTCGCTCGGTCAAAAGAACAAGGAAACATTTTCTGCGGTATCGTTGTACAAGGAACGACATCCCGGGACGCAACTCATGTTCGACATCGTCGTTGCACTACTTAAGTCGCATCACAAGAGCGCGATATGCACGTTACATTTTTTTCCCGCACAAAACAAACACAACTCGTCGCGGCTCCGCCGTTCGAACCAGCGCAACGCCGCCCGAGGAGTGACCTCAGTGAGAGGGTGGCGCCACCGCGCGGCGGCAAAACGCAGCATATGAAGCTCTCCCATTGAGTTACGGAGCAGTTTCGTGACCAGTAAAGCATTGAAGGACTCTGGCGCAAGTGAACGAGTTGTTATGGCAAAAAAAAAATGTTGTCACGAAAGCGACGTACAATTGCAGCGATCGAAATGAAATGATGTCCTGGCCTCTGTAAACTTGCGGATGTCAATAAACGATTTGTTCTCACTTGCTGCTCACTGTGGTCTGTGCCAGTCGAGGCCATCTGGTCACCTGGCGTAACATCACTTCACTAGCGCGGCGCAAGTAAACACGCGACCAGCGTGCCAGCCAGGAGCCAGCAGGAGCAGCCACGGCCGGACTCGACGCCCCTTTCGCGCGCGGGAGGAGGAGAGTCGAGTCCGGCCGTGGAGCAGCGAGCCGGAGGCCGCCGTGCGAGGGCAGCCATGTTATTAAGGAGCTCAAGCGGCCTGTGCAAAAAGCATCCGCCATGTTTACAAAGCCGTGTTTACAGCGCCATCAAGCGGGCGTACTGGGTAGTTCACGACGCCGCCACTACGCTTTTTCTGGCACTACAGGCAAAGCTAGACCTTTGCTTCTCTAAAATCCTCCCTGTTCTGTGTGTGTACGCTTTTATCGTCGCTCGTCAGCCGACGAGATAGTTTTCACCGTAGAGGGTGTATTTGAGATGCCCTCGCAGTGATATCGCCTGCTCCTCACACTCCGATCTTGCAGATTGGCCCCATATTGCTGTTAATACCAGTTATGCATACGGATTTCCTTTATTTAACCTAGTAAAATCTATCGTATGTACATGCCTATCTCGGCGACACTAGCCACGGTTGTTGGGTCGGGTTCGTGTTGCGCTTGCAGCTTGAGCTATCAGAAGAGCGCGGACTTCACTTCTTGCAACACCATTTTTCTCAATCGATCTCAGATTTACAATCCGTTTTTTTCTAGCTCGACTAGGCGCGGGACAAGCGTACGTCTATAGATCAAACTCTTTCAAAGCGACCGTCTGCAGCGGTCCGTAGATTAGTTCCTTCGGTTTGCCGCCTGCCGCCACTGAACACTGCGAGCAATCGTTACACGAATTTATATTCTTGCACGTTTAGAATGCGCGGCAGAAGTAATCGGGCGCTTTTTACACAACCGCTTTATATAATATTGTCGCGAAGCCGAGGTCTCTTGATGTTGTTCGTTCGGTTTTTGCGTTCTGTGCCCGCAGCTAGGGCTCTTCCTCCAAAGTGCTGTGTGTGAAAGCGCTTCGGCCACCGAGGCCCCGCTTTTCTAAGAAACGTGTTGCCGAGTGTGTGTTGGCCCGTCGGCCGACCAGGAGACGACGGGGAGCGAGCAGGCGCCTCGGCTTCTGTTACCTCGGCCGCGGCGTTCCATGCCCCCCCGTGGCGTGTGCGCTGGTCGCGTTCGGGCTCCGTGTCTCCAGTGTTCTTCCGACGACTTTCCCTTTCACCCTGTTTACTTTAGTGCGTTTTGTCTAACTACTTGCTCTACGCCCGTAATTCTCCAGGCGCGCGTTTTCGAGTCGAAACCTTGTGTCTGCGTTTTTGGTCTTTTCACTTTGGCGGTGACATGTCTGATTGGAGCTAAGAAGCGTCCTCCTGATTGGCTGCGGGTGTGCCTTAGCCTTTTTCCGCGCGGTCCGCACACGCTAGGATGCGCTTTTTCCCCCAGTGCGTCCCCCCAAAGCAAATATAACGCGGCGCCCCCGGCTATTGAGGGAGAGCAACACCAGGAGAGGGCGGCCTGCACCAGCTCACGTGAGAAACTCTGCCGCCCGTCGACGTGCCCTCCCGCCGGGAGCCCTTCGTCCGCCAGCTATGTCCCGCTAATTACTCTGAATCTATTGACTGTCTTTTCATCTATGTAATAAGTGTAATTGTTTCAAGTTTGTATGTGCCAAATGTCATCAATGCTACCCGTAAAGTAAACAAGTTAACCTTAAAACGTCTTCGACGTCTCGACTTTTTCCTTCCGATCTTCATGCTACAGTAGCGGCAGTATGAACCAAAATACTACGTTACAAAAGTGGTGATAGGTGCGGGGTAGCGAAGACCCCCTCTGCCATCATGGGCTCCCCCTACTCATCGCTCGGCTTCCTGCTGCTCATCTTCAAGTTCTCCTTCTACTGGACCTGGCAAGAATCTTCAGTTTTCGCGCCATCCGCCCGTTCATCGCGGGCACAACAGGCAAGCGACATGTGCGACGGCAGAAGAGACTTTGCGGCTTCACGGCCGTCCCGCGCTACCAGCCCGAGGCAAGCCGGGCCCGTCAGGCTCGCCACCGGCTCCTTCGAGGAAGACCACCCAGCCCCGACGCGGACCGAGCGTCGCCGCGACCGCCACCCTCCATCGGGGCGGCGAGCTTTCCGCGCACGCAGTAAGGTGAGAGATTTTTGCCTCTCGGCGCACCGCATGACTGTGGGCCTGTAGGCTTTTCTTCTCCGCGTGTCCGGGGCGCCCACGGATTAGTTGTCTTTGGTTCATTTTCTTTGCCAGCACCAGCCTGCTTATGTAACTAGCCGCTGTCGATGCTGAGGCAAACGACAATTTATTAGCGTGCAGCCGTTTTTTCGTGGGGTATGTGGGCTCTTCGCGCGGGAGTTGGACAGCTTTGTAGTCAGAATCTTAACGGCACAAGCGTCCGGCTCTCCCTGCGAAGGAGCCCCGAAGAATAAGCCCCCACGCGCCTATGAATAGGCTGATTTTTGCGCAGATCTCGCTGTATTAGAGACTGCTGATATCCGTTTCCTCGGCTCCTTTCCACCGAAGTTAGGTTTTGTCTTGAAGCAAATACGGCAGCCACTTCGGGGTTGGGGGTCTGAGGGAAAGGAGGAGTTGAGAGATGTTTCCGCTGCACGACGCTACTCGAACTACAAACAAAGACACCAGCAGGGGTGCCCGGGATGCCGCGGACGGGGATAGCATGCGGGTATGCAGCTCTGCGAATGCGTCGGTTTGGCGAGAGTTTCTCACCGCTGCTGAGATGTGACAATCTTTTCTTCATTTGTAAGCATGAACACTAACTGTAATGTAGCTTTAACGTCTTCTTTGTTATTTTATCATGTTCAACCTATATCGTTACCGCTCCTGTTCATGAAAAAAGTGTGTATCAATGTTCTTTTTTTTGTTTTATTGTTTGTATCGGAGTATTGAGCGGTTAGGAGCGTCTGGAAGGTTTCATCAGGCGCCAATGTTTATTTTGTATCGTACTTCATACGCGCGACCGTCAAGTTTGGTGCCTCGTAGGTTGTAGTTGAGTTGTAACATGTTTTTTAGCTGTTTCTTTGGGTTGTGTTCCAAGTTGGAACGAATGTGCGGATCTTCTTTAAGTACGTGAGACGACTAGGCCTGTTTAGAACGAGTTGGGCTGAATATAGAAATGTTGTGTCGAGTAAAGTGCCCAACAGTGGCTGAAGTGCGCAGATTTCCACTTGTGCGTGAGTTCAATACAGCGAGCCCTTGTATATAATTTTTTCTGTTTTATAGTGCCTTCTTATGAAACGTTTGTTATTATATTCCGTAAGGCACTGAGAATTTCGTTGAGTAGCGACCGCTGAGACTGCGCTTCTGTTTTCTTTATTCGCTGATTACTTTTAGTTGGCCAGAGAGTTACTTTGCGTCATGTTTATGCGATCTGTTATCAAGGACAGATTATTGCTTTCGCGCCATAATCCCCAGAACTCAGTACATGGGCTGGCCAGAGGAACTGCTTTTACGATGTCGATTTCTTTAAGATGTAACTTTCAGTGTGTATGCTTATTCCTGTGTTATTCACAGTGCCCGTGTTGTTATTTTCTTGTTCGTATATGTAAATGGAACGTTTTCTCCTGTGTTGGATAAGAGACTGTGCGCGCGTGAAGTGAGAACGGGACTCCACCAAGTGACCGCGTGTGCATTGACTGATTCAGCGGAGATAGTTTGTCGACTCCCCTTACAAAAATGATTGTTGAGTTTCATAAGAAATTTTGTTGAATTCACTCAACAAACATTGTTGAGTATCCAAAGAATTTCTGTTGAGATTGTGTTGAGGATTTGTTGAGTTTTTCAGGAAAAGTGGCCACCGTGGTTTCATTGATTTTCCGTTGAATTTCTTACGTCGAATTCCCATTGAGTTTCTGTTGCCTTTCCGTTGAGTCTCCACTGAATTTCGTATTGATATTTTGTCGAGGTTTTTATGAGTGCCCAATGTGTTTCTGTTGATATTTTGTTGAGATTTTTACGAGTGCCGCATGCGTTTCTGTTGATATTTTGTTGAGATTTTTACGAGTGCCCCATGCGTTTCTGTTGATATGTTGTTGAGTTTTACACGAATGCTCAATGTGTTTCTGCTGCGATTTCTTTCAAAGGTTTTTGCGATCATTGTAGGTTGAACAAGAATCTACATTTTATCGCACCACCAATACACGAGTTTATGGTGTGGCAGTAGTGCATGTCATGTGACTAAAAATTCTGCCTCATGCAGACATGCAAAAAGAAAAACAAGGTGTTCAGCGTGCACTTTTTACTTTATTTCCCAATTCAAAAGCGATGATAGGTTATTTTTTATGTAACCGGCGCTCACACCTGGAAACTTCTGGCCCGTGTAGCCTGCAAGAGATAGAATGAATTTATGATTTACTATAAAAAATGAAAACGTGTTCAGCAAGTTCTCAGAATTAGTAATAAAAGTGTGCAAAAATAGACACTTTCCCAAAAAGCATAAAAGGGATGCACTGATCTCACTGTGCACATGAAGAAAAACGGGTGATTAGCTACAAGTTGACAAAGATGACAGCTTTGTTCTTGGCACTCTAAATGCAAATCATGTGCACTCACCGACCACAGCCTTCACCCGCACGGGGTCCAACCCTGGCTTTGTAGGAGTGTCGCCCTGGGCTTTGCCTTTCCCTCCAAAGAGAGTTTTCCCCTTGAGCTCCTCCGGAGTGAAGACATGGCGCAAAAGAGCCCTGGCAAATTTGCCAGGGCCACTCGCACACGCATGCACCAGCTGATCCAGGTACGCCTTCTCAATTAGCACACCGCCCCCAATGTCAACCTGCGAGCAGAAAATAAAACCGAAACAGTTGAACCAACATGAACTCCAGGATCGAGACAATGAAGAGTTTGAGTACCCATGAACAATTTCTCAGAATATTACGGTAATTCATTTACAGATTTTGGCATTGATCCACTAAAAATTCTTTTCCAATAGATTTAATTTAAATGTATATTTTTAGTTTTTATGGGTGAACATGCATACCTCAACATGCTTTCGGCTTGTTTAAACAAGCGTTTCAAGAATTCATTAAAGTGTTTGCCAAGTGCCCACTGCAGTACACCGTGGGTGTATTGCTTTGTGGTAGAAAGGCCAAAAAAAACCATTTGGGTGCTGTTAGGTCAATCTGGATGAAAGGTTGTGGCTAAAATAGTCAGATGGCTGTAATGCACACAAAGTAGGCAGTACGATGCCTTGCCCTGACTCATGCAACTATCCATAAAAAACTGACCTTTTTTTAGCACCCGATTCAGCAAAATAAAATGAGCAGACTGTTATTGATTTTTTAAATTATTTAAATTGAAAAGAGTGAACCCTAGTTACAACTAGGCCAATTTGCTCCTTCATTTTTTCATTGGCTAGCAGTGCACGAGGGTCATACGCGAAATGTGGTTTGCGGCGTGGTGCTAGCAGGAACTTTTTGTGTGGCTGGTGTTCTTTCTGCAGGATTGTGGGTTTGCGAATGCCTTGTCGTAAGGGATACCCAGCATTGTTTTTGGTTCGAAATTCCGCACTGCACTGTTCACGCCTCCTACAACCACAGACACGAAGCAGGCTGCACGATGAATGCTAGCACAGCGTGACAATTGGACAGGTGCGGACAGCGGCTCAGATAAGGTAATTTTGCACTGTCTGTGTCATCTCCGCGCGCTGATTGCCTTATTTTTTTTTTCATTGCTTCAAATGACTGTGACTCGAATAAGGAAAATTTATGCACTTAAAGCTGCAACGATATTTCATGTGGTGGTGGCGTGTGATAAGAGGCACTGTTTTTACTGTGCCCCCCCAGGCATGCTGCGCACTTCTTGAGGAGTACGAGAGTTTGAGAGGTGCTCTAGTGACAGTGTTCTGGTATGTTGAGCGCATGACCATCCTCTGCCTGAGCTTCCAATGCTGAGCGATTATGCACAGGATCTGGGTGGAAACGACTGCGAGGTAAGAGTGCAATAAAATTACATACAGTGGCGGTGACAGAGATTCTACCTGGGGGACAAAGATTTTCAAGTGTTTTCTTTTCAATGTAGATGAAGCATAAATTATAATTGATTGATTCTCGGGTTTAATGCACCAACGCTACACAGACTGTGAGGTGAGCCATAGTAGAGGGCTCCGTATTAATATTGACAACCTGCGCATCTTTACATGCGCCGAAATCTCAACCACATGGGCATATTTTATAGCAGACATGATAGACAAGAATTTCCATCCTGCACTGGGCGCCACCAATTCTTTCGGACTGCGGGGCGAGCAGACGACGCTGAGTCCCACGCTGTTGCTCCGTGCCATGCGTGCCATCAGACGCACCGAACGGCATCGAAAATCGGTGTCATTTATTTGGCATTTCAGCAGCAACAAGTTTAGCAGTGCCTAAGGAGAACGTTTAATTCTTCCAAGAGGTGTCCCGTTCGCCCATCAATTCTGTTCCTAACCCACTAAGGTGGCGGGCCAGTCCACACCACTTTGTCCTGACAGGCATTGCCTGTGAGGCCACGTTTCGTCCTGCCAGCAGGACGCCTGACCTTTTTATCCTCAATTGATGTTTATTTTCGGAATTCTGGGAAAATTGCCATCATTGCCTTTTACTTGGCGATGTTCAGAAGCTACTTGTCCGGGCAGGCGTGATTACGTCGTTACTGGCTGCACCAACAATCAGCGTAAGCACAAAGTGCTCATGCAAGAACCGTGCGAAGTGCACCATGACAAAACAAGTGTCTGCATGTGCGGAGTCTATTGGCTGCACAAATTTCCTGCGTCGCTTGAGTGTCACCGTAAATGGGTCGTTGCGCTAAATCGCAGACTTTGAGCCTGGCAAATTGGCCAGAATGAGCCCGGTGGTACGCTGCTTTTGGAAGCGCTGTTTAATCACCCTCATGCTCAATCCTTATCGCACGTTTCTGTTCTTTGGAGGTATGTTTGGTCCGTTTCATCGACGGGAAGCCATCGAAAATCAATCAGACACTTATGCTGCAGCTTGGGTACGCGAAAAATTCTCAAGTAACCCTTGTGAAAACCGTGCTGATATTCGAATATGATATTATAAATAATTAGCAACTTGAGAGTGGATGAAATGTTCCCTGCGTATGGTGCTTGTTAGGAAAATTTAATGGTGAAGTACCGTCCCTGATTTAAAGACTGGTGCTACCTCGGCTATCCTCCAATCACTGAGAATAGTGCCTGTCATGAGAGACTGCGAAAAAAGTGCCGACAAAATCTACAGACTGCGGTATGTACTTTTCGGTATAGTGTGATTAATAACAGTATGAGCTGAAGTAGATAATATTGTAAGCTTACTTAAAATGGAAAGTAGCTCCACACCAGTCTGTATAGCAAATTCAAAACCATATCGAAAATCCTAAATGTTTGCTTGACTTGATTACATACGGATACTTGCTTCAAAGTCAGTTCAATTTCTATTCTTGCACTTTAGCCATTGGCCCCAGATTCGCTTCAATATCCCTGCTAAGCAATGACACACTCAAAATGCACAACACTGTTTCATGAAACTTTCAAATAACCAGGGGCTAGAGCACTGCTAACAGGTATACATTATGACAGGTTCCAACATGAAATAACTAACCTGAAAGTACATAATCAGTGGGTGCACTGATGTGGCAGCGGTGCCTGGATCGATGCGTTGAGCAAATGCGCTGGCTTCTGAACGGGTGGTCCAAGCGGCCAGATGATGGATGAAGGATTGACTATTCCTGGCGGCAAAGCGTACCCAGCACCAAGGAAAGGCCAGGCAGTACTTGGGTACAGCAGGTGCAGTGTCAGTTGGCCACGGAGGGCCCTGGCAAAGCCTTTGAAACTGGACTGAAAGCCAGCCAGCCAACCCGGACAGCCAGCAGCAGCACCTGAAAGTGCATAATCTGTGAGTGTGGTGGCACTTGATGAAATACAAGAAAAGCACACACAAACCACGAATGCTTACATTAAGCAGATTATTAACCGTTAATGAGTAACCTCCAAGGCCCTAATAAGAACATTCCCGCAACACCCAAACTGAAATTTAGGTCAGAGTAATGTATTTATTAGGCACGCAGGTTCTGTGAGTGGGGTATGCCTGATATATGCAAAGCTCACTGCTATGCTAATTTGCATGGAACGCTTGCTAGCAGCCCATATGCATCGCTAGCTTTCAATCGGAACTGGTGTGTACTAGTTGAGGCTCCTCCATTTCAATGCCTAGCTTGCCTTTGCAAGTTCGATTCTCCCATATAAATAGAGTTGAGTGGGCAGGCGCCCCTGCGAGACCACGCGCGCGCATTTCACCTTCAATTTCCACGTATGTGAATGTGAGCTTCACGAGTACGGCACGCATACCACGACGCATATCGCGGCCCGAAGACCACGAGACGGGTCGCGACGGCGGCAGCCGGTCTCGCGAGCGTAATAGCTGCGAAGCGCACTGCACGGAATTAACAGTCGCCGCAAAGGCACTGTTTGAGAGACACATAACAAACAAACGCCCCGGTGTTTAAGAGCCTTGCGTGATGTCAAATAATTAGCTGCCGCGTTCTACAGCGCGAGCATCGCAACAAAGGTCTAGCTTCAGCGTAAATTGATGCTGACGGCTGCGGAAACGGTAGACTGGTAAATCCAAGGCGCCAAACAAGTATGCTATATCGCATAGGCTCTGAGAGCAAATGAGATGGGGGTCTACCGAATAACTGACCCATAAGCACCAGAACTCGTTCCGAACAAGAACAGAAAAACAAAAAAATGCGTACTCACCCCAGCAGAAACGACGTTTCCCGCCTAAAATCCTTCTTCACGCTCGTCTTGCCCTTCAAGGACACCGACACTTTGTTCGGACGCAATGTCATCCACCTTTGACGCGCGATGATCGTTGAGGCGATGATCGTCACCCTATAAAGCTTTTATAACTATGATTTAAGCTTGAAATAGATAAAACTGAACAAATCGCCCCAGCTACCACTCCGCACAAAACCAACTCCATAAACAAACACACAAAAAGGGAGTGATAGTTGCCAGACTGCAATAGCAGCATTTCTGTGTTTGACGAAAATTGTGTTATTGGTAATTAACTTCCTGCTTTTAAAGTATTAAAAGTGTTTATAACTTGAATTTGAGGTTTTTAAACGCAAAAGCGAATAACAGTAAACTAACTGACATATATACTTAAATTGTAAAGGTTTTAAAGTTGGTTTTGGTTTTGTTTTCACGGCGGGTTTCTCTACAGAGGAGGTGCGAGAAAACGAACTACTTTGGGTTTAGGAAGAGGGTGGCAAACGTCGGTGTGATTGAAAGCAAGGAACAGGCGCTTACTATGGTTTTAAAAAAGAAGAGGTAATAAAACCTTCATAGGGAAAAAAAAAAAGAAAACATCCGACGAGGATTCGAACTACGGACCCTCAAAACAGTAATCGAAGACGTAACCACTCGGCCATACACGCGGGTCTTCAGCCAATGTCTAAAATGATTGTATAACTACGCAAGCCGGCAATGAAAATTGTCGTTTGTGTCTAGTCAATGCTGCATTTTTGGAATTCTGGCAGTTCTAACGCTTGTTTCTCACGCACCGATCTTGCAGACGAGGTCACATTGTTAGTACTCCGAGCGATTGAGCCGGAGCTCCCTTATTTGACTCAAGCAAAGCTATCGCAGGTCACCCGCGATCTTTTCTTCGCAAGCCACGGTAGCCACGAAGGAAATGGCATGCGCCGTTGGAATTGTGGCCGTTGTGGCGTTGGTAACGCTTGTTTGTCACGCACCGATCTTGCAGACAAGCAACATCGCGCTAAAACTACAAGCGATGTCACTCCTAGCATGTCAGGCGCATACAGCAGCGAAAACCTCTGAGTTTGTAACAAGTTGGGGATAATGCAAGGCAATATTAAAGAGACCGAAGTATGTGGTGGCGGCGACGTAATAAGTGCAGCAAACAGGTACTGTGGGCGGCAGCGACGAGCGAAAAAGATGTAAGATGGGCCGCCCCCGCCGGCCTGCGCAGAAATGGAAACACGCAATCGAAAAAAACTGTCCGGCCGATTCAGTTTGTTGTTGACGAAGAGCAACCGAGGCTTCAGCAACAAACGATTGTGCTTGCCGTGGTATGAGTCAAAGCATATCTTGACATCGTTGTCGTTATGCTATCGTCCGTCTAGAAGGGAAAAATCAGAACGCAAACGTTTTCGTCTAGCGTCTATACCAGATATAGACGCTGCTGTTTAATGATATCTGGAGACAAATTTTTAGCTAATGGTGAAGCAGCGGATATTTTGTAGTATGGACAAGTGAATTTTATGGGTTAACTGAATGGCTGAAATTGAAATATGCACTCTAGAAACATTGATAAAACAACAGTATAAACAAGAATTTGAATTTTGTTCGATCACACTGAAAGTGCAAGTTATCAGAGTTTGTACTGTACTTTACCTTGTGCTGTATCTTGTACTTTGTATGCTTCCAATGCTGACAAGGCAGAACATATATTGTCTGCGAGATGTTACACAAAGCATCAGACATGACGCGCTGATTTGTGCGATATGTGACATGTTGTAAGAATACCTTGAAGACATGTTGCAGAACGTCTAGGACTCATCGTTGAAATCTTTATATCATGAACATGTTGTTGATCTTCGACATGTTGTTTGACTCTTTACGATATCAGACCTTTATAATCTTGCAGTATATCGACATCTAGTAGAAGTCCTTATCATTAAAGACATGTCGTTATACTTATTCGACAAGTCGTTGAAATCTTTGCGATATTGGACCTTCATGATGTTGAGGACAACGAAATGTCGTTGAATTCATAAGGTGTCGACAACATGCCGTAAAAGTTATGTGATTTTCGTTGAAATCTTTTGAAGACATCTCGAAATCGTTATGATATCATGCATGTCGTATGGATATGTTGCCATATGTACAAGAAAGCGCTGAGAGTTGCATTGTGAAAGCTGGCTACCTGTACAAAATGCAATTTCCTTGAAAAATGCAACTTATTTAATACACTCACACTGCACAAAAATATGCTAAGATGCTGCCTAATTAGGCTCATACATCCAGGACAGTGGGTATTAAAGTTTTAGTGCACGTGGCTGTCCATGTCGAAGAAGCATGCAGATAGTATTTGGCATCAGTTGCTGATGACTTGCCCACAAATAATCACCATGAGTCACTGAAAATACAACAAAAAGTCAACAAGAACTCCACAATAGAAAAATCATTGTGCGGACCACAACGAAAATTCCGTTGTGTTCTCAATGTGTAAACTCAATGAACATTGAGTTTCACAAATAATCACCATGAGTCACTGAAAATACAACAAAAAGTCAACAAGAACTCCACAATAGAAAAATCATTGTGCGGACCACAACGAAAATTCCGTTGTGTTCTCAATGTGTAAACTCAATGAACGTTGAGTTTCACAAATAATCACCATGGGTCACTGAAAATACAACAAAAAGTCAACAAGAACTCCACAATAGAAAAATCATTGTGCGGACCACAACGAAAATTCCGTTGTGTTCTCAATGTGTAAACTCAATGAACATTGAGTTTCTGTTGATTTTCCGTTGAATCAATGAGAACTCAATGAAACGTCAACAGAAATTCAGAACCCATTTTTGTAAGGGTCCTGTGTTTGAGTCTGTGTTTCTTCTTCTTGAGTTCGTATGCCATGTCATTTGAGTATCACCGTCAGTTTGTGAAAATGTCTTTTTATGGTTTAGACTTTGTGCAAGAGTGAGGGCACTCTTTTTTCTGTCGGGGGAGGTGTCGCGAAGCCGAGGTCTCTTGATGTTGTTCGTTCGGTTTTTGCGTTCTGTGCCCGCAGCCAGGGCTCTTCCTCCAAAGTGCTGTGTGTAAAAGCGCTTCGGCCACCAAGGCCCCGCTTTTCTAAGAAATGTGTTGCCGAGTGTGTGTTGGCCCGTCGGCCCACCAGGAGACGACGGGGAGCGAGCAGGCGCCTCGGCTTCTGTTACCTCGGCCGCGGCGTTCCATGCCCCCCCGTGGCGTGTGCGCTGGTCGCGTTCGGGCTCCGTGTTTCCAGTGTTCTTCCGACGACTTTCCCTTTCACCCTGTTTACTTTAGTGCGTTTTGTCTAACTACTTGCTCTACGCCCGTAATTCTCCAGGCGCGCGTTTTCGAGTCGAAACCTTGTGTCTGCGTTTTTGGTCTTTTCACTTTGGCGGGGACATGTCTGATTGGAGCTAAGAAGCGTCCTCCTGATTGGCTGCGGGTGTGCCTTAGCCTTTTTCCGCGCGGTCCGCACACGCTAGGATGCGCTTTTTCCCCCAGTGCGTCCCCCCAAAGCAAATATAACGCGGCGCCCCCGGCTATTGAGGGAAAGCAACACCAGGAGAGGGCGGCCTGCACCAGCTCACGTGAGAAACTCTGCCGCCCGTCGACGTGCCCTCCTGCCGGGAGCCCTTCGTCCGCCAGCTATGTCCCGCTAATTACTCTGAATCTATTGACTGTCTTTTCATCTATGTAATAAGTGTAATTGTTTCAAGTTTGTATGTGCCAAATGTCATCAATGCTACCCGTAAAGTAAACAAGTTAACCTTAAAACTTCTTCGACGTCTCGACTTTTTCCTTCCGATCTTCATGCTACAGTAGCGGCAGTATGAACCAAAATACTACGTTACAATATATTCGTATGCAAATAAAACATCGCTGATGAGTTGGTGTGCGCAGATGGCAGGAGTGAATCTCCATGCTTACTCCCGCACTGGACAAGAATGAAATTGCAATTCTACACTCTAATCCTGGTAACCCATAATGTAACTTCTAAAGGGATGTAACCTATAAAATAAAGGTTACAATGGATCCATTTTGATGTTTTCTTTATCCCAGTCCATTCTAAGGGTTACAAGCGTCAAGTTAAAAGCGGTTTATAGGTTACATTAATGATTTATAGGTTACATCAACAAAATCTGTCATGTAACCTTTACGTTGTAACCTATAAAACGTCCTGTAACCTATAAGAGATGCTCGTCGCGCCTTCTCTCCAGGCGGCCGTTGATTTCTCTGTTGCATGACGGGATATAGAGAAATGGCGGCGCCCGCAGGCCGGGTGGCCGCGTTTTCGCGCCACTCGAGCTTTTTTGCTGTTGTGATACCCCTACGATGAAGCGAGGATTGCTGTTACAAGGCTTATTTGTCGGCGTGAGTCGCGGAGGCTGCGGCGAGCCCATTTGTGACTGGCAGCGCTACACGGCCCGTTCTTCTACGACCAGCGTCAAGTTCGCATGTTGGACCAATGCCCCTGCGCCAGTGAAAGCGAACTCGGTGAGTATATTCCCGTAACGGTTTCCGTGTTTTTCATTGGATGTATCTTTTCGCTGGAGGCTTTTCAATTTGAAATTGCAGCATTCGAGAGGGGTTTTCGTTACCCGACTGGTTGCTTCGCTGGACGTTTTCTGTTGCCCGCGACGGCAATTGAATGAAATCACGGGCTTGCGTTCGTTGCGTCAGACGAGAGCGGACGATCATGAAAGCCCGTACATTATAACAGATAACGGCGCTCGTGACACGCTTTCTGCTCTGCGCGCCTTCGCCACGTGTTGAGCGTTTTGTTTACGCTGTTGGCTGCATCGGGCGCACTTGAAGAGTTATTGGCCCATGTAATTGTCAGGTAGCTCTGCTTGAATATTTGAATTTTTTCCCAATAAAGTCTTATATTATCGCGCTATTCTCTGGGTATTATCATTTTGTTTCAGCCATCGCGAAATATTCATTTTTCTCGCTGCATATATTCGGAATGGCGTCTAGTTTATTGGTCTTGTAGTAATATATCCGGATAAACACAAGGTGTGTGCTGCAGAAAAGTAGTCCACTAAATGCTGCCCGAAATTTCTAAACTCACTTTTGTCCAGCACAAGCCTCTTTTTTTGTGAAAGTTTGCCCTACCGCACAATAAAAAGTTTTTATATCTACAACACTATTCATTTTTGTCATTCTTTTCCTTGATTGGGTAAATTTGGTGTTAGTCATTTTGAGGTAGCGGAGCATTGTCACCATGTTAAGTGGGTTTATTATTCCAGTTCGCACAAACCAGTCGTTTATTTATTCGCGTGGTATTGCAGGGCAAACGGTTGTCTCGCGTGATACTAGTGTAGTGAAGTAAAGCGACTTTACAGAATGATGGTATGTATGAGCCAGCATGCAGGCTGCTTGATTGTTGTTGTTTTTTGATGATACATAAATTGTGACGAATTACACAGAGACAAGTGCAGGTGTAAAAATGGGTGCTGCACCCTCATCGGTTTCTGGTTGTTCGAAAAGTGTGATTGCATCTGGCTACCTATGCTATGACTTATGATCACTACTGTTTTTTTTGCAGGCAGTGTTCCTTGAGCTGACACCCAAGACTCCCCTGCGTATGACACAAGTTGAAATGAAGTCTGATTTCCGTGGAAACAACGGTATGAAAATGCAATAACTAAAACTCATTCATTCAAATATTCTTTGTAAAGATGGCACCCAGGCCTGCACACACAAAAGTATGATTCACTTGCAAAAATGCGAGGCCTTACTTTAAGTGTTACGATGTTATATTTCGTATCTTATTTTGCCTCATGTTTAGTGACTCTATCAGTTCGTTACCACATGAACTTTATGAATTCACATAACGATGTCTCCAGCATGGAGCTTTGTAGTTATTAAGCAACTCTACCTATTCTATAAGATGCGTGGTTTTGAAGAGCCAACAAGAACTCTTTTTCGAAAAGAGCTCTTTACGTAAGCTCCAGTTGTTAGTGAGGGCTTGTGCTGTGTTCTTTTCTTCGTCTTGTCAAGTTTGAGGTGTTCTCTCACTATGAATGTATACCAACTGCCCAGCTCTAAAGCCTATTACATATTAACCCAAATAACCCTTTGAGGCATTACAGGTACTGACCTCCCGGGAATGCCACTTGAAGATCGGTGCAAGTTCTAGATGTATCCTATCCCACAACACAATTGAACGAAGAAAAAATGTAAGTTGGCGATTCCTTTTTACGAATAGCCGAGGAAGAAACCACCGGTAGAAGAACACCTTACTGAAATGAAAAACGTTTCGGCTTCCACGTGGGATCCTCGTTCAAAATGAAACTGCCAGTGCAAGGGGGGGAGGCAGATGTTTAAGTACAGCCAAAAATGTGCCGCAGATGGCGTCAGCATCGTGAAAGCACGTTTCCTGAGTTTAGTGCGACGTTCGCTGTGTTGCGTGTACTAGTGATTCCACATGAAGGCGCGGAAATGTTTTTGCTTTCTCTTTTGCAAACGTATGTCAGTTTATCTCGTAGCTTAAAGTTTCTGCCTGTTCTGGGTGAGCATGCAGAAACATTTCGCGAGATAAACGGGAACACGGCACGATTAAAATTCGGGAAGGTTGGCCGGTATGACTATAGTGGCTTCGCGTTGTTCTGAACAATGCGGCCGAATTTCTGTGTGTAACGACTACTGAAATGATGTGAAATTATTTGAAAGGCCGTAAATCACTCCTCTCGTGTGGCCTTTCATTTCATTCTCTGGTCTCCGTCTTCATTTTCGTGCAATATATTTTTCGTACTTCACATGCCTCAGATTTCGTGTGAGGGGCTTATGGTTGCACTGGATTTTGTTCTTTTTCTGAAAATTTCTGTAGATGGCTCTTCAACGTGGGGAAATGCAAGTGACGGCCCCTCATATATATGCCTCCATCTGCGGCAGCAGGGAACAAGTCATTCAGATGACCTCGGGGAAATCTTCAGCGTGCCCTGATTTTGTGCCTGCATGTGTACTACGTATAAATTGCGAAGCTTATCTCTGAATTTTTCCAAGCGCCTTTTTTCATGCAGGAAATTATGGATCCAATTTAAAGTTTGTCCGAAAGACAGATTGCAATCGGCCTAGAAACTTGTTAGTGCTGCGTAAAAAACGATAACTTGGCGTGGGAATCACAACTCAGCTGGAACTGTAAAGAGGAACCTAAGAGGGAAGTGTAAAGATGGATTCGTAAAGACAAGTGAATTCCAAGTGTAATATTAGACTCTGAGTGAAACAGAGAATGCAGGGAACATAGCCATAAACACTGCTTTGTATGACACAGTGAATTTGTAATAAATGTTCTTTCTACTTTCCCACATTCTGCGTTTTTTCTGTGGGGAACCATGACAATAACGCTGTACTGGGAAAGTGCACCTCTGAGAACCATCTTATAAATGTAGCTCAAACTATAATTCGTCTGAAATTGTTCAATTGCAGTACCAAACAATTTGAAATACATTGCAGACATCCGTGCAAATATTGAGGTAAAGAATCTGTATATTTGGCTATGTTTGTGACGCTGTTCACGCAACATTTATTAAATAGGTTTAATAAGGATATATGAATAAACCGAGTTTTACCTGGAAGTCTAAAACAATATAGGAAACACCAGTTCGCCCAGGAATCCGCACTCGTCTAATATTCATTAAGGAACGATAATTACATTGGGGTGGTTCTCAGCTTTGCTTTTTAATAAATAGCCCACAGGTGTTTCATAACAATAAATGTGAATTTTCAAAATTACTGACGCCGAACTTCTTAAAATGTGTTCCTGTTAAATGCGCAAATATGTGTGAATGTACTGCAATTCTCTTTCGATAATCATGGCCTAAGTTGTCAGACAATAATTTTTGGCTTAACGCTATGTTATCATAACTTTGGCTTCATTTTGAAGTATGCTATTAAGTGCATGTTTCCACTAAAGCTTGGTTTCACTAAAGCCTAATGTTGTTTAACTAAAGCTATAATTTATGCCC
Organism: Haemaphysalis longicornis; assembly: GCF_048455015.1. Taxonomy (NCBI): domain Eukaryota; kingdom Metazoa; phylum Arthropoda; class Arachnida; order Ixodida; family Ixodidae; genus Haemaphysalis; species Haemaphysalis longicornis. The sequence goes on along the minus strand of NW_027526203.1, from coordinate 10,987,866 downwards.
GCAATTTATTAAAAGACCTATCATGCATGTTTGATACTGGTTTCTTAAAGGGCACAAAGCTGATGCAAACATCAAATTTAGTTATGCCTATTTATAAGACTTAAGCGTTGCCAATATTCACAAATATTTTTGGGTGACAACCTTGGTAACGGTTATCGAACAGGTAATGCAATTCATATATATTAAGACAACATTTTCAAGCTTTTTAGTACCGCAATTGTAGGAATTATAAAAGTAACTTCTCTTTTAGCCCAGTGGCCGGCAGTTTGTTCAAGGGACGAACAAAAGACACTCAACGCAAAAGTTTAGACGGCGCAATGGACAGCATGGTCGCACATATCGTCTTCCACTAACGCGATATTTGTTTACCTCGTGGGAAAGGCGTCTTCGGGGCGTCGCCACAGCGGCGCCGGCGAAAGCGCGCCTGGCGCTCAACATGACAGCTTCCAGGTGTGTGTCCTTGGACGGCGGTAGATGTAACTTATATAAAGGTATACATGCTGAAAGCGGCAAAGTAACCTATAACTGAGTAACCCTTACGTGTATACGTATATAAGGGTTACAAAGATATAGGTTACATTTGTACCTTATAAATTATAGGTTACAAAAATTCGAAAATGTATACCTCTATTAAGGGTTACACAGCTTAGAGTGTACTCTTCGTACTGAAGATGGGAGCAAGGAGGTTGTATAAAACTTCTGGAGTGAAGGCCGCCCATAGCGGGCAACGCGGGGAGGTGAAGCCGGGCGAACCGGTCGGCGGCCATATTGCCGTGGGTAGAAAAGGCGCTGCGCCGGCAGGGACGCTGAAGTGCGGTCGCGTTTTTTTGGCTTTACAAGAGAGAAAACGATGGTAAGCTAGTTTATCGATTACGATATTTAAGGGCAGACTGAATTTTGCCTTACCCGTAAGGTTTTGACGTAAGATATGGTTCAAGCAGCGAGTTCGCCTGTGTATATCTTACGTCAACAGAGCTGTCGATGCGGGAAAACGCGCAGCGCTATGCTAAAGGCACCACCCTTGATTGTATTTCAATAAACGTTTATTCGGTATAGCTAAGGCTATAGACCGCCCCCTTAACATTAAAATTACCTCATGTTGCGCGCCATGGCAAGATATTCCGCGTTTATAAGGTTACTATTAGCCGTGATTTCACGCTGGAAGTGCGGGACACGCGAAAGCGCGATTATTTGACGCTTGCTTCTTTTAGCGGCGTGGCTAGGATTAATGAATGCTTATTCATTAATGATTAATAAATAATAATGCAGTAGCGGTTCGAATGGTTTTTAAGCAGTACTGCAAGAATCATATCCGTCAGGATATTGCAATCTTTATATGTAGTGCAAATGCACGTTTTCTGGTTTAAACAACATGCCCAGTTTTGCCCTTGCCGAAGACCAAATTAAGCACGAGCTTTTGATTGATTGATTGATTGATTGATTGATTGATTGATTGATTGATTGATTGATTGATTGATTGATTGATTGATTGATTGATTGATTGATTCATTCATTCATTCATTCATTCATTCATTCATTCATTCATTCATTCATTCATTCATTGTGGAGTTTAACGCGCTGACGCAACGCAAGCGATGAGGCGCACCGTAGTGGAGGGTTCCGGATTAATTTTGACCGCCTGGGGAATCTTTAACGTTCACCGAAATCTCGTTCACACAGTAGTTCTCGCTTTTCGACTTCACCAGAAAAGCGGCTGCCGCGGCAGTGAATCGAACCCGCGTTCTAGCGATGAGCAGCACAGTGCATTAGCCCCTGAGCCAACGCGGCGGGTCTATTTCCAGCTTTTCAATCGTATTTTGCGAAATGGATTTGGCACACACTGAAGCACATTAAAGCAGGTTTTTTTTTATTCCGCGTGCCTATTACAGAAGGCATGGGACTCCCATTGACTTTATTTTTCAAATCCAGATGGTTACTTAATTGGATGCACGACTACATTAACCGCGCACGTTGGCACGATAGTAGCGCGAGAAAACTACTCGCAGGAGGATCACATTCACAACCTCGTTGACCGCGCAAGTTCAGACGCGAGCAGCGTGCTATTGATAACAAAATCACGCGGACGAAGAACGCGGGAGAGCATTGCGGTGTATCAAAGACTTCTACGAAACAGCGCTAACGAGAAACGTCAGTGTATTCACGTATGGCCGGATGTAAAGGAACTGTATTAAACAAGAGTGCCTTGATTTTTGACGGTAACTGCCTTAGCAATACTCTGCATTTAAATTAGTGCGGAAAAACAATTTGCGCCCCACATAGTTACAAACATGTGATTTCGCGCAGCCAAGCGACTACAGGACCACCACAACTACGAGCGAAAACATTCGCATATCTGCGTAAACAAGCGCGTACGGTATGCTCAGTAAGCGGACGGCAGGTGCTACGGCAAATTTTCCCTTTACATCACGCACAAACGGCGGGCAAATGTGCACTCATAACGTTATAATACTAGTAATGCCCTCGAAACCCAAAACAAACAGATACCCTCAGTACTTACAGATGAAAGTTGATCCCCGACGCCTTCTTCGCGCGATTAGCGCAGCCGAACGCGACGCACGAGCAGACCATTTCTGCTTTCTATACCTTTGGAGCATCCATCCGCGAACGAGGATCTAACGAACACGAGTTCTGCTCTTTGGCAAGAGAGAACTCCGAAGAACGACACATGGGGCAGAAAAAAATGTCATTGTGTCTACTGTTTATTTTAGTTGTTAGCGCCCAAGAATGTAAATAATTACCAGATGTGTGCGCCCCCGGCGCACGCACGGGCGACTTGCGAAGCGCTTAACTAGAAACACGGAGAGGGGAGCATAACCGAAACCACATGCGGCGAAATGAACGCGCGCAAGAAAAGCTCGGTGCGTTTGAAGGTAGCCGCATGAGAGAATCAACTTGCAAAGCAAAACAAAAGAAAACAAAAAAAGAACGGAAGCAAAAATATAACGTAACCCGCCGCAAAAACAAGTACATTATGCGACGAATGCAATGCGTCTGCTACCGCGGAACGAGTTTTCTACCCACGGCAAGATGGCGGCCGTCGGCGTCAGTTTTCGAGCACCATCTCCACTCCAGAAGTTCTATACAACCTCCTTGGATGGGAGACGATGCGCAGGTTTACTCTTCACTGGTGCGGGAGCAGAACTGGGGCTGCACTCCGCCGCGCACGAGAAGAGTACGCGGTCAGTTTTGCTCTCCTCCTCATGGGGAGCGAGCATTGCATCCAACTCCCCGCAGCTTTCGAGGGGAGTCCACCAACGCTTGCAAGAGTACAATGACGGTTGGACTCTTCAACTGCTCCCCCGATTTCTTAGAGTGCAGGGCACCCCGAAGCTGGCGTCGACGGGCAACTGGCCCCCTCCGCATGCAGGGCGCAGGGAGACCCCTCTTCGTCTGCCCCATTCATGCGAGTGCAATTAGTCGGTCAAGAACTTTTTGCACTGGTCGACACGGGCTCGACAGTTTCTCTCATCGGAGACGAAATCTTGGAAGCCTGCCGGAAAAGAAGAATCCGGGTCAGGTCCGCTCGGACACCCTTGAGCTTAGCAGCAGGGTCAGCGAAAGCAGAGGGAGCCGTTAGACTAACGCTCACTTTGGAAGGCAAGAAGCGCATGCAGCGCTTTGTTTACTTGCCTGGCTTGTCTACCTCGGTCATACTGGGGAGAGATTTCCTTTCAAAGGAGGGCATCGTGCTCGACATGGGGAGGAACGGCTACCAGTTCGGGCCGCTAACCCAGTTCTTTCCTTTCGCGAACACGCCGACGCCCGGTTTACGACCGCAGCCGGCAAGCAATCTCTACTGTGCCGCGGAGGGCCAGAGGGATGCGTCAGGAAAGATGAGTGCCGAGGTCGAGGCGATTGTCGCATCTTTCGCAGGATCTGATGATCACCGCCGAATGTTGGCGCAAACATTGCTCCCCTTTTCGGATTGCTTTAACGAGAGACCTGGCTTGACAGATGTGCTAGAGCACGAGATAGACACGGGTGATGCTCGGCCATTCCGGTTCAATCCGAGGCCGATAAGTGCCCATAAGAGGAAGCTCCTCGACTGCGCACTAGATGAAATGATCGAGACAGGCGCAGTGAGACCCTCACGAAGCCGCTGGGCATCTCCTGTAGTCTTGGCACTGAAAAAAGACGGTTCAGTACGACTGTGCGTAGAATACAGAAAGCTGAACGCAGTGACCGAAAGAGATGCGTACCCTTTCCCGAGCATTCAGTCGGTGATAGATCAGCTGGGCAACGCTCGCTACTTCACTGTGCTGGACGGTAGCAGAGGGTACCTGCAGATTCAAATGTCCGAAGCAGACATTGAAAAGACCGCATTCACCTGCCACCGCGGGCTCTTCGAATTTACTAGACTCCCGTTTGGCTTGTCGAACGCTTCTAGTTCGTTCATGCGGTTGATGGACATTGTCTTGGGGGACGCGAGGCACAACTATGCGATGGCCTACTTGGATGATGTGGTGATCTATTCGGAGACTTTTGAGGAGCACCCCGTGCACTTGAGTTCCGTTCTGGAACGCATGAGGAAGGCCGGTCTGACGATCAACCCAAGGAAAGTGCAGCTGGCATCATCTAAGGTCGATCTGTCGGGTTTTGTCGTGGACAATGGTACCCTGAGACCGAACGATGAGAAGCTGCAGGCCATCCTTAGCTACCCTCGACCACTAGACGTGAAAAGCCTGCAAAGGTTTTTGGGCATGGTTGCTTTCCACAGGCAATTCATACCGCACTGTACGGAACTCGCACGGCCTCTTTACAAGCTGTTGCGTAAGAACGTAAAGCGGGTCTGGGAAAAGCAACAAAAGGATTCCTTCGTTTCTTTGGCTTGCGCAATAGCGGACACGGCTAGTTTGCGCCTTCCCGACCTGAACAAACCGTTTGTTTTGCAGACAGACGCTAGTGACTACGGTGTGGGAGCTGTTTTGTTGCAGGAACACGAGAGTGAGCTGCGGCCAGTCGCTTTCGCGAGCCGCACTCTCACACCGGCGGAGCGGAATTACTCCGTAACCGAAAAGGAGTGCTTGGCAATCATGTTCGCATTGTCGAAGTTCGACATGTACCTAGATGGAGCGGTTTTCACCGTGCAGACGGATAACCAGGCACTGACGTGGCTGAAGGGGCTTTAAAACTCCGCAGGCAGGCTCGCGAGGTGCGCGCTGACGCTGCAACGTTACGCGTACGCAATCGAGTACCGCCGAAGCTGCACCAACAAGGTAGCCGATGCTTTGCCGCGCGCGCCGCTGGAGGCAAGTACACGCGCGTCGAGCAGCCCCGATGGATGCGGCGGAAGCGCGCGCGCCGAGAGGGGGAGGAAAGGGCCGGACGAAGGAGTCGAGGCCGGCCGCAAAGAGAAAGAGAAGCGGCATCTCGCAGCGGCGGTTTCTGGCCCCCCTAGGACAGAGGCAGAAAGGAATCTGTCTTGGGGGGAGGTAGTGAGTAAGGAAGAGCTCATTGAGGCCCAGAACGCAGACGGTCTGTGCCAGCGGGTGCTGAAAAGGCTAGCGAGTGGCGTAGCTTGCACCGGTAACGCTGAGGGGTTTGACGCGTATCTGCTGGGCGATAATGGCTTATTACTTCACTACATTCCCCAACTGGACGACGAAGAGGCGGTTTCATCCCCCTTTCGAGTCGTGGACCCAAAGAAGTTTCGGAAACGGTTCATGCGGTACTTTCATGACTCAGCGCTGGCAGGACATGGCAGCGGCAGTAAGACTTACGACAAGTTATGCCGTGTCGCGACCTGGCCAGGCATGAGGAGAGACGTGCTGAGCTATTCCCGCGCTTGCCCTCTTTGCCAGGTAGCGAAGCCGCGCGCTGGGAAGCCTGTGGGTTTCATGAAGCCGGCGGAAAGCAGCTACGCGTGGCAGATTGTAGCGTGTGACGTAACGGGACCCCTCCCAAGATCCGCGCGAGGAAACCAGTTCCTTCTGGTTATAACGGACCACTTTTCTAAGTGGGTGGAGTTGTTTCCCCTTAGAAAGCTAGCGTCGGAGCGGATCGTAGAGAAGCTGTTGGAGACATTCACTCGTTTCGGCTTCCCCTCCGACCTGATCACTGACAATGCTTCGTATTTCACGAGCAAAGTCTTTTCAGACTGTTGTCGAGCGCTGCACATTCGGCACAGGAAAACGAGTCCTTATCATGCCCAGAGCAACATCACTGAGAGGGTGAACAGGAACCTGAAGTGCATGCTGGTTGCGACAACCAAGGAGCACAAGGACTGGGACGCGCGTTTGCCTGAGCTGCCTTTCGCGACTAGGACTACCGTAAATAGGTCAACGGGTTTGATACCAGGTTACCTAAACTTCGGTAGAGAGAGCGCTTTTCCTATGGAAAATGCGCTGCTGTACGCGGCGGCGGTTAACGCCCCTTCTCTGTCGCAGTACGCGGCTAGGCTCCGGGAACGCCTTTGGGCAGCGCAACGCACGGCTCGGGAGAACCTCGACGTGGCGCGCATGGAGCAAGCCAAGCAGTATAACAAAGGCCGTCGTCACCTTGTGTACAACATCGGTGACCTAGTGCTAAGGAGAACACACCCACTCAGCAACGCTGCACGCGGTTTCACCGCAGCGCTCGCACACAAATGGCAAGGGCCATACAGAATTACGGCGCAGACGACTCTGCACACGTATGAGATGCAGTCGCTTGAAAGCGACGAGCTGGTGGGTCCTGTGCACGTTAGCGATCTCAAGGCCTATCACGTTCGCACTGGCGATGACGAACAGGTGGTAGCGGAACCAGAAGGTGTGAGTCCCGCTTCTAATGACAGAACGGCCGGCGATAGGGTTCGCACCCATCGTTACGACCTGAGGGTGCGGTAGTGTCTACCCCCCATGGGTCCGGGTCTCACGTGGTTATACCACGGAGCAACCCGCAGAACAGTCACCACTCAAGTTTCATTACGCCACCTGTGCGGTGGGGCAAGGCGTGGTTTTGTGCCTGGCCGTTACGATGCCAGCCTAGACCTGCCGACAGCGGGCCCTCCCGGTGCGACCCGGGAGCTTCGCGCCACCCGCCTAGTGGTGCGAGGCGATGCGTTCGTGCCTGGGCGTTGCGAGTCCGGCCCGGGCCTGCCGAGCAGAGGGCTTTCCTGGCTCGACCCGGGAGCTGTTGCCATAGTCCGGGGGTCCTGCCGCCCTTCGGAGATGCGAGGCGGCTGCGGTTCGCCTCCTGGTTAACGGCGGAGCGCTGTTCGTGGGATGGAGGCCTGCTGAGCTCATCGCGGAGCTGTAACCCTGGCGTGGAGGCGCCGGTGGGCGCAGAGCCTACAGCTCGCTCCGGGGCTGCGAGCCTCTGCGAGCGCCCGTCAACCGGGTTTGCCCCCGGGCTCATCACGGCGTCTCCGGTTCCGGCGCCGAGCAGCGGAGATCGGGACACCGGGGCGCTGTCGAGAGGAGCCTGGCCGTTCGGTGGAATCCTGCGCCGGGCAGCCGAGAATGCGCTCCCGCGGACGCCTACATGGTGGCGATGGCGACAGAGCGGCATGCTGCCACACTTCGGCGGGTGCCAGCCCACCCAAAGCCGCACAGGGCGGCCCCAGGCGCCGACCAGCGGTTCCTCGTGCACTAGGACCCCGAGGGCGATCTTCAATGATGGACCCGTATGAGGGGGGGATAGATGTGGGGAGCGCCTTGGCACGACACCTTCTGGTCTAGGGGGTGTCGCCCGGAGCCCCTCGCCTTGGGCTCCCTTCCCTCGCCCTCCTCGCCTTCTGTGCGGCAACCGGGCCGCGAGACTTGGGGACGTCGGGGCCCGAGGGATGGCGCTGGCGGACACGGGGCAGCGGGCAGGGAGGTGAAGGAGCTGGCGCTGGTGAAGAAGAGCCGCGCGCGGGGACTGGGGACGCCGAGAGTGTTCTTGGCTGGTGTGCGTGTGTATGCCCGGACGAGGATTTGAGTAAAGAGTTTCTCATTGTACTCAACCGCAGTGTGCCGCATTTCTGGACGGCCGTAGAGAGCAGGACCACAAGCCTATACCTAGTCGCGCCCTATGCTTCCAGTTGCTGCGGTTGTGACCAAGGCCACAGTCGATAGCGGGCCACATCTTTGGTGACTGGCTCCGCTTTGCCACTATTCGGCCTACCGCAACCCACAAGGCAAGCAATAAACTTATAATCTCAAAATTTAATAGTGCATGTATATTTAAATGATTTTCATTCTAATCTCTGCCTAATAGAAATACACGAATCATGCAGAAGACCTAAAACTCCGCAAGCGAACAACTTTGACGAACAGTCACTAACGTCTACAGGGAACTGACTCACGAGATTCAAGTTGGGAGTCAGGTGACCTAAGATTTTGCGCGCTTGCTTCCTTCTGATCACATGATTAGCTTGAGTGGCTGCGTAGCTGCTTGTTGGTTTACTTTCCCTTGAGTTTGTGTGTGTGCGTGCATGCATGCAAGCATGTGTACGTGCAAGTGTGTGTGCGTGCACGCGCTCGTTAACTAAACCAATCCTTAGGCCGCGACTACTTTTTCGCGCAAAAACAGCATACTGCCGCGGCGTATTAAATTAAAAAATATTTGCTTTTTTTTCCATACAGAAGCAGTCAGCCTCTGGATGAACTCTCTTCCTAAGTCTGCTATCTGTAGCGTCTCCTGCACGGCAGCAGTAATGGCTTGACAGCAACACCTGATATTGAGACATTGAATAAGTAGTGTAAATAAAAAAAATATATGTAACTGTGCAAAATGAAATAAAATTGTGCTCGAACTTTCACTTTTCCTTTTATTTTAAAAAGGATTTGCGATATATCGTAACCGATATACGAGGATAACAGAAACAATGCTCAACGTTTTAAGTTGCATTGTTAACACAAACATAATGCATATTTTGCAGGAATACATTCCACACAGTTAGACTCATACATTCCACATAGGGAGTTAGACTCATGCTGCAGTAAAAAATAACGTTCGTCTAATGTTTTGGTGGACGAGGACAAGATAGGATGCATACAAGCGCCTTATCTGTCGTATCTTGTCTGTCTTGTCTTCGTCGAAGTACGTTTTGTTTCTTCTTTTCGTCGGCTACGTATTTCGCGGCGGCCTTTTACCCGCTCAGTCATACAGTGTGTTGCGACGGTAATTGCAACACTTTCAAAATTTTTCCTGAGCGGACTTCCGCTCGGTTCGCGCTCAAACTTCACACGAAGGTCGCAATTTGTGGTCTATTTTGTTTGATACCGGGAGCAACGATCGTACTTACCTGTGTATTCTGAAAATAAATAAAAACTATTTTCGTCTATGGGAAAATGGCGGCGATTTGGACGTGCGAGCCCGAAAACCGGGTTTTCTGATCGTCTGTTAGCTCATTTCTAGGTGTGTTTTCTGATCGTCTGCTGCACCATTTGGCTCCGTACGTGAATCCCAAACATGCGTTTCACTCTGCAGGTGGTTCCGTCGTTCCAACATCAACTTGCGCTGGCTCGCACGTCCAAATCAGCCGCCATTTTCCCATAGGCGAAAATCGTTTTTATTTATTTTCAGAATACACAGGTAAGTACAATCGTTGCTCCCATTATCAAACAAAATAGACCACAAATTGCGACCTTCGTTGCAAGTTTGAGCGCGAACAGAGCGGCGGTTCACTCAGGAAAATTTTTTAAAGTGTTCCAATTATCGTCGCAACACCCTGTACGTCCGTCGACTGCGGCATGAGCAACGTCAGGTGCGATGACACACTGCCTGCTGCTTCACCGAACAGGGCTACCACAGAACAGGCAGGATTTTGGCTTCCTTGTAGCTCGTAAACGTGTTAATGCATAGGAAGAGAGCAAACCCCCCAACACCACTTAAGAATCCAATTGTCATGCCAAGCCCAAGACAAAAAGGGGGGTCTTGCCATGAACCCCCCCCTGCTCCCACGACGATTTTCCATAAGCAGCCGGGAAAGGAGGAAAATACTCGCAAACCAGTTCTCTCGGCGGCCCGCACGCCTTCCGCTTCCGGCGGACCAGCGTTTCCTGTGCGCTCTGGGCTGCGAACACCGCTCGGCTCGGTCTGCTCCGCAGCGAAGTACAATCGCACCGCGTGTACTCAGTTTTTGCAGAATTTTCAACTATTTTAGCCAATGCTGCGATGCCGTTCAAGGCACAAACGTCGACTGGTCAGCACTGTTCAGTGGTGGGTTATCGAACAACCAGAGAAAGCGAGAAGAAGTCGTGGACAGCACACATTTGCACGACACTGCCTGGAAAAAATGCAGTGCGGTTGCGACGTGTTTTTGCTGCACCCCTTCCTAACGGGCACGGAGTTGAGATATTGGTGAATGCCGTTGATAAACTGCAACGGCTTTGTACCAACGATCAACTCTCGGCTTTGTTCGGTGCACTTCTTGTACGGCAAGCAGGCGGGGCAAAGTTCATTTATTACACGCAAAGCTGCGACAGGGGCGACAAAACTGAACCCCCTGAAATGTTAGAAGTAACTTTATCCTTTACAATACAACATTGATTGATTAATTGATTAATTTTGTGGTTTAACGCGCCGACGCTTCACAAGCGATAAGGCGCGCCGAAGTGGAGGGCTGACAGCGTCAAAAAAATAAACATTGAGAAAGTAAAACAGTTTCAGCGGCCGCATGATTGTCATTTATTTTGTTTACATCGTTCCACAGTACAAATAGCGGAAGTTTAAAGGTTTAATATATCACAAGCACGGCCAAAATTCAACTAAAATTTTCTTGTTCTGCAGTTATGGCACAGTTGCACGCTTAAAATTATCGGCCAGTTTCCTACACACTTTTGTTATAATGACGTTACGCTGTACAATACTTTCTTTAAAACCGGATACATGCACCGAAAACTTCGAACCAACCTCGTCCGTAAAAATGAGGGACAGCGACACTTTGTGTTCGTGGAGGAATATTTCAGTGGGACTTTTCAAGTACAAAGAGTGGTCTTGCACAAGTCGTAAGGGCGTCAGCCTGTTCTTCTCGAAGCCGCCGCAGCATCAATGAGCAACATCCGTACCTCCAATTTAAAAACAGGGAAATGAAATTACTTCTTGTTGTTGATGCAACTTTACCCTTTTTTACATTCAGAGATGCATATTATCTGAAATAGATTGATTGAATGTAGAGTTTAACGCGCCGACGCAACGCAGGCGATGAGGCGCGCCGTAGTGGAGGGCTCCGGATTAATTTTGACCACCTGGGGATCTTTAACGTGCGCCGAAATCTCGTACACACGGGCGTTTTTGCTTTTCGCCTCCATCAGAAAAGCGGCCGCCGCGGCCGGGAATCGAACCCGCGACCTTGTGCTCAGCAGCGCAACGCCTTAGCCACTGAGCCACCGCGGGGGGTATATTATCTGAAATACAATAAACGAGATGCGCCTAATTTTCTTAACCCACGATGCCCCCCGTTTTACGCACTTAAAACGGCTCTATTGTAATTACGCAGGTTTGGAAACTAGAACACTTGTTCGGAATGGCGCTTAAGATACCTTTACTTTTCGTGTCTAGTGGTAGCGGTGGCTGTTCAAACTCGCAGTTTCATTCTGTTTGAGAACAGTACGCCAAGTAAAAGACTGGGCATACAATAAACCTTTAATATACAAATCTGCATATAATGTAGACATCTTTTGTTTGTGGAGGGTATTATACAAATGCTGCCGACTGAGAACACTTTGCTTTCAATCGCGCAATGCAAGTCAATATGGCTGTGGCTAAGGCGTTGTGCTGCTGAGCACGAGGTCGCGTGTTCTATTCCCGGCCGTGGCGGCCGCTTTTCTGATGGAGGCAAAAAGCAAAAACGCCCGTGTATACGAGATTCCAGCGCACGTTAAAGACCCCAAGATGGTAAAAATTAATCGGGATCCCTCCTCTATGGCGCGCCTCATCGCCTGCGTTGCGTCAGCGCGTTAAACCCTACAATCAATCAATAAAATCACCATGGCTGAAAGAATAAGGCCTACCCACCGTACGCTAGCGCAAAAAAAAAAAAAAAAAAGCCGCCCGCCCGCATCTTCCTACGGGGTGAACTCGAGTAAATGCGTCGCATAGGGGTGGTTGTCCTTCAACGAGTAGAGTGACGCTGCTGTTGCATTGTGTCGCACTACTTCTTGACGGTATTGTTGCTTCCGTCGCTTATACTTCATCTGGAGCCAAACGAAAGGCAAGCAAAGACGCACTTGACTGAAGTTCCAACGCGCGCTCCGCCGCTTGTATACACTGCGCGCGATGTCGTGGGAGAGGACTATGGGGGAGAGACGCGCATGCGCGCACTTCCGTACACAAGCACGCGACCTTTCCACGCCCCCCACCACGCTGTTGTGACGCAGCTGTCACGCCGCTAGCACGCCGCTATCACGTGTACACCTGCCGCTGTTGCTGCTGAGCGCGACGGAGCGCACGTGGTAACTACTGCGCATGCGCGCGCAGACGCGTTCCCCCCGCACCGCCGCAGTTGTTGTTGAGAGCGACGAGGCGCACGGGGCAGCTACGGCGCATGCGCGCGCAGACGCGCTCCTGCCGCACCGCCGCAGCTGTTGTTGAGAGCGATGAGGGTACGTGGGAGAGGCGCGCACCTGCGCCTCGACGTGACGTCATGAGCTGCGGACGCCTATGGACGGAGGAGTTGGCGAGCCTAAGAAATGATCCGCATTAAAAAAAAACACACGGAAAAGTGAGAAAAATGAGTGCCATTCCCCTGTGAGAAGGTGGGTGGCCAGTGGCTCTGTATAGAGCTCCGTTGAGCGGGGCGCAGTCCAAGAAGTATTGGCCTCGAGGACATACCATGGCGCCACCTACGAATGACGTCACCTGTAGGACGCCGAATCGTGTTGTCGTCTGCTACAACACATTTCCCGTGCGTATGCGGAAGCGTGTTTTTTTTTCTTGTGGCCACCGTCTCGCCCGCTCCTTGTGAATTCGATGCAAATTACCAAAAAAAGTTGTCTGTAAACCAAATAATTGGTGCAAGCAATCAGCGACTCGCTTGTTTCCGGCGACACCACCGCGTTTAGGTAGTTGCTACCATCGCGACCCACAGCTCTTACATACGCAGCCAGCTAACGCCAGGGACGATGCAACTGATGCCGAGAAAAGAACGCTGTAAATTCATTATGAACTACGTCTGACGGGACGTGTGTGCAAGCAAACACGTTGTAACAGCGACGGAAACGCGTCGCTCACTTATGATCTCACCGCGCGAACTGCTCTATTTATTGCCTTGTAAATGAATGACGCGAGAACGGTGATCAGATTGCTTCGCCGCACATGCTGAAAAGTATTGTTATGGTCTGCATTTTGGCTTAATCAGTGCCTATTTCCCCTACGATGTTTTTATAGTCATGCCAGGATTTTGCTAACGATCACTGCCGGAGCCTGTGTTCTGCACGGCTGATGTTTACTTTTCGCGACTTGTCCGCAATGTATGAACGGTATGAACGCAAGTTTTAACGCCTTCGAGCGGGTTCGGACAAGGCTATATTTAGTTTTCATTAGGTGCTCGGCGTGGTAATTTATAATTGCAGCGTTTTTTGTACGTTTACAGTAAGCCGGCATTTCTCAAGCATCAATTTCGAAACTCACGACTTCTCACCGACGGCGAGGCTGCGTACGAGGCGAAACACGTCGTTAATGATTTCGGGTAATGGGGATATTCAGAATAGGACAAACCAAGCGTTTGGGGCCCTCAACAAGTTACAGGATCCCAAACGCAACACGCGCGTGCGCGACGGAAGGGTCTTCGCAAACAGCTCGCAGCCGGCTTCGGATGCACGTAATCGGATGTTGGGAATTTAGGCTTGGCGTCGCAGCAGATATTTCATCGCCGTTAGAGTTGCGAGTGACAGTCCCTAAAAGAACGTTTCACCGCACTGGAAACTCTGTAAGCGCGGTGATTTCCGTTGAAACGATCGACGATCAAGATACCTGCACGACCTCGGCAGATTCTTGCGCGCAAGCATATAGCCACCCTTCGGCCGGTCGCCGCACCGTGAGTGAACGGGCCAGCGCTACCGGGACCGACCTCCGCGGCCGGCCGGCGTAAATAGCGGCCGATATTTGAGCATTGCTTTGAAACCCACAGCTGATGACACTACCTATCAGAATTTTTCATCACACTAACATCCACTTTACCAATCTGGAATTTCTTTTCCACAACTTGTGTGATTTTAAAAAGCGGCGACAAGTTGTTGCTGCCGCGACCTGCGTCGGTTCGAGCCGTACCGTCGGCTGTGCGGGCAGGCACGGCGGGTGCGTGTGCTTCTGCGAGCAGTTACGCTTCACGATTTCCTGCTTTATACATTTCTTGCAAACAAGGGAAATCTAGAAACTTCACTCGGCATTCGTCGTAGTCCACATTGTTGATTGGGGAAACAAGCCGCTGCTTACGCTTCGGTCGCATGCGTAATACACCACCACGCTCATGGGTTTGCGGACAACCTACCACAGTTGATATGGTTATACAGTCACCATTAGGTCGAACTGCGCTTGACGCACTGAGAAATAACTTCAAACGAAGGACATTAACACGAAAATACTTTTAGAACGCGCTTCCTAAGCGAAGTGTCACCCGCTGCAAGCCAACTACGCATCATGATAGGAACGGTGATCCTACAAGTGACGTCAAAACGATCGCAGCGCCGGCCTGTCCAGTGGTGGGCCTCGCGGCCAATATGCGCGCACGCACGCACGCGCGCCGCACAGGCATGTTTGTTTGTAATTTCCGATAAAGCATCTTCGTAGTTACTTAAGGACTACATATTTGATATCAATTTTATTATTCGCGGAATGGTAAGGATAAGAGTGGTATTCCAGCGGGCAAAACTGGGGGCTGTCCGTTTTCTTTCCGTAGAACGCTGGAATCCCGTGTATTGACACCAGACGTAAATTCCGCTATACTTAAACTTCACTGTGAATTCCTTAAATATTGTAACGCGGCGTATATGAGACGAAGCATATGAGACGAACCATGACGAAGGCGAAGAAAATGTTTACACCCTTTACAAATGGCGATCAGATGGGCAGCGCAGGGTACGCCAGCCCCATCTTCGTCGTCGTCGTCGTCGCTGGTCCTGTGTAATGGCGCTGAGTGGTATTGACCACTACTGCGCCCCGTGACATTACCCCCCTCGTCGACTCAGCCGACTCAGCTGACACTGCTGGCCTGGCACCTCCTTGAAAACGAGTGGAAATTTTGTTTTGTATTTTCGCAAACTAAATTTTACGCCGCACGATTTACGAACGGCAGGGTACATGTATACTAGCTAGTAGGTGAGGCAATAGCGTCAAATAAACAAATTAGGCGCTATTAAATCACGCAAAACAGGTACCAAATCACACGCCCGCTGCCTGAAAAGATGTGTGCTTCTATATTTGCATAACATAACAGCCGCATACACGGCGCGCGGCCCCGAATATTTACATACGATAATCACTGTGTTGGTTATCTTATAGTGTAGGGGTCGTCGCTAACAATCTGAACACCGACACGCCAGTTTTGTTCTCAAATGGAGTTAGGCAGCGAGAAAAGAACAGAGAATTGGTCGCTTCCAGTTGAATTGTCCCCCATCTTCACACTTCGCCAGATTAGTGTCAAATATTATTCATCATCATCACCAGCCTATCTACGCCTACTGCAGAGCAAAGGCCTCTCCCATTAATCTCCAATTACCCCGGTCCTGTGCTAACTGCGACCAATTTATCCCCGCAAACTACTTGATCTCATCTGTCCATCTAACTTTCTACCCGCCCCCTTGCCACGCTTGCCTGCTCTAGGAATCCACTCTGCTACCCTTCAAGACCAACGATTATTATGACCAAATATTATTGGCAATTCTCAATTTCTTTTTTTTTTGCGTTCAAAGACCCCCTTTTCTTCCCACCCTATTTGCCGTCCAGCCCTCCGCCGTGTCGGCTGCATGCAACTCGGCCCTACAATTCAAAACGTCGATGACCCTCATTCTAGCCTATTAAGTGCGAACTTGGAATATATAATGCAAGAGCGTAATTAAGTAAAGTGAGAGCAAACAAGGAAAGCGAGCGCCCTCTCAGTTCGCCCGATCACCTTGTTTTACCGCCACTAATATCAGAATCGCAAAACAGATTTCACTCTTCTGATGCTCGCGGCATTTTGTCATGGAGACACGCAACAAAACGGCAATCTAATGCTGCACCATGTATTCGTAACGGCGACGCAAACGAGCAATATTTAATGAAAGTGCACGCATAGTGCGCAGGTACGCAAAAGAGCGGCGCACTGCAGCAGGCGAGCCAGCGGTCCGCCGGACTCGCTGGCTTTTAAAGCAAAGCTTTTTACCCCTACCCCATAAGGATTCTTTCGCGACCGTTGGTGTCAACAGAAAACTCCCGCGAACAAATAAAAGCTATTGGCACTGTCGCCAGGAATCGAACCTGGAACTAATATAGTAACAGAGCGTGAACCCGCTGTCTAAGCGATTGAGCTACGAGCCCGCGTGGAAACGGGGAAGACCAGCGGTGCACTCACCAAGCACATCTGTTGGTTTACCCCCTTCTTTATCGCTGAATGCCACGTGATAGCGTAGCGCGACTTCTCGCGCCGCTGTGCGCTCCGCCCACGGCACATGTAGCGGCCGTGTCTCCACCTTGAGCATGCGCTAGGACTTACAAAAATAAAGGAAGCTCACACCAACGCATGCAATCTCACTTCTAGTATGCCAATATGCTAAAGCCTGTGGCTTGCAGTGTTCACCTCAAAAATCAGAGCTCCTTGTCGTCCGCCCTCACACCAAACGACACATCAACGAAGACACTCAAATACTCCTTGATGGCCAGGCCATCACCTCAAGCCCCATCATCAAGATCCTGGGCCTACATCTCCAGTCCAACACCAAGAGTGACCATCCTTGCAGCGCCTCAAATACAGCATCAATCAAATCATAAACATGATCAGGCGAGTTGCCACCAAGAAGCGAGGCCTCAAGGAAGCCAATACCCTTCGATTAATTGAAGCTTTTGTCATCTAGAAAATCTCTTACGTAATCCCTTATCTTCTCGCAAGGAGGACATAAAGATGCTTGATATAATGATTATAAATGTGGGTAAGCGAGCCATCGGTCTTTCCATGAGTGTGTCCACGCAGAGCCTGCTTAGGATGGGGCTCCACTACACGGTGGAAGAGCTGATAGAGGGCCACCTTTCTAACCAGAAGCTCCGATTGAGCAGGAGTGTATTGGGTTGACGTATCCTTCACCAGGTTGGCTGGGCAGCACAAAATGTCACTCCGCGTGATGTACTCCCGGACTCTTGGCGACAAGAACTCATTCTCCACCCTTTACCTAGAAATATGAACCCCTCACACCACGAGGGTCGCTGACAAGCACGGGCTCGAGCGCTCAGCACCACCCCCGGCGTGGATCATGCAGTTATCTACACAGACGCCTCACAACATCGAGGGAAGCAGTACGCCATCATCGTGGCTACTACCAGAAGCAACCTTTTTGCGTCTGCCTCACTCAAGACACAAGACATGACGGCAGCAGAAGAGGCAGCCATCGCCTTGGTCTCGCTCAACCATGGGTTTAAGTCACGGATTCCCAACAAGCGTACCAGAAGTCCGGGTGGGTGTCCCAAGCTGCACTGCGTCTGCTAAAGAAACACTGCCCAACCTGTTCCATTCAGCTCATCTAGACGCCTGCTCACGCTTCCATAGAGGGCAATAAATACGCCAACCAACAGGCCTGCGCTTATACCCCACCCCCCCTTGTGCTATGGAGCTGCACGAGGATAGTCACCCGCTTGTGACGTTCAGGAACATGACTCAGCATTATCGCCTTCATAGACAGACCCTACCCTCACCGCACACTGAACTTTCCACGGAACAACTACCCTACGGCTCATACCATCCGACGCGTCTTCACTCAATGCACCCGAATCACTACGACGCTAAATGCAAATTTTGCTCAGAAGTAGAAACGCTCCGCCACATAATCGGGGTGTGCGACTTCATCCCTGAGCACCCACCTCTCTTCCCGTCAACTATCCAACAACAGCAATGGGAGATGTTGCTGTCCAGCTCTCTCTGCCTACATAGGCGTGCGCAGAGTTCTCAATTTGGGGGGGCAAAGTCTTACCGCTGCGCCCCCCCCCCCCCCCCCCAGAGCAACTCCCGACCTCTTCTCACTGAAGGCCTTGCGGTGCGAACGCAGTGCAAAGATGGATGGTTATAAAATTTTTATTTGAATGTGATGGAATTGCAACACACACAAAATATTTCTGAGCAGAAATTTTACTTTCATGTGTTACATCGGCAAGGCATGGGGCAAATTTGGCGCCCCCTTCAGATGATTAGGGGGGGCGGCCGCCCCCCCTGCCCCCCCTGTGCGCACGCCTATGTCTGCCTACCCAGCTTCAGCTTGAGGACAGAGCACAGGCGGTGCGGAATGCATATGGCTCCAGGGAAGAAGAAACCACTCCCCTGGCCCGTCCCCTGGCTGTTCAGGAATATGAATAAAAGTATTTCCTCCTCCTCCATCTCTCGCCGGTTGCGTCGCCTCTGTCGGCGGCGGCAGAGACGGAGAAAGGAGATAATCTAACACTGGGTTTGAGCTTCCTTTAATTTTATAAAAAAGAGTTTCCACTCATGTGCTCCCCTATTACAACTCAACCAAATACCGTTCATGAATCATGCATTGATTTAACCTTGGCAAAGAATATCTCTTTTAAGTAATAAAGGGTGTAATGAAGTGCATTTCACTTGCAGAGCCACGTGAGGGAATTTGAGTGATGTCGCATGGGTAATTGTTGTGCGTGCCGCTTACAGCTTTGCTTTCGAAGCTTATTCACAGGGTGTATTGGCGCGCATTTTTTTTAAAGCGCGATTATCGCCGATTGCGTCCGTCTTATTTTTTGATCGGCTGTTGTTGAAAAGTCCTTGTCTCCTAGAGTGTTAGTTCAAATGGTCTGTGAACCTGCGAGTGGGAGAGCGCCATCACCGTCCCGGCACTTTCGTCGGCGCTGTAAACATAGCGCTGCAAAGCTTTTTCCCCTAATGCCAAGTTTCTCGCCGGAAGAGACCAGACTCGTCGGGGATGGGCTGGTGACCACGTCTCAAAACAATCAAGAACATCGAGCTCATTTTGCTTCTGTCAACACACTATCCTATGGGACCCGCGCCCGGAAGTACTGCCCGGAAGCCACTTGCGCAGCGCCCCCTGGCCAGCGCAGGAAGCCTATGGGTCATGATATTATGAGTACTATATTGGTAGCGCTCTGCTTGGCTATCGAAGTCGAATGAGAAATTGCGTTACTTATAAAGTCAATTTCGGCTATCGGTTATTCTCGCAAAGGCAACACTGGGGCTAATGGAGGGAAAGAAACAATTTCTTCCGCCGTGTTGCTAACATGACGAAAGTGACAGCATAAGCGCTACGTTAGAGAGCCTGTGCCGTCGCTGTGATGCTGGTTAAAGAAATGGGCGCATTAACACGAAGATGCGCCGATATAGGGCATTCGACTTACAGCCAGGCCTGCGTAAATAGGCTTGCGAATAACTGTTTCTTGAGAGCCTGCATGCTATTATCTCTTGCCGTTTCCGTGTAGCCAAAATCTAACCAGCCTCCAGTGCACACAACAATATGCATCAGTGTATCCTTGAGCTTTCCATAAAAGACGGTTTCTTGTATCTTCTAGCCCTAGTGCTCTTACTTAGGAATATACTCTTCGTCTGGCTTTCATAAAAAAGAAACGGTCACAGCGCGCCAGTGTACAAATTGCAGACTGACTTCTACAGACACGCGTACCGAGCTGATATAAGCGTATACATGTGAAGGCGTGCAGAGCAACAGTGAAAAAAAAAATATTGTGCTTTGTTGATTTTCTCAATAAGTCTTAATTACTTAGTATCGCTGGTAGGTATTACGTAATGTTAGCCAAATACTAGCGGAACCCGACGGTGTGCCTCAGTGCCTACGCTGCCGAGACAAAGCACTCGCGATCGATTGGCTGCTGCGTGGGCCGCTTTACAGATGGAGGCGCAAAGTCGATATTTTGGTGCACGCAAGAGATGCCCGAGAGCGAAAAAATAAATCATTACACCCCTCCATCTAACGACGACGACAGTTGAACGCGAACCTATGTCGCAACGGATTCTTTGATTGTCGTCCGAGTTTTCCAAACCGCTTCGACCACGTATAAATCGAGCAATAGGATAGACGCCGACTTCATAACGCGAGGGACTCAGGTTCGATTCCGGCTACGGGAAGCGTTTTGTTCTTTCGATTCCCCCACAAGCATTCATCATCATCATCATCGTAGAATGTTGGCTTTCCTGCAGGGCGTTTTCACACTACATAAAATTATTCCGGAGGCTGTACTACGGTGCTCGCCAAAAGTAGATTCGGCGTTCAAAACCCAAGTATGCAATCTTTTATAGGCTTGAAAAAATTGCATTAGTACACTGCAATCATATACTTGTGGTTCGTCAACCGCCTTTGCGCATAGTATTTACCCTGAAATATGTTTCATTCAGGGCATGGCACATTGGTTACAGGCTTTTTCGCACGCCGGGCTAGTAACTCACTGCCACACGGGCAGTGAGTTACTAGTGTTCCTAGTCATTGACTAACAAAATATGCAAAAATATGCAATAGTACGAACAAGTACAAGTTTAAACATTATTAAGTCACAGCCTGGAATTTAACAATAAACTGTTATTTTTAACATGGCTCAACTGATTACAAGGGTGGTATATTTATGAGCGACTGGAATTATGTCCGAAGTTTCGCTCCATTCTTCGCGTAACCGCGGTTCTATGCCATGATGTCCGTCGTGCTGAATCCCAGCTCCTCTTACACTTGGTTTTTTTTTTGTACGTCGGCGGCGCGCACACGCCGGCGCCTGCTTTCCCTCCACCCTTCACTTTTTTTGGTTTTCCTTTTCTCGCCGTCGGCGACACGGATGCACATTCGAAACAGCGCTGACGCGCCGTATGTCCCCGCCTTTCCTCCCCTCCCCCCCTCCACACACACACACACACACACACACACACACACGCACACGCACACGCACACACGCACACACACACACGCACACGCACACGCACACGCACACGCATACGCACACGCACGCACGCACACACGCACACACACACACGCACGCACACACACACACACACTCCTTTGCAATGCTGTCCATTAGGCCCAGGCCTCTGTCTAGAGTCTAGACACACGGACGCCTTTGCCCGGGGCTCCGTCGACGGTCGACTGAGGTCTGCAGGTCACTGCAGCACGCAGTCGTACACGATAAACTGTGCGCCCCCTCCCTCCATACACACACGGAGAGTCATTGGCGGATGGTGTAAATCGGCTTGCTATGTTATCTCCCGCCGCCTGAGCCAGGAGTGTGACGTATCAACAACTCAGCGTCTGTCTTTCCTCGCCCTTTGTTCCTTCCCAACTCCCTCTCCCTTGCTATGATTTAAATACTGTTCACGGACGAATAAACGGTTCAGTAAGGTAAATACAAATGGTAGCTCAGCTTCGGGCGAAAAGCGGTTAAGAACCTATTGCCAGCGACATAAGCAGGGGGGCTTATGGGAGTGGCGATTGAAGCGCGACTAGGTGAGGAGGGAACAAACACTAATAACAAAAAACCAAGTTTTGTTCTACAATAAAGCCACATTTATATTTTACGAACGATATTTATTTCTGAATAACATTTATTTAGGCGCAGTGTGCAAATAATTTATGAAAATATTATTCATTCCGAAAACCTTTTTTTAGCGCCCTCAGGCTCAAGAATGGCACATGTCATTGCTCTGTGATGTAGTCCTTCTAGTGTTCGGAAAGGCGCTCCTAAGTTCGTCTGCTAGGAAACGCCCCTCGCGTGTTTTGGTGGTGCGCATTTGCATTCGTTTTTCCTTGTTAATTTGGTGTGCACCTAATTTTTGCTGTGCGTGGAGTTGCGAGGTGCATTGTATCGTCGGTGAACACGTTTAGTACCATGCCCGGCGGGCACGGTGAACTACGGGACGATGCTGCCAACGGTTGGAGCGGAGCGCTTTCCTGGGTACCTACGGAAACGATGTGCTGCACAAGGTTGCAACAGCAACTCCCGTACGCCTGGCGTTTTACTGCACCATTTTTCTCTCATTTCCACAGGTAACGCGAAACTATAGTACTGTTAATACGTGCACGGGGGTTGTGTAAGGAGACGTGGTGGTGCTTCGAAAAAAATGGGTCTAAAGCTTTGTTATGTCATAGTTATCTCTTGATTTCACCTCAGGCTGGCTCGAAGCAAGTGGTCAATTACTCTAGGACTTCTCGGCGTAGCACCACTCGAATTTAAACGAGTCGCTTTAATTGTCTATCTTAGTGCCTTCTCTATTGCATTACAATGCTTGTAGTGATCGTTTCTTCCTGCACTTGTATGCGCAAGGATGATTTCCATTGCAGTACTGTGTTGTGCTGCTCCGTGCTGCGCTGCTGCCAGATCTTTCCTGCCCTGTGCTTTTACATACTGCCGTCGCTTTCTTTTGCATTGATCCATTTTTTCCTCTTTTTACTTATCTGTTGCCACACTTGCCTAACAATGCAACCAGAAAATTTCAGGCGTGAATGCTGAGTGAACTTCTGTAGAAACCCATGTCTACTTGATACGACGCCGGGACAGCGGCGGTGTGCTCGCTGCACTTTCGTGAATCGGCATTCCTGCGCCCGGTTTTTTGCGTCAAGATGCAGTGCCTAGTTCTTTTCTGTTGTTTCGACGTAGTTCTGCTGTTGACGCTTTCATTGTTCCTAATGCTATGTGTTACGGGTAAAGTCAATTTCTTGGCACGTAAGGAAAATCATAATGCATGTAGTGCCCACGAACATTTTTTACTTATCGTATAAGTGCTGATTTTGTGCAGTGTCGTAAAGTTGTTTTATGTTTATTCTGGAATAAAATTCAAATGTCTTGATTATAGCCTGACTATGCGTTATTTCTTCTCTTAGAACAGAAGTGCACAAACTAAGCAAGCATTATATAATCTTGATCTATACTTAAAGGGAACGTGAAGAGCTTTCTGAAAAAAACGAGCTAGAGGTGGTTTCTTATGGTGTTTCGCCCGCTCTTTCCGAAAATTCGGGTGAAATTTGTCGTATCTGAATGCAAATGCGTTTTTTTTACATTAAAAGTGCACCCAGCGACCCAGGCAATTTCCCGAGCTCCGTCGGGGAATATGATTGGTCGCAGGCTTCATGACGTCAACCATGGACACCCTTGGTCGGCTTTGACGTCGCAGCTGAACCACTGCAAGCGTTGTTTGGGGTCAGTTGGTTGTAAGCTAAATTTCTGCTACGACTTTGCACCTGTCTGCACATTTTCAATAATGGAAGGATTACGCTACCCTGAAGACACCGGTATCAGTCCTTATATGTTCGGGCCAACACTCCCATCGGGATCGCAGAGCACGAAAAGCAGCAACAGCGGAGCTGTAGCTACCAGCTAGAGCGAGGTGGCCGCAGTTTCTCGAGCGGGAAAGGTTGACTGGTAAGTAGTATCGACTCCATTTAACGTCTAAGAAAGAATATTTATAGCAACTCACGTGCATTGAGAATATATTCTAGTTACACCTTTCTTTATTCGGCGAAGAAGCAGCACCGTGCCTGTCACGAAAGCTAATGTCGGCCGTGATGCAGGTTCAGTCGGGTTAGATAAAAAATGACGTTGGTCCGCGTGCATACATTGCGATCTGAATAAAGCAGAGCATAGTCTCCTGTACAGAAGGCTACACGCAGAGCTGTGTTTTTTGTTTTGTTTTCTTTCAGCGTATACATTGCGAGTGTTGCGCTTGCCAAAGGGCGCCGTTTATAACCCGTTGCATGCCCAGCTAACGCCCATTTCACGTCGTGTACATCGGTAGTAAATTTACTAGAAAAATAGCACCTTTAGGCGTGATGATCAACGATGAATTTTCCTTCTGCCGCACTCCCTCCGCTCTCGCCTCTGCCGTGCATTTCGCTGGGCTGGATCCATATCAGCGGCGGCTGACTGAAAACACACGCGGTTGGAACCAGGCGCGTTCTAATTTCCGACTGGTTTTTCGTATGGGTGCAAGTAAAATTGATCTTGCAAGCCCGTCCTTCGATATTGCTGAGCATTTACTTCTCCTAACAGGTGTTCTTGCAAGTGCTCCAAAGAAATGGAGGATGAAGAGAGTTCGCTCTGCTGCCAGGAGCTCACCGAGGTCACCAAAAAGCAAAAGCGGCCCGTGTGCGTTACAGCATCTAAACGATTTCGGGATGTGTGCTTGAAAAAAACAGTGCTGGAAGTGTTCCTCATTCAACGTGGGAAGAGCGCCCCTGCAGGTAGTAGCAGTGAGGCGAAGAAGAGGTAAGATAAGTATATGTGCAGTACCTGCTGCAGACTTATATGCTTCATTTCACTTCCTTAGGGCACTGAGGCATGGGGCTACTATCTGTTTGCTCTCATGACGTGGAAGGAGCAGGCAAAGAACAGGCGCCGAATTCTGCCAAGCTGTGTGCTTGCAGCCATTCGGAAAAGGTTTCCGTCGGCAGATGGGACGTACACTGGCTTCAAGCACTTCTGAAATCTTGTTGCAGTAAGTATGCATACTGAGATTGCCTGCCCAACTAGTAATTGTACCTCATTATTTTTCAATTTCTAGATTTCACGGAAAGCAAGGTTTCTTCTCATCACCAGAAACGTGTTTTGCGAGACTATGTTAGTGTGTTGTTTCTCACTTGGCAGTGAATTGTGTATCAATAAAAGCAGCATAATCGCCACTACTCGTCTGTTTCAATGTTACTTGTGTCCTGTTTACTGATTTTTGCATGAAAAGATAACAAACTATTGTCTACAACCCAACAACAAGCTCGTTTTATTTAAAAATTGGTACTCGTGATTCATATTTATTCAAGTAGTACAATTCGATAAAGCACCAACATTTTCTCTTCTATGCAAGAAAGGAAGAAACAAAATTCAGTAATTTACAAAAGAATTGCATGCTATTCACAGCTACAACAAACCTGCACTACATGATGCAGAAGTACCATGAAACGTCAAAACCAATGAAAGGCTTTGTTAGCATGCTTCAATAGGTAATTGCGCAGACGCAGTAGCTGGAAATTTGCCTGTCCTTAGGGTATCGGGCAAAATAAAGAGCAAAATGGAAATCAAGGGGGGGCAGCACTATTATTATTATTATTATTATTATTATTATTACAATTATTAGCAATGCATGGCAGACCAATACACTGGTGCACGAAAGAACACACTTGTTTGGGTTTTGTTTTGTGTTCAGTCCAGCAGCAGTGCTGATAAGGGCTCAAGAGCAACGTGCAATAATGCTTTCAAAAAGGGAGAGAAAGCTGTACAAGCAACAATAGCTCTATGGTTCACAGCAAGAATGGAAAGCACGTTAAAATAAAATACAATTACAATAAGCACTCACTCTTTCCAGCTGCAACCCGAAAACAATCAAAGCAACAAATGTGTGTGGTTGCATTGATGGCATTACATTGCTTTTTTGAATAATGCATGACCAGCAACACCACACAAAAAATTATAAATAGCTAGTAAACCGCAACACCATGCTCTGCTTTCCTATAAGGTACATAACATGCGGCATTATGAGAAGTGACCCTCGGCTGAGGCAACAGTGATACTACACAACTAAGGTAAACCTACTGAACGTGCAGACTCAGTTGCAGTAAAGTTGTTACCAAAATGTATTGTAGTGCCTGATGAATTTCTTCTTGGACACGAGAGCAAACATCCAAATTTGTTCAGCAGCTCTTAATTGATAAGTTTAGAGCTGGTTATGCATTGTTATTAAAGATTTCAATGGCACACATCTACAGCAGCCTTTTGTTTTTCGACCTGAGATTGCCCACTGGACTTTGACAGAATTCTACTGACCCCATACGCAGCCGTACGCAGCTTGTGAGCAACTTTCATGTGTTTTTTTTGCTTGTTTTCTTTTTGCTACACCTTCTGGATGTCACGCTGCTTTGCTTGCTTCCTCTTGCACTTTCCAACTCACACATCTACTTATGCTGCGGGCTCAGAGGAGATCTATGTAACAGCGCTGCCGTAACTCTATGCAGCACCAAAGCCATTAATGTTATCACCCCTTGGGTGTTGCTTTGTCCTATGCCATGTGTGGCCTCACCTAGTACATTCAAGCTGCACAAAGGACATCCGAGGCTAAGAATAAAGCAGGGGCTGCTTAGCACCAGCCTCCCAATAGCAAATGAGCTTTGACAGGCTTTGGAATGTTCAGGTACAGCGCCTTCTGTGCTTCTACTTCGGCTAGTTGTTGAACCTTGTTGTGTGGCTGGCAACAACCGCTTCCTTTTGCACCCTAGCAAAGCTGCTGCTAAGAGGTGGGGGCTTTGGAGTGGTAACCTTTTGCCTCTTAGGGCCTGGCTCGCTGGCTTCCAGCATGATGACGCTTAGCAGCCTTTGGACGTAGCCTGCATGAAGGTTACAAAGATCGTACCATAGAAATGCAATGCAAGCAAGGCTGGCTTGTAAGATGCCATACTGGCACAGCCAAGAGAGACAAGGGGAAAATCGACGCATACCAAGAGATTTAGTGTTGATATTATGTGTTCTTTCACCCATTTTTTTATGCTTCAGTTCAAATAAGAATGTTGCAATATTTGCGTAGAGCAGCGGTCTCAAACTCACAATGGTGAGTGATCCCAGTCACTAGATCTAGTCCCGCAGAGGATGGGACAGTGAAAAAGTTTGAAGCAAAGGGAGGTAATGAAATGTCAGATAGCACTGCCATTAGAAAGAAACAAGTCCTTTTCCACATCTTGTAAATATACAGGTAATTTATGAATGAACTTTGGTGTCGGGATTCCAGAAACATAGATACTGGTCTCCATGATGACAAAACGCTGCCATCCCTTCCTGAAGTAAGTTGACAGAAGCGCGAAGGCGCTGATTTTTCAAGCACTAAGTAAACGCACCTACGAATGATCTAAATGAACACTGATATGTGATTTATAGGGCATATAGTATTGTGCCCCTCCATGATTTATGAATGTTTTGTCTTATGCAGAACCGTTCCTTTTTGGCGATTTTCAAGTAACCGTTTTAACACAATAGAAGCTTGGTTTCACGCTTGTAGAGTTGTTTTAGCGAGTAATTGCCATGTAATTTGTTTTGGGATACTTCTGATAACAGAAGAGTTAGAGGTGCTTTTTCTAATGGCTGTGTCTAGCGTTCCATCCAGACGGAACGGCATCTGTCACTAAAGTTCCGTCCAGAGGAAACACAACTCGCGTTGAGAGCAGTCTCTTGATTTTTACCCAACCGGTCAAACCGCTACCGCTCACTGACTAGCCACAATCAGTGATAATTATTAATCATTATTAATAATTACAGATGGTCGCACTAACTCTAGCTCTATCCCAATGGATCTCCAAGCTGCCACCCGACGCCCGCTTCACAATATTTCAGCGAGAGCAGTCGGTCTTGATTTTTACCTAACCGGCGAAACCGCTTCCGCTCACTGACTAGCCAGAGCCACTGTTAATTATTAATCACTGGTAATAATTACAGGAGATCGGCCGTAACTGGCGATGGCTACGTCGTCGGCCTTGGCTCCAGTGAGCGGGAGCGGTTTGGCCGCTTGAGTAAAAAACCAAGACCGACTGCTCTCACCGCGTGAATTGTAAAGCGGGCGTGAAGTTTTGCTGTTACAGAATGCTAACCACGCGGCCACACACACACACACACACACACACACACACACACACACACACACACACACACACACACACACACACACACACACGCACGCACGCACACACACACACGCACACACACACACGCACACACACGCACGCACGCACACACACGCACGCACGCACACACACACACACACACACACACACACACACACACACACACACACACACACACACACACACACACACACACACACACACACACACACACACACAAAACACGGTGCGAGAATTGAACCACGGACTACAACGGCTGTAGCCAGCGGCAGAACCACTACACCAAATACCAGAACGATAAACGACTGCTAATCGGCTGCTTTTGATTTACCGTTCGGTCTGGACGGAACGCTAGACACTTCCTTTTCTAATCATACTGTGAGCGCGAGACTCCGAAGCGTAGGAAATCATTTATTTCACTGCTCCATTATCCGCATCACCAAACACATCGAGGAACGCTTCGTCTTCTACGAGACTGATCATCATCATCGTTAGTGGCTGGTCCGGTGTTCCGAGACGGCTTAGTCGTACAATAAACGCCTTACCTCACCGAGTAACCAAGGCCCTTACAATACTTCCTTTGTAGATGGCCATTTTTCTATACAGAACAGAAATGTGGGGAAGCCAGATTACAAAGACAAAGCTTACACTGATACCCTGAAAGTCGGCTTCACCTCTAAACATGAATGCATTGTTGGGAAACGTTTTCATGAGCATTTAGGCAGTCATTTATAAAAATATGAATGCCCTAAGCCCTTCCTTTTAGATTTTTTATCAGAGCTTTCGGTTGGACAACAAGTCTATTGGAAAAGGCATTTGTTTTTTGACAGGACACCATCAGTCCCACTAAGAAAATGTTTGCTTTGAAAATCTGAACAGCAACTCTGAAATATAAAATATTTGTTCTACAACGATTTGTTCCACGGGCCAAGCCGCACTCAAAATGTTGAGGAATGAAATGCCAAAAAATCTCAAACAAGCGACCCACAGGCCACATGCAGCCGCGACCCTTGTCATAGAGGGATCAATTTCCTCAGCTTACCATAGCTGGCATCTTCTTTTATTGGGCAAGCAACAGCATCCCCTCCTCTGCCCTTTGGCAATCTCACTGTGAATCGTGGAGTGCCATCTTTTCTCGTAGCTTGTTTCCTTTCACTGTTTTCGTTGTGGTGGAGCGCTGCCAGTTGTGTCTTGTAAATACCATTTTATTAACCAGTACACTTCACTAGCCTTACACCCCAAGCTTGAGCCGAGAAATCAGGAAACAGCATTAGTGATCCATGCATGTTCACAAATGTGGTGAAACTTTTTAAAGCGAAGCTTTCTAAGTCTCACTGGTGGAGTATGTTGTGTCAAGAATACACTGCAGAAAAGTCAACCTTCCCTGATGGTTCTGGTGAAGCAAAAGAAAAAAAACGCTTCCCGTGGCTGGAATTGAA
The DNA here is from genome assembly GCF_048455015.1 of Haemaphysalis longicornis. Taxonomy (NCBI): domain Eukaryota; kingdom Metazoa; phylum Arthropoda; class Arachnida; order Ixodida; family Ixodidae; genus Haemaphysalis; species Haemaphysalis longicornis. The sequence goes on along the minus strand of NW_027526203.1, from coordinate 10,958,714 downwards.
CCTTGGTCCTTCGCGTTATGAAGCCGATGTCTATATGGCAGCGCCATTCCAAACAGTCAAAGCAGTTTATATTTGGAGGGAGGTGCATGGATGTGCAAAATTATACAAAAAACTCATACCCCCCCACCTCACCCCCTTCGTCTAACACACATGGTTGAACGAAAGCTTTCCACGTGCAAAATCAAACTGCGAATGGCGAAAGTCAAAGCTGCATTCAAGTCAATGTCAAAGCCTAACGAGTCAAAATCCAAACTCAGATGACAACCAAAGCAACCCTCATGAGAAGCTCCGCATTCAACCATCATCGTCGTTAGACAGCAGAGGGCATGATTTTTTCCTGTGCGTACTCATGCCTGCAGCTAATCACAATTTTAACTGCCGCAAGCAAAATTATGATGAAAAAGAAAATAAATGAAAAATCATGATGGCATAAGCTTACCTGGCTTTCATACCGTCATAGGAGTACTGGCTGAACTTGGGTGCAAAGTGAAGCAGCAGGTTGTGGTAGGTCTCAAGGCCGTACGTCTGAAACGACGACGACAGCTGGGGCATGTCAGCTAGCAGCATTCTGGCTGTGGCTACTTCTCTCAGCTTGTTGAATGCCTTGGAACCTTAAAAATTTTAAGCAAAACATTTCGTCGGGCGTAAAAAATCGGCCTCTGTCTTCCTGCCTTCACACCCACCCAGAAGCTACTGCAGTTAGGAGTGCATAACACTCGCTGAACTCCTAGAAGCACAGCAGGTAAACCAACTCTCCCGCCCGGCCCTGACACCTACCGGCAGAACGGTCCTCCGATCTCTGGATCGACCAACCCCTCCACCAGCAGAGACCCTCCAGCATCTCCCGCAACCTATACGTAGCTTCGTCAGAGTAACCCCCATACCGCACCATATGCACCCAGAGTACAACAAGGGCCGCCGTGAAGCTCGGGTCAATTACATCAACAGACGTTATTCTGGCCAACCAGACAGCAGATACACCGACATCGCGCACTGCATTTTCACATCTCGTGCCACCCGAGCAGTCATGGATTAGAGGTGCTATACTCACCTCGGCCACCTTACCTAACACCACAACCGCAACAGCAGAAGCAACCGCCATAACCCTGGCAGCCACCACCACTACAAGTACGGGCCACTTTACCATTTTAACAGACTCTCAGCAGGCCTGCCGCTACTACCTTCTTGGCCGCATTCCCTACCAGGCTCTCAAGATACTTCAATCCCTCAAGACTCCCCCAACCATCCAGATAGTGTGGACACCTGGGCATGCATTCCTACCAGGGAATGAGGCGGTACGTGCCGCTGCCCGTGAACTCATTTTCCGGGATTCCCGTCCAAGGACAGACGACTTGGCATCCGCACCATCCCTCCACCCTCTGCCGCTCAGATACACCGACCTGCTTGCCCACTACCGCCATACTCGTTTCCATTACCCCCCTCCCCACCCGTCGCTCACTACAGCAGAGGCCCGGACGTGGCGCCGGCTACAGACAGGCACATACTTCAACTGTACCGTACTGTCGCACATCTCCCCTACCACATTCTCCTACTTCTGCCATTCCTGCAACCTCCCCGCCACAACAGCCAATCTTGTATGGTTCTGCCCCCACCATCCCGATCCCCTCCCTTCCCCATCCCAGGAACACGCGCTGACCAGCCTGCACCCGGAGGACCAGCAACGCCTGATCAACCGGGCCACCCGGGCTGCAGAAGCGCGCGGCTTCCTGAACTTTGGACGCCACCCACCTTCTCCTTTCTTTTTTTGCTCAATAAAACGTTTCGCCTCCTCCTCCTCCAAAACATTTGTCAGCAGTATGAATAAGCAGTTTTAGTTAGTAATTATTTCAAAAATGTCTACTGTCCCAGTCAGGGTGTCGGAACTTAACGAAAACCAGAAATGAGAAACGAAAAAAACGGAATTTTTGGCCGGAACGAAAACGAAATGTAACGATATTTATTACTTCGTTAAAGAGCGAAACCGAAAAAATTTTGTTTCGGCTTTCGGTTTGAGTGGCAATTTCATGTGTTTCAGGATTGACTCAATTTCCGTTCAGGGAAATGGAAAACTGCAGTCGATTTGCTGGCATGAAATCGTGTTTCGTCTCTATGGCACCCACTCTCCTTTCAGAAGGCTTGCTGCCTGCATCCATACTCTCTCCGTTTGTGCCGATAGGCGCGCTGATGAGGTTCACGCGTGATTGCCACGGGCATCTGGCTTCGATGCAGACGTCGCGTCCTTATTTATTTATTTATTTATTTATAACTTATTTATTTATATATTTATTTAGTTTAATAAAATACCCACATTAGCACTACGGCATTGTTTAGGGGGTGTGATACATAAAGAAACACGAATATTCTAAAACACGACATAAGAACAAGGAGCAAAGCGTACAACCTTTTGCATGAACACCAGCATACACCACTAGCAGCGCAAAATGCAGATTACAGCCGCACACTCAATGGAAACAGCTAGATGTCATGTTGCACTTGTAAGCAAGTGGTGCCAGACCGCAGCGGAAAATATTTCATAAGCAGCGCGGAAGCAACAGTGTCGGGCAGGGCACTCCTATCTATTATAGTATTTTAGAAAAATACCCTTGCAATGCGGAAGTGCGCAATAATTATTCACCAATTTTCGTGCTGTTATTCCTTCGTGCGGATATATACGGTGGAAGGGGGGGGGGGTGGCGGTTTGCTGAAGGTACTGATGGTAATCCATTGCTACATACTCGCACACAATCTCTTTTAAGGTTAAAAACAGGAGTTTTTTAGTGTTCCGTGAGACAGACTCTTTTAAACTTTCAGCAGTAAGATCACAACTATACGACTTTTTGAGAAATTATATATTTTCAAAAAAGATTAATAAGCATCACTTCATTTCACAATTCTCAATCCTTTTTAACAATTTCATAAATATCAGTTTTTCTCTCGCGAACACGACCCATTATGAACCGTTACGAACCATTATTTTTTTCGTTCCCGAGCTAAAAAGAAACAGAATTTTTATTTATGGAACGAAACAGAAACCGGAACGAAAAACATTTCGTTCCGACACCCTGGTTCCAGTGCTTTCATAGTGCTGTCAGCAGCCATGTTAACTCTACTGTGCCCTCTTACATTTTATGTATTGCTAGAAATTGGTTTGACTATATTGTTGCACCAGGCCTGCAAAAACCATTCAATCAAGATTTTTACCTCCAACAAGCCATGGCTTTGGCTGGACGTCTCCATGAGCACACTTCGAGAACAGATCATTTTCGTGAACATGGACGTTCCGGATGTGGTTGAGGATGGACGTCCACTTGGGCGCAATAAGTTCAGGATGTCCAGCACTTGAAGCAGCGGCCCAGTAGAGGTGGTTGGAGGTAGATTTCACCCACGGCCCCAGTGCATCGCATCCGGACTGTTTGGGTCCCTCCGCAAGCTTTTTCACGACACCTAAAATGAAACAACCCCAATTTAAAAAATTCCATGCAACGGCAGTTTATGCCTGGTTTTATAATTTAATACACATAAATTTGAGAACATATATTCCCAGCACAACTATTAATAAATTAAAACGTACCTTTCGCCACGTGCCAAACATCAAACTCATGCTTGATGTTGCTCTTCTCTCGGTGAAGGAAGCATTTGATCTGAACATGTCTGTCTGTGACAAGAACAGCCACCTCCACACCATTTTGTTCCAGGAATTCAAGGGCACGTTTGAGGCCTTCCAGCTCCATGCGACAGCTGCCACCAACTTCATTTGACTAAAGAGTGCAATATGGAAACATTTTAGTTCATTGCTAAAAAATATAAAAAATACAGTAGACAATAACGCTGCTCATGTTTGAGCAACTGATTTATATTTGGCTCACCTGGACAACTTCAAAATGAAGAATTTTGTTGTTCTCCACGTCAAGGAGTGAGTATGTGCCATATTTGGCACAATATCCCGGCGAGTCAGCTCGTCCACCGCCGGCTAGGGTCACAGGCCGTCCCTGCGCCTCCTGGAGCAAGTGGCTCTGTTCAGCTTTCCAAACCTGAAAGGGGGAAAAATAAGAGCACATCCCCGCATAACCAATCAAACCTTTCGTGGTGTAACCATACCCGGTCGATTGCTGGCCACAGATGGTCATGCTGAATACTAAAGAAGGTGCGTGCCGTGACAACTTGCACCCCAATGCAGGCCAGCATTCGAAGCGCAGCAGTTTGGTTGCGGCATGAAAGCAGAATAGCTGCGCAAAGCTGCAGATTGAGGACAGGCTGCTGCCGGACGACATCCTGATTAGTCCAAAACAAAATATGCCCAGCAGCAGACTGTCCGTGCACTTTCACTTGAGTGCCCTCGCAGGAAACCGTGAACTGGCACGGTGAAAGGCACCGGTGGCAAACTTGCAGGAGTGATTTCAGGAACTTCTCGTGAACCAAAAAACCCTGCCCTCATCTGGAGGGCTTGGTCCACAAGACCTGCATGGACCACGAAATACCCCCAGGTGGTAAAAATTGATATAGAGCCCTCCCCTTTGGCACGCCTCATAGCGCCAGGAGTAGCTTCAGCAAATTAAACCCCACAATCAATCAATCAATCAATCAATCAATCAATCAATCACTCACTCAATCAATCAATCAATCAATCAATCAATCAATCAATCAATCAATCAATCAATCAATCAATCAATCAATCAACTAATCCAAATATGAAATACATCCCAAGACTGTAGTAACTCTTTCAAGATAAAATATCCAAGTGTTTCCCGCTGAATTGAGGGTATACAGTCACGACAGTACTAAGCTGTCATTTACACTGCAGTAAAAGAAATGATGACTAGGAAAAGAAAAATAACGTACTGTGCACTCTATTCATCCAGAGTGCTGTAGTCAGGGTCATCAAGGTTAGGGACAGGCATTTCGTCATCCAAGTGGTGGTGGTGGTGGTGCCAAAAGAGATGGCTCATACCCACTCAGGGGGATTGGCCAGGAAAGGGGCGCTCACAGAGAGAAATTACAAGGTAATTAAAGAAAGACATTTAAGGAGGTAAATAAAATATGAGGGAAATATATACAGAAAAAAAAAAAAACTGCTCAAACATGAGACGTAGCAACAGGAAGTGTTGAAACCAACATAAAATAAAATAAAAAAATAAAGGAAAGAAAACATAATGGCCCCATTCACCGTCCTCTTCGTCCTCGTCGTCTGCATCATCTCGCACCATATCCACTTGGGTTGCGACACTTTCAGTGCAGCTTCCGCCAACCTGAATACCTGTAAGCACATGCAGTAGATATTACTGACGAAGCTTTTTCCCCTGAAGGCACGAAGGAAAGAGATAGAAAAAGAAGGCTCTTTATCAGAAAACAAAGTTTCGCCAGCACTAATTATCACCTACATGCTTTTCTGCTAAAGGTTGGGGATGAGGAAAAAAGGGCCCTAGAAAAAGATTGGCAGAAAGAAAAAATAAAACTGGTACTGGCTTAATGTACAATACAAGACTTTTTTTTTTACCTGAATCATAAAATTCACAATTTCGACGTGAGCCGAGAACGAACTTGTCAGAGCTTGTGCGCTGCTTTGAAGGGCAAGTCTAAGGCCATAGAAAAATCTTTATTTTACAGTTACAAATCCTTGTTGTAGGCACTCCATTTCCTAAAGGAAGTGCGATTTTGGTGTCATGTGGTCCACACATGCTAATAAAATAAGTTCAGTTGTTTCCACACAAGAACAATTGTTGCAGTAGGGCTTTGTCGTTAGAACAAGCTGAAAGACGCAACTGTTGGTGTAGGCCAAATTCAGTCATAAGTGATGCTTAGAGGCTACAAAGCAGGTGTCACGGAAGTCTTGATTTTAACTTCGAATGAATCTCATGCAAAAAGCACCAGTTGTGTTGTGCCATAGCAGGGTTTTTTTTTTCAGTTTGCATGCATTACACCTCAGAAATTGCTTTTACAGACAAAAACAAAATGCACCTCCTCCCTCAAACCAAGCATTTTATCACTCCATGTTCATTACGTGGTATAGTCCTCTATAAAGGCACCTTATACTTTGAAGATTTTGTAGAGGAATGTGTTATTACACTTACTAATTATTGTGATATTGCTTTATGCAGATTTGCTTGCACAAGATTGCATTCTCTTTCAGAACCAGTACGGGGTCTAGTTAGTACATAAAGCTTGGGAGGAATACAGCACTGCCCTAAAACAAGACAAGACATAAGGAGACCGATGGAGAGAATCAAGCTGCGATTGATAGGTCTTTCGGCTTAACCCAGCCATGTACATGCAGACGGGTTGACTCGAAAAAGCATTTGGCAGGTCAGGCCGAGTCACCAGGCCTTGAGATGCTGAATATGTCTCCTTCCATGAACAATAAAAGTTCCATGATCCTACTCGCACTATAGTCCGACCGACTGCTGGGAGCTTAGACAGTCACAACACAGGTGCAGGAAAGGCAGGCCCAGTAGACAGATAGAGGGTCCTGAACACGCATTAATGCAAAGTGCCACAGCACTGACGACCCACCATGGGTCTCATGATATATTCATTTATATACAGAGAACGGTTAAATTAAACCAAACTCATTGGTCAAATGAGTCCACCTCCACCAGGCCTAAGTGTGCAGATTTAAGGTGCCCTTTGTTTTAATACTGTAGTCTCCAAATAATTCGAAAAATGTCAGTGCAAACCATATTCTCTACTCACCAACTGAAACGCAACGAGGCTTAGTTTGCACAGAGTGTGAAGTTGTGCTCATTGTCACATTGGCTTGGGTCGCTTTGTTGCGTCTCTTTGGCTTCGAAATGGTCCGTTCCTCCTGCTGAGACGGGGCTTCCACAGGGGCTTCTGCAGGGGCTTTTGCAGGGGCTTCCGTTATGCCAACACAATTCGGTGCAGGTTCCCCCGCTTCTACGTCATTGCAGTGCACGGCCACTGGTGTTTCTCCAGCCACATTACCCAAAGCGTCTTGCACTGCTGAGTCTGCTGGCACTTCCACTCTGTCGTGAACAACTTCCTGATCGCTCAGCAACAACTCCCCTAGGATGTGGAAAGGAAGGTATAAAGACAATTCTCGTAAATACTCAAATTAGTCAAACCATAGCAATTTGTAGAAGTTTTTTTTTATTTGTACTTAACGCTTGCATTAGCAAATTACATTTTTCTGCTGTTTCAGCTGCTCGCTACATTCACAGGGCAAAGTTAAAAATCTGGGCATGGTATAATCAAATTGACATTCATAAGTAATATCTCGCCCTAAGGTTTATTCGCATAGACACTGAGTTGTTGGATTTCATATAACGCAGCCGGCTACAGTTGTTACCCTATACCAGCTTCACAATACGCAGCGAGTGCAGTCTGCCTTGATTTCAACCCAACCAGCCAAACCACTTTTGCTCACGAACTAGCCAAAGTCGCTGCTAATTATGAATCCCCATTAATAATTGCAGATAATCTGTCATAACTGTAGCTCCGCATTCGTCGGTAGCCGGAGCCAGGTTTGTCAGTAGTATGCAGTAGCGGTTTGGCTGGTAAATCAGCACCCGCCGCTCTCACCGTGTGAACTGTAAAGCAAGCCTTCACAATAAATACCGCAAAAAAAAGGTTATGGCAAAAGCTGCTGCCAGAATCCAAGGGTTTCCAGCCGACGACTGAGGAAGAAGGGAGGAAGACGAGTGAAAGACACGGCCTTCTCATTCGTCCCTTTCCTTCCTAATCGCATCATGGGCCAATAAAAGTTTCTACTACTACTGGGGAGATTCGAAGCCGCGGCTACAATCAATGTCCAGAGGCTGAGGGGCGACCTATGGCGTACGCGGCGACCTATGGTGCAGCCATACGCGCATGAAATTTTTGTTTTCTGCTCATTTTTATGCGCTAGCTTGAGCCAAGCATTATGCTAGCCACACGATTCAAAATCAAGCGGATCGCAAAGCACGGCAGGCACCCATAGTGAAACAGGTGGCATTCATGACGAAGCAGAAAGCGGACCCCGCTGAAGACGAAGCTTTCTTCGCTGGCTCTGCGTAAACAGGCCTTCGTGAAGCTCCGAAAGCGCCCCTGTCGAGCAGGGGTGGCAGCAGCGCGGCTTCGCTTGAGCCGGCGATAAGACAAGCGTCAGAACATCGAGAGGGGCCAGCCGGATGTGCCCACGCACTCTCGCTATCTGCGGCGCATCTACGCATAGATCGCGCTGGCATGCAGTTTTGCGCACTCCGGCCACCGCTCCCGTGCTCCGTATTATTTTTGGGGCACCTGTACTTGTTCGGCTTGAAGTCGGCGCGTTGCACAAGCGACAACCACAGAGCCGCGCGCTTTTTGTCCGTTGGAAAGGAGTGGAACACAACATCGTCGCGACCGCCTCTGTTCGCGCAGCCGTACGCTGCACAAAACGCAGGCATGGTCTGACCGATGGTCTGACCCACACCAATGTTTTCCCGCTAACTCCTCCTTGCGTCTTGTGAAGTAAGATAACGCACCAAAAGAAAAATCGATCTAACGGGGCCTGCCCGATGCCGAACCTCGCATAGAAAGCCTGCGCACAAGCCGACGCAGCTTGCCGGAAGTCCATGTGTGACGTATTTGACGCAATTCCGGTCTGGGGAGTCGCAGGCTCTTCGCTCCCTGCGCGGCATGGGGGCGGAGCAAAGGACAATTTTTAATCGAGCGTAGCTCGGCTTCTACAAGGATTTCAGAAAAACTTCGTAAACGTAAATCCCATGATGTGTTCGTACGAAATGTAAAGCATTTTTTCAGTTCTAAAACCTCTTCACCTTCCCTTTAAGGCTCGCACGCAACCTGCGTATGTGCGACACAATCAAACCCAGCAGTGGCGTTGGTAGAAATTTGTATCGCGGTAAGGAGTGGGCACGTTTTTGATATGAAAGGGGGCCGGGGAGAGTGGTCAAGTGTCATTTTGTGATCTGTATCCCAAGGCAGAAAACAAAATTCCGTTCGGAAGGAGGGGGGGGGGGTACGTGCCCGGTTCCGGGTTCACCACCCACTGCAATCAAAATAAACAGCTGATTGCTTTTATACAGCAGTGGAAGGCATGAATACAGAATAAAGGTTCAGAGAAAATGCAAGGTGTTTTTATAAACACCGAGGCGAATCATACGACAGTACGTTTCTCTAGTCACGAGTCTGTACTGTTAAGCTGGTGTTGACTTGAAGCACACACGCCAAGGGCTCGCCAACTTGCGTCAGCTTGCAATGGCATGAGCCCTCAGCGATCAGAGGCCTGCTAAAGCAATTCTGAAGTCGAATTTTCCCGCTAATGCACCAAAATGACGTCCCTTTCTGGCCGCATCTTGCGTCACATCCTGTTTATTTTTTTCGTTCCGCCGGAAGTGTTCCCTCCTCACACAGATGGCGCTAAGCCCCATGTGCAGCTTAAGGGCCGCCATTTTCTGAGCGTATGAGCTTCTATGGAAGCTTCGCTACCAGTTACATTTACCATGGGTTCAGTCCCCAGCGCTGTCTCGTCTGCCGTCCACGCACCGTGTGTGCGACGGCTATGTAACAGTGGCGATGAGCAAGAAAGGAACCCATGAAGTAAAAGAAGAACACGGCGAGCAAACTCATGGTACGGTCCTTCAAGAACCTGCAGCAATGACAACGGCAGCCATGGCTCACCACCATCTTCCCGAGTATGACGGCGAGACGGACAATTGGAAAGCGTACGTCATCAAGGCAGAAGCTTATTTCGAGTCAACGGGGGTTGCCGACACAGCGAAAAAAAAGGGCGTTGCTCGTACCAGCGTTAAACACGAGGACTGTGCATATTCTGTCGGGACGAGTCGCTCCGAAGAAACCGAACAGCCTAACCTACGAAGTGGTTGCAGCGCTGGATGAATATTTATTTATTTATTTATTTATTTATTTATTTATTTATTTATTTATTTATTTATTTATTTATTTATTTATTTATTTATTTATTTATTTATTTATTTATTTATTTATTTATTTATTTATTTATTTATTTATTTATTTATTTATTTATTTATTTATTTATTTATTTATTTATTTATTTATTTATTTATTTATTTATTTATTTATTTATTTATTTATTTATTTATTTATTTATTTATTTATTTATTTATTTATTTATTTATTTATTTATTTATTTATTTATTTATTTATTTATTTATTTATTTATTTATTACATATACCTACAGCGCCGATATGGCATTATTGTAGTGGGGTTACAATCTTGATGCATAAAGCAAACACAGAAAAAGGGCAATACACAAAAAGGCAACATCACTTAGAAATACATTGGGGGAGCATAATACACAAATGTTACATGTTACATCACAAAATCATCGATGGCAGTGTGAACATCACATGCGGCAACTACTTCACTGGGTAGAGCATTCCAATCTTCGATCGTTTTAGGAAAAAATGAGTATTTAAAGACATCAATGCGGCACTGATACGGTCTGATTTTTCTTGGATTATCTCGTCTAGTAGTGATGTAATAAGGTTATTTTATATAAATGTTTGGTTAATTCCTGTCTTATCGCTTAGAATGTCAAATAAAAATTTTAAGCTCAATACTTTCCTACGTTTTGCCAAAGTTTTCCATCCGAGTCCGTCAACAATACTCGAGCTTCTGACAGTGAAATCGTAATTGGCTGTGACAAAGCGTGCTGCTCGTTTTTGGACGCGCTCTAACTTATCAATATTTTTATTAGTAAATGAATCCCATGATTGGCAAGCGTATTCTAGCAAAGGCCTAATGTCAGTGGTGTACAACGTTTCCTTCAAACCTGTAGGGGCGTGTTTAAAGTTCCTTTGAAAAACATACAACATCCAGGATGCTTTCACCGCAACTGTGTCCACGTGCGCAGACCAATTTATAGTCGAGGAAAATGTGACACCCAGATATCTAACTTTATCGCACATTTGCAAGGCGGTTTCATTTATGCGGTATGAAGTTACTAACTTATTTATCTTATTTGTAAATTTTACATGGTAGCACTTCTTTACATTCAATGACATTTTCCATTTATCACACCAACTAGTTACAGCGTCCAGGTCAGTCTGCAAAATTTTCGCGTCATTCATGCACGTAACTTGAAGATATAACACACAGTCATCTGCGTACAGTCTAACAGTAGATTTAAGATCAGCTGGCATGTCATTTATAAAGGTTAAAAATAACAGTGGTCCGAGCACAGGCCCCTGCGGTACGTCGAATAAAACTTCAACAGGGGAAGACGACGCGCCATTGACGACGACACTTTTTTGACGACGATATTTTGACCCAAAGCACCACGAGATAACGGAAAGCTTCCGGTTCTTTAATCGATGTCAGCACGAAGGTGAGCCTTTGCAACATTTCCTTGTCGACATCCGACACATTGCAGACAACTGTAATTTTGGCAGCATGCTGGAACGAATGCTCCGCGACCGTATAGTCAGTGGTGTCAGATCAAAGGCTTTGCAAAAACAGCTTTTGGCAAAAGCAAACTTGACTTTGGCAGAGGCCGAAGCGATAGCATTATCAGCCGACACGGCAGAAGATGACGCAAATAAGATATCGGGCGATACAACTACCGTACTGAAGGTTGATGCGCAGCGCGTGTTAACGAATGAGCCTACTCTAAAGTGCGGACGCTACGGAAGTAAGAAGCATAACAGCCACGCATGCGGCTGGGCCAAGAGTAGGAGCTATCGCTGTGGTAGGCCGAGTCATTTTGCGAAAATGTGTTCGAGCGACGCTCCGAGGAAACGCGAAACCGTGGAGACGCAAGGCATGCGGGGACGAGCACTGACGGTGGCGGACAACTGTGCGTAGGGGAACGTAGACGAAGCTATGCACCTCTGTACTTTGACTTCATCTCGGAAGTGGCAATTAGAGCCCCCAATTCACAGGACATTCACTTGGTGCGGCGTTGATATACCAATGCTGATAGACACAGGGTCGCCCGTCTGCGTTGTGCCACGCGAAATTCATGAAAAGAACCGGGAGAGATAGCCGCCATTGCAACCTTCATCTGTCAAGCTTTCCTGTTATCTTGGCAAGCTCCCCGTCCTAGGACAATTGGACATGAAGGTAGCCTACAAGGGTGCCGTAGTAGACTGCTCCTTGGTAGTATTAAATTGTCCCGGTTTTAGACTATGCGGGCGGGACCTATTTTTTTCAGCTGAGCAACGCAGGGTCACCTGTCCTTAACTTGACTGTGGCTTCCACTTCCGGCTTCCGAGCGGAGCGGTTGTGCGATGGCTGGCTCCGAGCCAGGCGTTTCAGCGGCTATGTTCGGCCGCGGTGACCGGGTTACCGGTGTGCCCTCGGGCTACAGGATGCTACTTCCAACTATCCCTTCGGAGGACTCAATGAAGAATTGCCTTGTACTGCACTGCGACCTCGGTGGAAGACCATACCGGATAGATGACTTCCGCACGCCGTTCCTTCAGTTGGGCGTGCTTCAGGACATCTCCGGTATCGGCCCGTATCAAATGGGCCACGTTTGGCTTATCAAGATTCGGACACCCGAGGCGCGGCAACGGCTTCTAGACACCGGCGGACTTCAAGTCAAGGGGCGTTTTTGCGCTGTTATTGACCCCATCAAGCATGAGGTGATTGTCAAGCTTCATTGGGTGCCCTTTCACGTCGCGGACTCGGACATACGCAGAATGTTTGAGGACTACGGTGACGTGAAAGATGTGCGACAGGATTCTTGGGGGGCGTCAGGTTTCGAGGCCGCAAGTCGACGACGCGACTCGTTCGCATGACATTGCGTGACGACCTCACCCCGGACGACTTGCCTCACCTGCTGAAGTTTTACGGCGGTTCAGTTTTGGTCGTCGTGCCTGGGCGAGCGCCACAATGCCTGCGGTGTCGTCAGAGGGGGCACATTCGTAGAGACTGCCGAACCCCGCGTTGTTTCAAGTGCAAAGCTTTCGGGCACCTGGGGCAAGAGTGTGTGCCGACCTATGCAAAAGTCACCGGGAGGGCCGGCGTACCTGACGTCAGCCCTCACCTCATGGATGAAGAGGAGGCGGAGGCAGCAGCAGGGTCTACGTCTGTGGCGCCTGAACTCCAAGAAACCGAGGTGAATGGCGTCACGAACACCGCGGATCCGCCCCCCGAAAACACGGAAGGCGGAAGTGGCAGCGCCACTAAGGATCATGAAGCAACCTCGAAAACTATTTACGGCGACACTCTCTCGACGAGCGCCCCTTCTCGGGACGAGGATAAGACCGCTACCAATGACCTACCAGTTGAAGACAAGGATGACGACACCGAAAGCCAGCACTCTGGGAACTCAACGCTGACCCAGAAAAGTGACGGCTACCGAACAGCCGACGAAACTACAAACCCGCCTGCAAACAACCTGGAAACTGCGTTGCCGAAACGTCGACGAGAAACTGGCCCAAGCGACGAGCAGCGACTGACGCAGCTGGAGCGGGAATGGGCGAAAGCGGCCCGCAAGAAAGGCAAGTTTTTGACTCGCGATAACCGGTCTCTGTCAGCACCACGTACCCAGCGAAAATAACGGCTTCGCGAATGTAAGCACGGTGGTGGGAGTATGAACCCCCCTTTTTTTTTGCTCAACAATGTTCGTTTCTACGCCCCTCCATGTAGCAACTCTTAACGTCGGAGGATCAGGCTCGAAGAAGCGACAAATGCAGCTGCGAAATGTACTGGAGCAAAGGCAAATTAACGTTCTGGCAGTCCAAGAGACAAAGGTTGAGCGAGAGGAACATACAAACACCATGGTGCAACCATTTCTTGAAGGGTATTACGCATGCGTGAGTCATGCGGTTGGAACAGCTGGCGGTTGTGTTATATTTGTTAAAAAAGAACCTACATGGGTCGTAGAAAGTGTTACATCATGGTTAGGGGGGCGTTTTGTTTGCTGCGATTTTCGTTATGGGGAGCAGCCGTACAGAGCGGTTTGTGTGTACGCGCCTACGGTGCCTAAACAGAGGCGTATTTTTTTTGAAAGTGTCCTTGAGATGCTGGAATGTGACCGGCCGATTTTCTTCATGGGAGACTTCAATTGCGTGTGTAGCCAGGATGACCGTTCAAATGAAAACGCTCCTTTTGACCCCAGTGCACTCTTCTTAAATGATGCCTTGAGCAGCTTGTGTTTGGAAGATGCTGCGTCTCTAGTGCACACTTCGAGTAGTAGGAAATTCACCCACTATCAAGGAAAAAGCCATGCACGCCTTGATAGAATATATGTGTCATCGCAGCTTGCTCCGGTTTGTAACAATTACGTGGTAGAACCCGTTTCCTACTTTGACCATTGCCTGGTATCTGTGTGGGTGGGGCAAAAACAAGAGTGTCGTGTTAAATTTAACTGGGAACTATGGAAGCTTAACGATAAACTTCTGAATGATAACCAGTTTCGCGACTCGGTAGCAACGATGAGTGGCGATTTAGATAAGGCCGATGACAGCAACTGTATCGAGCGTTGGGAGCGTTTTAAACAAGATGTAAAGTTGATAGCTATTGAGCGATCAACAGAAATAAATCTTAAAGTAAGGAAGGAGGAGAGGGAACTACGAAATTTGTTACTGTTGCTAACGGCTGAGGAGGAAAAGGCGCCAGGGTTGTTTTGTGATGATATTCGTAATGTCAAATCGAAACTGGAAAGCATAGAGGTGGAAAAGCATAAAGGCGCTGCAATAAGGGCTCGTGCCGAAAGACTGTTAGCCGGGGAAGCGCCCACGAAGCGGTCATGGGCAGATGAAAAGCGACATGCTAAAAAGAAGGAAATTAGCAGGGTTATCTATGATGGTGTAGAAATGCAAGAACAGCCAGATATTGAAAAAGCCTTTGTACAGCACTACCAGAACCTATTTTCGTACAAGTCCCCGAAGGAGGGATTCGAGCGGTCCTTCCTAAATTTGTTGCCCCGTCTTGATGAGGACATAACAGAACAATTGGAAAGCCCCATAAGACTAAAAGAAGTTGAAGAAGCAATAGATAACTTAAACAATGGTAAATCTCCGGGACCCGACGGGCTAGGTTCGGCCTTTTATAAAACGTTTAAGTCTGTCCTGGCACCTGCCTTGCACAATGTTTTCATGGTATCTCTACAAAGAGGGGCCCTTCCCCCTACTTTCTCGAAAGCACACACGATCCTCATACCCAAGAGCGACGACACAGAAGTGCTTGCTAGTGTACCCGGGTACAGGCCAATTACCTTAACTAACACTGACTACAAGGTTTTCATGAAGATTTTAGCTAAGAGATTCCAGACTGTCATTAAGAATCTTGTGGGACCGCATCAAACATGCGGTATTAAGGGAAGGAGCATCTTTACTAACATTCACATAGCACAAAGTATATTGGAAACTTGTGACATGGATTTCCGAAAAGTTGCCATGTTGCAGGTAGACTTTGAAAAGGCGTTTGACAAGGTGTGTCATGACGTCCTTTTCAAAATACTCGAACATGTAGGAATGGGCAAAACAATTCTAGACGGGGTTAAAATGGCCTACCGGCAGTGCACAACTAAATTCATTATTAACGGGAACCTGACCTCTCCTGTCGATGTGCATGCGTCAGTGCGTCAGGGCTGTGCCCTGTCGTCACTCCTGTTTGCGCTTTACCTTGAACCTTTGTGTGTAAAAATCAACCAAAGTCCTCTAGTGCAAGGTTTTCGCCTTGAATCCTGTGAAGTTAAAGTAATGGCTTACGCCGATGATCTCGTTTTTTTTTTTAATAACCAAGAGAGTGTTAGTAATGTAATGATCATTACGCAAGAATATTGCGATATGACGGGAAGCGCAGTCAACCTTAAAAAGTGTGTTGGGCTATGGCACGGTGAGTGGATCGAAACCCCACGTGTCTTTAACAGCATCTCATGGTCAACAGAACCGGCATCTCGGAGTACCCTTAAGGAATTATCGAGATAGTAACGGGTACTGGGCTAAACGAGCTCAGACAATGCGTGCGCAAACGGCAAAGTGGGAAGGCCGTAGCCTTTCTATCTTTGCGCGCGCAACAGTTTGCAATGTCTTCCTGGTCTCAAAACTTTGGTATATTATGCAGGCCCTCTCTTGCGCTCGACTAAATGTTCAAAAGTTTCACCGCATTTTGGCGGTCTTTGTCTGGCAATCAGCTTTTGAGAGGACGAGTAGGAGCAACTTGTTTAGAAAAGTTCAGCAGGGAGGGCTGTCACTCCCACATCTATTTGTGAGACAACTTGTTTCCCGTTTCTTGTTCCTAAGAGATCAGGAGGACCCGTTTATCCGTACTTTCTTGCAGCATACGGTCGCAAGCGCTTTACCCAACTTTGTAGTGTCGTCAGCGAATGTGACCCGTTACTCGGTTAGCCTCTTTTTGAGAGAAGTTGTTTTCAATTGTCGTGTTTTAATGACTCGTTTTTCTGCTCAATTTTTGGCAGCAGTGAACCGCAAAAAACTCTCCTGTGACATTATCGATTGTCTGTTCCCAGAGCCGATGTATAGATCGTTGTATAAAGTCGGCTCCGGACAAGATGTACTACGGAGAGTAAAGAGAATGCCAGTCCCTGGTGCTGTGAAAACGTTCTTTTTTAAACTGCATTGTAATACACTCCCAGTTAAAACATGGATGTTAGAGAAGGGTTTATTTTTGCCGTGGGGTGCCGAATGTTCATTGTGTAAAAAACCAGAAAATGTCGAACACGTATTCATCGACTTTGGGACGCCGTTTTCTTTTGGGATGTCTTGCAGCGTACCCTAAAAAAAGACCTTCCGATAACGGCTCGAGGAATCCGCTTCCTTGATGTGAAACCTGATGTTTTACCATACGATTTGTTTTTCCTTCTGGGTTTACATAGCATTTTGAGAAGCAGAATGGATGTGAGAAATGCAGATGTCAATGCAAAATCGGTGGGCAACCACTTTGTAGAGCACGTGTGTAAACTGCGGGAAGTTTTTGTTAAGCTGGAGTATGATGATGATGTGATCACTGTTATGAACGAACTAGCTGTATTGCAAGTTCACAAAAACGTAACCGCCAGCTAAAAGCTCGGCGGTTTCTTTGTATGTTCCTTTCTTTTCTCAGCCCTGAGGGCTGATTGTGTAGTACTTGTTTTGTTGTGCCCAAACCACAATAATAATAAAAAAAAAGTCCTTAACTTGACTGTGGAAGCCGGATCGCCAACAACCCGCCGCGGTGGCTCAGTGGCTAAGGCGTTGCGCTGCTGAGCACAAGGTCGCGGGTTCGATTCCCGGCCGCGGCGGCCGCTTTTCTGATGGAGGCGAAAAGCAAAAACGCCCGTGTGTACGAGATTTCGGCGCACGATAAAGATCCCCAGGTGGTCAAAATTAATCCGGAGCCCTCCACTACGGCGCGCCTCATCGCCTGCGTTGCGTCGACGCGTTAAACCCCACAATCAATCAATCAATTGCCAACAAGTTTCCCGGCCGTGGACGACATCGTCAACGAGTTTCAAGACGTTTTTAGCGCGGAACTCGGCTGCATCAGCGGTCCCCCTGTGCACCTTCAACTCAAGGAACGAGCTACACCTAAGTTCTGTAAGGCACGATCCATTCCTTTCGCTTTCCGTGATAAGGTTTCTCAAGAACTTGACAGACTGGTAGCAACTGGGGTGTTATCACCGGTAGCGCATGCGGAGTGAGCTACGAGCATTGCGCCCGTCTTAAAGAAAGATGGAACAGTTCGGATTTGCGTCGATTTCAAGATCACGTGTTAAATCCTGTATGCGAACTGAAGCAGTACCCATTGCCGGTGATTGACGACATGTTTGCGTGCCTAAACGGCGGAGAGTACTTCAGCACTCTCGACCTGCGTGACGCGTTTAATCAAGTACCGCTTGACGAAGAATCGCAGAAGATATGCGTAATTAACACGCATCTAGGGTTATTTTGCTTCAAGAGGCTGCCTTTTGGCATAGCGTCTGCCCCAGCCATCTTCCAACGAAAAATCTAAACAGTCCTGCAGGGGCTACCAGGCGTGCAAGCTTACCTCGATGATGTGTTGGTTGCGGAGCGACAGGGAAGCAACGAGACCCTGCGAGCGGTACTGCAGCGTTTCCGTGAGCACGGTGTAAAACTCCGTCTAGACAAATGCAAATTTATTCAGCCTTCAGTCACGTACTTAGGGCATCAAATCGACAAAAACGGCCTACACCCCACTGAGAAACATGTGGAAGCAATCGCTCAGGCTCCTAGCCCGACAAATGTGCAGGAACTACGCTCATTTCTGGGCATGCTGTCGTATTACTCCAAGTTCCTTCCGAATGTCATCTTTGCTTGCACCTTTGTACCAGTTGCTTGGCAAAAATGCGCGTTGGGTGTGGGGAGAAGCTCAACATACCGCCTTTGCCAACGCAAAGCAGTGCCTACTTGCGGCAGGGGTGCTCGTTCAGTACGACCCCGCAAAGCCATTAAAACTGGAGTGCGACGCTTTATCGCATGACATTGGTGCCGTGCTGCTTCATACGGATGGAAAAGTGAACCGTCCCATAGGCTTCCGTTCGCGAACGCTGACCACTGCTGAGCGGAATTACTCCCGGCTAGAACGTGAGGCCTTGACCCTTGTTTTTGAAGTGTCGAAATTTCGCGACTATCTCCTCAACAGATTTTGCTGTGGTCACAGATCACCAGCCGCTCCTGGGCCTGCTGAAAGCGGAGAAGCCGGCACCAGCGTTGGCCGCAGCTCGAATACAGCGCTGGGCTCTCTACCTCGGCGGATTTCGCTACAAGCTTCAGTATTCGCCCGGTAAGCTGCTACTAAACGCCGACACCCTCAGCCGGCTACCGCTGCAGACTCCAGCACCACCAGTGAGAAGCGAACCCCCAGAGTATGTTTACGCTCTAGCAAGTTGCGATGATGGTACTGTGGCTGTCGAAGAACTCAAAGAGCTAACTGCGCGGAACCTTTTACTAGCGAAGGTCGTGGAGTACACCAAGCATGGCTGGCCGAAACATGTAAAGGACACAGAGCTGGTGCCATTCTCGGAACGCCGGTTAGAACTATCCGTGGCTCATGGTTTGTTATACTGGGGTCATCGAGTTGTTCCCACACAAGCACGAGAACGGGTGCTACATATGCTGCATGAGACACATCAAGGGTCAGATCGGCATTCTGGTGGCCGGGACTAGACCGAGAGATAGAACACCTCTCAGCGTCGTGCCACAACTGCGTGCAAAATCTGCCTATGCCAGCCTCTGCTCAACCAATGAGTTGGCCAGCCGTTAAGGAAAAATGGTCGAGGCTCCACGCCGATTTCTCCGGGCCAGTCGCAGGCAGCATGATACTGGTGGCCGTGGATGCTGCCACTAAGTGGATTTAAGCCGTGCCCATGAGGCAGCCAAGCACGCAGTCTACAATTGCTAGCTTACGCAGCATTTTTGCCAGATTCGGTATTCCACGCACAATGGTTACGGACAATGGCACGCAGTTCACTAGTGAAGAATTCGACAACTTTGCGAAGAGCAATAACATCGCACACCTCCGTACGGCTGTGTATCACCCACAATCTAACGGGCTCGCTGAACGAGCTGTTTGGACGATTAAGGAAGCTTTAAAGAAGATAAGCGAAGGCACATTAGAAGAGAAATTAGTGAAAGTTCTTTTCAACTACAGGAGAACGCCGTGCCACGAGGGAAAATCCCCTTCCGAACTTCTATTCGGCTACCTGATCCGCTCTCGCTTGGACTCGTGTTTCCCACATCTCCCAGGGTCAACCCGGGAGACGGAAGAGTGGACACTGCCGCCCGACACAGCCGTGTACGCCCGTAACTACGGCCAGGGGGAGAAATGAACACCAGGGAAAGTTCAGTCCACTACAGGGTCGCGCGTGGTCACCATACAAACGCCCGCTCGGGTGGTTCGACGTCACATAGACCAAGTGCGTCCCAGGCCGAGCCCGGCATCCTCTCGGAGCGGCGTTCACGGAGACCAAGACGAGGGGAGCCCTTCGGCTGCAGCTGCGCCCACACCGACCGACAACGAAGGCGATTTGAACGAGCAGCCTGCAGACCAGGTGGTACCTGCACAACCGTCGCCGCCTATCCAGAAGGCGCAGGAACCCCCGCACGTTTTGCGACGCTCTACTCGGGAAATAAAGCCTGTGCAGCGTTTTCAATACTAAGGGAGGAGAAAGGTTGCAAATCGGCTTGCTATGTTATCTCCCGCCGCCTGAGCCAGGCGTGTGACGTATCAACAACTCAGCGTCATGTCTTTCCTCGCCCTTTCTTCCTTCCCAACTTCCTCTCCCTTGCTATGCTTTAAATACTGTGTTCACGGACGAATAAACGGTTCAGTCACTGGTCGGCGACTTTGGCTAGTTTCGGTTTCCGAAATTGTGGCGATCCTAGCGGCACGGTGCTGCGGCGTGGCCCTTCCCTTTCCCTGGGCGTTTCTTTCTTTCCACGCCGTCAACGCTTCCTTGCCTCCTCACGCATGCGCAACAGCTCACCGGCACCAATATTTTTTTTTCTTTCTCTCGGCGCGCACGGCGGGCCAATTCGGTGCGTGCGTGAGCGAGCCGGCGTGCGAAGGGTTGCGCGCGTTGCCTAAACGCCTCCACGGGCAGAAAGTTTCGCTGCATTATAAAATACATTCGAATTCTAAATATGGGGTAGCGGAGGAAGGAGAGTTACCACTCGTGCGCAGCTCTGTGGTGCAGCAACACAGGACGGTGAAGTTCGGCCAAGTTTCTCGCCTTCTCCAAAGACGACAGGTAAGCAAATTAGCTTTGTACAAGTTATAGTGAATTCCTTAAAAGCCCACCGATTTCACTCTTCTATTTTAAAATTAATACGCGCATGTAACGCGAAGTTAATGAGACATGTCACTCGTCTTGGAGTGGAAACTAATGTGCAAATATATCCCAGCTGTGCAAGTACGCAAAGTTTTGGTAGAAGTAAACGCGTCTTTGGCACGCACACTCTTGCTCGCCAGACCAATTTGTGGTGGCATTGCTGTCTTTTGATTGCCTTAGTAACTGCTGGAACGCCGATTCAGTATACTTATCAAGGTATTTTTTGTTGTTTCGTGCAGCAGGTATGGGTCTAGGTTTGGGCCCCAAGTCGAGGACGGTTTGCGACTTCATTGGACGTTTCCTCCGGTGACTCTCCTCAATCCATCCAATGTCATCACGACGAACCTGCTCACAAAGAAGGCAAGCTCAACTGTACGCGCTTCTTGCCTTTCACGGCGTACCTACTACCACAGTGATTGGTGGCATGGAGGTGCTGCGCCCTAAGCATTTTTTAACTCCGCCGTCTTGCTCCAAAACGTATATTTGCGGCGAAACTACTGCCAAGCGTTGCTTCAGTGCTCCGAAAAACCTGACGTAACACCGCAGTGTTCAATGCAAGTCGATTTTCACATAAAGCAGTGGAAGGCCGAACCGAAATACATGCGTTGTCTGCATCCGCCATTGCAAGCGTTTCGCTCATTAAAAAAATAAATAAATAAAACCAAGTAACATTGCCGGCTTGCTGTTCAATCTAAACTGCGCGCCCGCGCCTTGTCATCTTATCGCGAGTGGGTTTGGTGTTCCATAGTTCTGAAGTTAGAATGGTCATGCCGTATCGGACAAGATAAGAGGCGCTGCCCGAGCTAGAGGGTAGCTTGTAACACCTGGCCGATATCTGCGGCTTACAATATAGGGAAGCTTTTATTTCTGGGTGTCTTCTCCCTCCAGCCTTCCCTCCCACCCGCGGTAAGCAGACTGTTCATTCACGCGCCATTAAAAGAAAAGATGGGTGCGTTCGATTTGTGTTCGGTGGTCTACGACGTGCACATAGTTGCGCATTGTTTTTGTGCGTAGATATAATCCAGCAATGAGTGTCTACAGTGCGGTCATTGTGTTGCAACAGTTTTTTATGGCTGCATTTTGTTGGTGTGAACATGATTTCTCCGAAGTGTATGCAGGTTAATGGGCTGTTCAACGCTTTCTTTCAGAGTTTGCGTTAACTCACCTGAACGGCAGGGCTTGAAGCATACGTGTGCGTGCTTTCGTTTAACATATAGGTTCCCAATTATTGTCTCTGAACTGAAACGAATTTTTTTAATGTCTAAGGAACATTCCTGCCTCGAGGTGAGCCCAAGAAATAAGTATACACTGAGTGGAACTTTCAAGTTCTTTTCTTCTCCTGCCGAGGTGTGCGCGAAAAAAAAAATCTCTGTAGGGACTAGAACTTTCGGAGTTCTTCTTTCGTAATTAAGTATTGTGTACCTAAATGTGTATTCATGACTGTAACTTTTGCGCAACTTTAGACGGAGGCAGATACAAAAAGGGACACGAAGACCTGTATGTGTGTCCGTCTAAAGTTGCGCAAAAGTTACAGCCATGAATTCAGAATACCAACTAGCCCGCCTTACCATGTTATTGTAAATGTGTATGTAGCACGTTTTTTCCTATTGTACAATATTGTATCCCCAAATTTGCATATGTCATATTTTTGCTTAATCTTATACTGTGTACAAAAAATGTATGTGAAATATATGATTGTAGTACATTTGTTTTCATGACTTCGAATCAAAGACGTCCTCATATGAATTTTGAATAAACGCAAAGCATAAAGAATGTTTGTGTAACACTCCAATTAATATCGCCACAAAGACAACAATTCGACACCAGAAAACATACTATAACCTACATGTTTTCTTCGTTCAATTATTAAACACGTTACTTCACACATAACAAACGATGGGCAGCGGCCATTTGGAGACATCGCCGCCGCTCGTCCAACTTTCGCGCCTAGTATCATTGCCGAGCGGCCCATGAGGCAGCGACCGGCGGCAGGCGCGAAAGTTGGGCTAGAGTCGGTTTCAAGGGCCGGCGCGCGGCAGCCCGGCCTGGCTGCCACGGGAAAAATAACGTCAGCAGCGTCCGCGACGTCACCAACCTCCTTTCTCCCCTCGCCACTCGTTGCCATGACGATAAGTACAACGTTTTTCAGACGCCACGTACTACTAGGGGAGGATTTGGCGCTGTTGTTGCGAATTACGCGGGACCACGGTGGATGCTAAAGAGGCCGCCCTGCGGTTCAGTCCCCAGCGCTGTCTCGCCTATCGTCCATGCACCGTGTGTGCGCCGGCTATGTACCAGCGGCATTAGTTCGGGACGCAGCCGTAACAGGAGAGCTCACGTAAACGTAACTGTGGGTGCGCCGCCGCGGTAGCTCGCCGCCTCTCGGAGACTAGCTCCGAAGCGAGACGCCTGGCGCCGGGGGTGGTGGAAAGGTCGGGATGGCGACGCCGCCCCGCTGGCGCCTGTTGGAGGCTGTAGGTAAGCGCAATGGTTCATGTAGGAGCTGGCTCATACTGTAAATGCGAGACCAAGCTTCCCCCTCAGTTTTCTCTGCGAGCGCCTCCTCCCTCTTTTCTAGCCTTATATCGGAAATGAAAAGCGCTTTCATGGCTCACTGCCACACACTCGATCGTGCGCTCAGCGGCTCGTGTACGCAGTAAATCGGCCAACATGGCACACTGGAAACATTTATTTGAAATTACTTGCGAAGAAAGCAAACAAGCTGCACACTAATGATGGTCAGCGCAAAGGGAAACAGGACATGGAGATTAGGAAAGACGCAAGTGCTGTCTATAGCTGAAGGTTTCTTAGGAAAACATGTAACTTCAGCAAAAATGGGGATCAAAAACAAAAAAAAAACAGACGGCACCCAAACGTTATCTCACACATACTCACACACATGAATTGTCTAGAAAGGGAACCTTGTGTTGTGTCGGCGCATTCTATGTCGTTCCTACTTAGGGCCAAGTTTTCGTGTAAAGCCTTCACCAGCCCTGAGCTCGGACGTTTGTGAGAGCTTGAAGACTTCCAGGTAGAATTCATAAATAAGGAACAAATGAACAATGGCCTGTCACGTGAAAGATTAGGGACAAGGCACTTGAAAATGAGCCTTCTGTGAATGTTTACAGCTCCAGTTTTGAGGCCAGCAGGAGCTGGATAAGCAAGGTTATGAAACTGAACGTACTATGAACACTCACGGCTCCAGTTTTAATTCAAGCAGGAGCTGGATAAGCAAGGTTATGAAGCACAAGGAATATTGATGGTACAGCTGCGTGCGTCAAAAGAAGTGTCTTCTACCAGATACGTGGTGTCATGTCTTTTACATCTGTGCGATAGAATCCGCGTTATATTTCTTTTTCGTATATTCTTACATAAACATACCCGACTGTTACAATCAGAGGCAGGCGTGTTAGAATCGTGCAATTACGGTAGTAGAAAATTGCGGCCCCATCGTTGCATCCATCCGCAAGACCCCGCCAACCGCCGACAAAGATGCAATGTTGGATGGCCGGTCGCCATTTGGGAGCTCAAAACTCGACGAGGTGCAACTCGCAGCTGCAAATGATGGGGAAGCTTCTTGTTGCCACTTGTACTAGTCATCCAGGCCTGACAGAGAGGGTGTGCAAGAATGCTAAATATTCACATAACATAAAATAGCCTCATACCGCGTGTGGGGCCCAAACATTTACATACGATCGTCACTGACTCTGTTCGTTATCTTCTCGGCAACCTGCTCGTCGGCAATCTGCAACCCATGGGAAAGTATTATGCTGTCTCCAGCACGCCGTCAGACCCGCCTTGTCACCTCCTATCTGAAGGCCGACACGCCAGTATTGACCTCGAAGAGGGTTCGACGGGAGACAAGAACAGCGGATTGATCGCTTCCAGTCAGCATTGTCCCCCATCTTCACACTTAGGCAGGTTACTGTCAACTATTGTCAAATATTGTGAGCAATTTTCTGGTTTTTTTTTCTCTTTGCCTGCAAAGGCCCTCTCCCTGCCAACCAATTTTCCGTTCGGCCCTCCGCCATTTCGGCTTCATACAACTCGGCCCTCCACCTTAAAAGGGTACAGAACCTTGTTTGTGTTAAGTGCGAACTGAGAATAGATGAAGCAAGAGCTTAATTAACAAAGTAATAGCCAACAAGGAAACAAAAAGGCCTTTAAGCTCGCCCGAACGCTTTGTTCGACGTTTCCTGCTTTCGGAATTACTAAACATATTTCACGCTGCTGGCGTTCCCTGCAGTTTATGACTGCACCACGATACAAAAACAATTAGTGCCCTTACACTCTGTGAAGAAGGATGAGCTGCGGAGCTGGACGCAGTACTCGAAATGCACGAGACAAGACACGTTGGTTTGTAATTTGCGATGGAGCAATAAGCATTTAGCACACTGAAACTTTGAATGACTCGAAATTTATTCTAATAGAAGAACGTGGAGCTGTATGTTTCCCTCCCGCGTCGTAGGCCTCTTAGTGTGTGCGTAACACCAGCCCAATCCGGTGGACCACGGAGGACACCGGAAAGTTCGCATTGCAATGGGGTGGTGGACGTACACTTTAAAATCCTTGCCAGCCCAACGAACATGTCATCAGTGAGGGAATGAAACCGATATCTGTGCGTGTACCCCCTTCCCTTCCCTCTACTCCCAGCTCGTGCCTGAAAACCGGCAACCGGTTATGTGCGTGCATTTAGAAGTGAAAGGCGCCGCCAAAATTGTCGCTCTGAAAGCCATTCAAGCTGAACAAAAAATATTGGCTCACGTCGATGGTGGTGTTCATCTGGAAGAGATTCCCAGCTACTCGGCGAGCTGGAACGTGTGGCAGAAACTGCGGCGGCAGCGGCTTTCTGCTGTTTTCGCACCCATTCGCGCTTCTGTCCCGGCAGACGCTCCTTCGATTCCTTCTATTCTTCCCCCGACTGAACGACAGCGTCTGTCCATAGGGAGTTAAAACCTGGAAGTACTCGAGCTTTATTCTAGCTAGTGGAGAAACAGGTTGCTGTCCGTATCCGTCCAGTGTCGTAAGCATCCCACTGTCTGTGTAACACACAAACCCAAAGCGCATTCAGTACAGCTGACAGGTCGAAATGAGCCGCGAGACTTCCACGTTTAAATTTCCCGCCAGCACAATGCGCATGTCATCAAGTGCGGCATGTAGACTACCTAGAGTTCCTCTTAGCGCAAGAGTTGCGCGTCTGATTGCCACATGCTGCGGGTTCCAGTTCGACAGGAAAGCGTTCTTTCAGTGCTTCGCAAGAGACACCGTATTCAGTAAGTTCTGCTCCACTGAGCATCCGCGGCTGCAGAAGCGGCTGCCACGGCGGCCGATCAGCTGATAAGCAGATGACTATTGTGGGCGTTTTGTCCAAGGTAAATGTAACTGGTACCGAAGCTTCCATAGAAGCCCATACGTGCAGAAAATGGCGGCTCTTAAGCTGCTCATGGGGCTTAGCGCCATCTGTGTGAGGAGGGAACACTTCCGGCGGAACAAAAAATAAACAGGATGTGACGCAAGATCCGGTCAGAAAGTGACGTCATTTTGGTGGCATTAGCGGGAAAATTTGACTTCAAAATAGCCTTAGCAGGACTCTGATCGCTGAGGGCTCATGCCATTGCCATCTGACGCAAGTTGGCGAGCCCTTGGCATGCGTTCTTCAAGTCAACGCCAGCTTATACTCGTGACTAGAGAAACGCACTTTAGCATACTGTCGTATGATTCGCCTCGGTGTTTATAAAAGCATCTTGCATCTTCTCTGAACCTTTATTCTGCATTCATGCCTTCCACTGCTGTATAAAAGCAATCAGTTGTTTATTTTGATTGCAGCGGGTGGCAAACGTACCCCCCCCGCCCCCCCCCCCCCCCCGGACCGGAATTTTTTTCTGCCTTGGGATACAGAGCCCAAAAATGACACTTGACAACTCTCCCCGGCCCCCCTTTTATATAAAAAACGTGCCCACTCCTTACCCCGATACCAATTTTTACCCAACGCCACTGCTAAGTTTAATTGCGTCGCACATACGCAGGTACGCGTGCGTGCCTTAAGTATAGATCAAGGTTATATAATGCTTGCTCAGTTTCTGTACTTCTGTTCTAAGAGAAGAAATAACGCAAAGTCATGCTATAATCAAGACATTTGAATTTTATTCCAGGATGAACATAAAACATATTTACCACACTGCACAAAATGAGCACGTATA